>NC_081813.1:20587142-20903035 GCF_030704535.1 Vitis vinifera | reverse complement strand
AGGCTAATTAAATTCATTTGTGGTTGATTGGATTCTGCAAACAAGCGTGGAGTAGATGTTAATTAGTCCTTTTAAGAGTTTTGGGGGACTTCCTTGATGCAAAGTTTTGTAGAGTATTGCTACCATTATTTTTATTGCAACTATTTAGTAAGAAGGAAATGCAAGGATTTGTTAGGATATGTGGAGGCCAATAGAGGCAATAAGTGGTCACAAATAAAATCTCGAGCCTTAAAACAATACCAAGTTTCCCTAGCTCCTAGTATCTATCCCATGAATTAAAGTTTGTTCCATTGAATGTCTCCCTCTCTTTCTTACATCCCTACCTACTTGATATCGGCTCTGCATGTACATTTCCATCTCATAGTAGTGGACATGTCCTTAGAAAAAATGGTCAATCTTATGTACAGGAACTACCATGCATTTCATGCTCCGAATTGCCAAGAATCCATTTCATAGTTCTCTATATATGAGATATATGCCATGGACTACTGTTAATCTAGAACATGAAGATGTCATTTATTGAATAGGAATTCATGTAAATAAGATTATCTATTATTTTATATGAATATGTCCATTTATGAGATATAAATGTACATATAGAGTCTATACTAGGTAGGTAGAAATATGATGAAAAATGGGAAACACCTGGTGGAACATGGCTCAAGTTCAGGATTTAAATACTAGGAGCTCACAAACTTGGTGTTGTTTAGGGCTTAAGATTGTGTGTGTACTCTCTTTCCTCTATAATTTTTCTATAATATAGTGGATTCATTCTCTCTTATCCATGGATATAAACATAACTAGCCAAACCTCACATACTTTTGTGCAACAAGAGTTTGCTTTATCTTTGCTTTGTGTGGTGGTTGTGCTCTTTTTTTGAAGCACTTTATCTTCTATGTTATTGTTGTTGGGATAAAGCCCTTAAAAGAAAGACATAATGCAACAAAGTTAGACTTGAGCTTCCACTTATCTATCCATTGTATGCATTGATATTGGTTTGACCATTCAAACCCATATCACTTACATCGTACATAACTTAGATGTATTAAGAATTGTACAAAAGATATAAGTCATGGGTTCCTTACAAGATGATAAGTAGTTCATGGATTTGGGGAATCTAGCAGAGACTATAGTGCACTATCTCCTAATTTAAGGGATGATTTATCTTGGCCATCAAGATAAGGTTCTCATGGTAAGTGCACTAGTATATGATTACACAATAGACAGGACCAACGGTAAATCATGACATAAAACTATTAGATTATCATGATTCACCAAGCTACTATATTGCATATACTCTCAACCTTAAGAGGATATTGAATTTGTGCTGAAATCAATAGGAGACTTTGACCTATGGGTGAGACCTTAAAGCAATCATATATTCCCTACAAATTGAGTCACTGTTAATAAAAGCATCATGATATCTTTTTGGATTGAGACAATTTGTCCCCTAATCCAAAGGACATGTGATTATGAAATCTATAATTGCAATAATTCCTTGAGTGGAATTTGACATATGCTCTTTTTGAGTTAAAGTATGTTAGTTGATAACATAATGGGAGGATTTATAACTTAAGGATTTGAGAGATAATCTTAATGGGTTGATAACACTACCCTATTAGGTTATGGACAAAGAGTTTGTATGCAATGAATGGTAGATCACAACACCCCCACCCCCCCCCCCCCCCCAACCACCTTGTTAAAGAAAGTTCAAAGTCTTCACTTAGTAGTCGACATTCTATAAGCGACTTGTCAAGTCTACGAAGCTTAGATTTGGCTTGTTGTAATTTTATAGGATATTGGAGTGCAGTTGACTCTCTTTAGTGGAGTGTTAAGTCAACCTTAGAATTAGATTCTGAGGGAGTCATTATTTTGCTATGGGTCCTAGTGGTCCCTGCACGAGTTTCTTGTTCATGGTGGCACATATGGGTTTATAGTTCATAAGTGTGCATAAAAGCAAAAATTTGCATTAGATCTTATGAATAGTCTTTTTGAATTAGTGGTGTAGGCTAATTAATTAATTGGAGCCTATTGGGACTAATTATTTAATTAAGACCCAAGTGAGCTAGATTAAGTGACCCAAGCCTAATTTGAGGTCAAACCCTCAAGGGTTTAAGATTTAGACTTTTGCCATTTGGTCCATCGTCTTCCAAAGAGAAAAAGAGAACAAACTCTAGCCACACTCAAGAAAGGAAGAGAAGCTCAACTTTCTCTTGTGCCAAGGTCTGCAAAGGGAGAGATCGGGTGAAAGACCTTTGGATAGACGAGTTCTACGACACTCACGACATCTTTTTCGAATTAGATTCGATTTAAGAACAGACAAATTGCAGGTATGTAACTATATCTCTAGATCTAGGTTTTAATATGGTTTTTATAACCATTGTTTTCCATTGCATTTGATATAGAGAGCCTAGGGATAGATAACATGCACCCTATGAAATCCAAGGCCTAAGAATGGAATAATCTGGGGTTCCCAATAATTGCACTAACAGTAATGTTCTAACAATATGGTATGAGAGCCCTTGGAGGCTTAGAGTAGTGATTAGTGAAACCTCTTTTTGGGAGTCCTTTGAGCCTTCTTTTGCTTGTGTACAACTTAATGTGTGCAAGTTCAAGAGGATGCATGAGGAAATACTTACTGTTTTGTTCACTTTAAAGATTGTGTTAACCTAGGTTTTGATGGATGCTCTTTGGGTAACCAAGGGCAGCTAGGAATTGGTGGAGGGCTTGGGGATCATCATATTGCGATGGTAAAAGCCTTCTCCAAACCAGCAAGCAAAGATTGCTATTCAGACTAAAATTTTAATTCTTTAGAAGGCCTAGTGCAAGCCAAAGTTTAGGTCCTTTCAACCGTATGGTGGAAGGAGCCCATGGAGGTCCAATGGGCAGTTTTGCTAAACCTTTTATATCTTCACAGCATTAAAGTGTTTCTTTTCTTCGGTTCCTTGCTTAGCTAATGAAGTGGTGAATCTCTTAGCTACACAAGAGCTAAGCTTTTGGTGTCTCTCCGAGAAGATTGTTTTGCCTCCCTAAGCTATTCTTAGTGGGTTTTGAGTTGTATCTATCTCAGTTGTACGCATTTTGGGGGCTTTTCTTCCTTTTCTGTCACACTTTATATGGCAGAAAGATGTCTTATTCTTCTTGGAAGGACATCTTATTCTTCTTGCTTCTTTGTTATTAATTGAGATGAAATAGTTGTTTCTTATATATATATATATATATTAAAAAAAGGTTAACATTATATATTATTATGTTCTTTTTCTTTCGTTTTTTTTTAAAGTTCTTTCATATGGAAAGGCATCCACATTTAAGTTGAAAGAGCCACCTTACACCCATAATAGATTGTGATATTGCTTTTTCCCCCCAAAGTTCACCTAAGTAGTTATTCTTGAATTATTTGCTTGAAAAGAGTGCCTTATAACAATTTGTGAGAACATTACGCATTAGTGCTAAATTACAAAATCAACTCTATTTCCTAAAAAATTATTAATAATTAAAAATTATTAGTTTGTAAGCGACTAGTATAAGGTAACCTGATGTATTACCCTCATAATATGAATTCAGTCCACTTTTGACATGCCATAAGGTTGTGGGCACCTATTTAGTTTAGAACATGCAGTTGGACTGAAATTGCCCTTGTCATAGTTTTGTGATAATAACTAACAAATGGTTCCAGATTCCAGGTTCCATCCTACTTTGGAGCCGTATGGATGGAATAAATAGATGTTTGCTTCTAATAGATTAACTAATTGCATTAATTGATGATATGTCCCTCTTTTAACCATAGACTCAGTCCCTCACTCCGGAAAGGAAGGAGAGAGCTTTTGTCGCCAGCGCTACTGCTATAGTGGGAGGCATGGTCAACGATAAGTGGACAAGAACCAGTAGAGAATTCTCACCCCATCTTCCTCTTTCAAAATAAGCTACTCCATGAGCCCTGTAAGGGAAGGAATACTTCCCTTTGGTGGGAGAACCCTTTGTTTTGGGACCTAGTTCTAAAAAGAGTTTCTAGAGGGCTAGATATTGGAAGAGCTTATTTATTTCCTTAGGGGAGAGAATTACCTTGTTACAATCTTGTTTAGCTCAATCCCCTCACTTTGTTTGGATTTTCACAATTGCAGTCATGTTAACAACTTGGCTATCAAAGGGACCTGGGAAACTGCTTTCAGGGAAGGTAGGAGGGATCTTTTGATAGGTTGGAATCAGGTGTGAGGACCAAAAGGTGAGGAGGATTGAGTATTAGTAAGGTGACCTTAAGAAATAAAACATTCTTGGGAAGCAGCTTTAAGGTTTCCATAAAGATTGATACTCTATTTCATAGGGCCATTAATTAGGACCTTCTATAGGTCACTTTCTGATGGTGGGATGCCAAACTAGGTTAGGTAGTTGCACTAGTGGATAGATCAAATGTTGTGCTTTCAATTTCATAATCTTCATCTTTGTTCTAGGTCAAGAGATTTTATCGTTTGTCACAAATACTAAATTTTTTTTCTCCATCCAAATCATGGAATTTTCAATTTCCATCTCAACTCATTGGACTGTGAAAGTGATGATCAATCCTTGCTGTTGCAGTCTCTTATGAATGTCCACATTTTGCCATCTTTTCCAAATATTCGTGTACACCTGTTCCTTTTTTAACTCTTGGTATTTCTGTGTTTTCAGTTCCTTCACCTATGGCAAGTTTCAATTGGGAACCTAAGGCTTTTGCCTGGCTTCTAAAGACAAAATTTCAATACAAATGACATGTTAAAGCTAATGGGGCCTTGATGAGCTCTGAATCATGTGTGGTGTATTTTGTGTTCGGGCAGTGGTAAGACAGTTTTTTTTTTTTTCTTGCAGTGTCCTGTAGCATAGGGATTGTTGCACAAGCTCTTTGTGCCTGCTAGGGCTGTTTGGGAACCCTCCAAGATCTGTGCTTGATTTACTTCTTGGTTTGGATAGATGCGCAAAGGATGAATACATTGATATATAGTATCGATGATGAGCCACCTTACATTATAACTATATCACTTGTGTGAAATGACAAACAAACATTATTCTTTTCATAAAATTTAACATGCCTTAAAAGATTTCATTTTACATGTCTGTCCTTCTATGAGCCAAACACTCAATTAGTTCATTCAAAGTTCTATCAGAAGATCCACCTTTCTTCACCGCTTGCCTCGTCATTCTTTTCAACTCCTGTGCCCTCTCTCTAGCCTTCCTCCCCTCCACTCCACACATCAACTCCTTCACTTTATCACAGATAATCTCACTTCCAATTGTTCCAGTACCCTCTCCCACTACTTCTAGAATCCTCATCCCAGCTCCCAATCTTTCTGCAACCTTAGCATTGAATGGTTGCTCAGCCCCCATCGGCCAAGCCAACATTGGCACCCCCATTGACAAGCTCTCCAAAACTGAATTCCAGCCGCAGTGGCTCAAGAACCCTCCCACTTTTGGGTGTGCTAGTATTCTACGTTGCTCCACCCATGTCCTCATAATCAAGCCCCTCCTTTTCACCCTTTCCTCCCATCCCTCTGGTGCCAACCAAGTTTGGGATTTCACCACCCAGATGAATGGGTGCATGGCCATCTCCAATCCCAAAGCTATCTCATCCATCTGCATATTACTCAAGCGTGCTTGTGTGCCGAATGACACATAAAGCACAGTATCTGGCCCATCTTGTTTGTCCAGCCACTCAATGTATGGATAAGAAGTTTGGTTCTCTTTTTTTGGTTCATTGGCACCTTCATCATCTTCAATTTGATCACAAAGCAGAAGTGGCCCAACGCACCATGCTTTGGCATCATTACCATAGAATGATTCCAAAGCAGCTATATCCTCACTTTCAAGCTCTTCAAAGCTATTTACAACCACCCCCCAGCTCTCCATATCTGCTTTCCCAGCCTCCATCACTACTTTGGAAAGTGGATCATTGGGGTCAGTGTACCGGTGGAAGTCAAAGAAGTCTGCTCGGTGTAACTGGAATGGGATTGTTAACTCTGGAAACTGTATGACATCTGATGGCAGTGATGCTAAGATTTGTGGAGCATGTGAAAAAGCAGCTTTTGATATCACTTGAGGTAGAACCCCCATACCATGAGAAACAACCCTAGGAATGTTAAATGAGCGGCATGTGTCAATCGTCCAGCTTAGAAAGAAGTCAGAGATTATGCAAATGGGTGGACACCCAGCTTTAAACATATCCCTTAGAATGTTCTCAAAGGGTTCTTTTAGCTTTTTGGTGGCTACAATAAACGGAAGGAACAGATCTACTGAAGGAATATCAGCAGTGTTCTCTACTCCTTCTGGCAGTCCTTCAACTCTAGGAAATGGTATTATAGAAAGAGAGATTTCTGGAGTTCTAGAGACTCTAGAAAGGATGTTTTGAGAATTTGCAGGGGTGGTGATGATGGTTACCTTGATGCCACGGCGAGCAAGGAGCTTGGATAGGTCTATCAGTGGGGCGGTGTGGCCCTGTGCCAAGTAAGGGATGACCACTACATGAAGAGGAGATGCAGAACCCATGATTAATGGTGACTCTTTTTCTCTTTTAGTGGGGTTGAATTCCAAAAACTTAAGATGGGCTTTATAGGGATTACTTTGTAATCATCTCTAAATTCTAAATAAATTCAAATTCAACCAAGATAGAAGCTTATAATTTTTCTTTTAGGAAGAAGCTAATTATTTTCTTCAATGCAAGATGAAAATTCTCTCAGATTTGGCAAAAGAAAAGGGTATTTATGGAAAAGAATCAGTCCTTATTAGTTATGATATCCATTTGGATTTTCTTCTTATTATGGAACCAAAATTTGAGATTATGCTATCACCTACCGAAAATAATTTTGCCATGCCTTAATTAATGATAGAGAGTAATTGCATTTAGTATGTTATAAAATCAGAGATATTTCATATCTGTATATCAATTATCTTATTAAGAGGACAGGTTATATTTTCCAATAAGATAAGCAAATTGACATACTGCAGGTATGGTAATGAATGAATTTGACAGGAGACTAACTCGTCTCATTGGTTTCCCGTCTTCATTAGTTAAATGCAATTTTTTTTTCCTTTTTTTGGTGAAAATCTAAATATATGATTTGACTAGATTGAATATATATGACTTTGAGTATTTGATTGGATTGAATTATACCATGATGTATTTATGCAATTCTTATAGTATTTTAGGGTAATTTTCAATGTATTTAGTTAAATAGGATATTTGTCATCTCCTCATATAGCATTTACTATGATCTTCATGGATGTCACTTTATTGGAGCATCTGAAAGTTTGATGTTCACCTTTATGTTGTGCTCGCCTGAACCAACTTCATCAAAGCTCTGATTATGGACTTGTTTTTATGAATATTGCATTAAGTGATTACACAACATGTACTCTTGTTTTTATGAATATTGCATTAAGTGATTACACAGCACTTACTCATTTAGAAACCAAAGAACTATGGAGAAAACTAACTGTCAAACAACCAAAACAATAATTTACTGAACAAGAAACTCTTTCCAACACCCTGTTAAAATGTATTGGAACTTCTGTTCTTTCAGTAAATATTAGCATGGCATAGTATGACTGTTCTGTTCAGTCCCTCAAAAATGCTTGATGCATTCGGCTATACAAATAACTAACACCAAGTAAGTAACCATTTTTAGACTTCCCACTACTGAATGAAGCTAGTTGGAAGTAAGGTCATTAGTATCAGCTATTAGTCGAAAGGCAGAAAGCAAACTACTGACACTAAAGCACTAAAGTTGCCTTAACTGACCATAATAAGGAAACATTATTACAGTAATTAATAGAGGAAGAAAAGAGGTCTTTATAACCAGAAAGTAGTAAAGCCAATAGAGAACACCAATTCAAGTATTCCACCCCTGCCCCCATACTTAAGTCGATGTTTCTATTGAGGAAGCCTTCCGTTTCACTTACTGGAAGTGGTAAAGAGCAGTTGTCTTTTGATTGAGTAGAAGAACTAAACCTAATTATACCATTTGTAATTAATATTCCCTAATCTCTAATAAATAAATTATTTAAACCCTGTTTCTTGTTATTTGTATGATAAGAAAATGTAGCATATAAATGAATAAATGCATATGAATGTGAATAAAACCGTTTCAGTGTGGTGTTTGATATGCATGACATGCAAGGTTCAAGTTCTAATCTGCAGGTGGGTTCATCAAAACATGAACATCACATAAAGTTCCTGAATGGTGTGGTGTCCATGTCAAAGTGTCTTTGTCCTTGTGAGAAAGACATTTAAAGTACAGCATAAGAATAGACTTTAACTTCTTTTTATTTATTTAGTATTCATTTGAATACATTTCTTGTTTTTTCATACCTCAAATTTTAGGATTTCCAAAAGTGATTTTTGAAGACATAAGGTAAATCTGTACTTTTTGTACAAGATGTTCTACTTAGCTGCTTGCAATCAATCTGCCCACCAAGAAAAGGAAAAAAAAATAATTTGTTTATTATGGTTTATTCCATTTGACTTCTGGAAATTATCAATCCATATCACTGACTGCATTTTATCACATTGTCTTTTTGTGGGCACATTAAAATAAATTATTCTGCTCAAAATAATATGTTTTATGAACTCGTTTCAGAACAGATGATGTGGATGTTTGTTTTAGATAGATAAATACTTCTTCAAAAACTACCCTTGCATACCCATTTATCCATGCAGCAAATTAACACTTAAACATCATTAACTAATAAATATTAGAAAATATTGACAACAAATTATGAAATCAAGTTGGTTTTCCAAAAAAAACTAGTAA
This sequence comes from Vitis vinifera, assembly GCF_030704535.1. Classification (NCBI taxonomy): domain Eukaryota; kingdom Viridiplantae; phylum Streptophyta; class Magnoliopsida; order Vitales; family Vitaceae; genus Vitis; species Vitis vinifera. The sequence goes on along the minus strand of NC_081813.1, from coordinate 20,894,261 downwards.
ATATTAGAGATCTTTAGTTTGTAGAATACTAGTTATTTAAGGCAACATAAATTACCATCTCCATGACTTAAATGAGTCCTCTTTAACATGTCTTAAGGTCATGTGCATGTAGTTTAGATCCTACATTTAAACTCATTTTTCATTATTTCCAAGATCAAGTTGGTGCTTTGCCTGGTTGTTATTACACCATAATAACAAACAAATGATACATTGGGGTCCAAATGAAAGGAGGTAGGTGTTGGTTTGCAGCGGAGGCCAAATCCTTTGAAATCTATGTGGAGGAAAGAGGGAAGTTAAGAGGAAAAATCGTTGGGAGAAACAAAGGGCTCTCTTGGTGAATTAGGTTTGGGGAGCTTAGTTTGTGCAACTTGCTAGATGGGATGGAGGCTTGTTGTAGGGAAGAAGATGGTAAGCAGTGCAACAAAGTCTAGGCTGAAAATGGTAGAGAGTTCAAGTTGGAGGGTTAGTCAAACTAGCCAAGGAGGTATATCTTTTGCTTGGTTAGTTCTATGGAGGCGAAAAGATTCTCTCTTCTTTCCCAAAGAAAGGGGTCTTCCAGGGGGGTGGGCAATCTTAGCCGAGAAGCTCTGTAGTATTGGTGTAGTTTCTTCTACAAAGGCAAGGATGCACCTACCCCCAACTTTCTCAATGATTGCGGAGCAAGGGGGCAGTTCTTTGGAGGTGGTGGAAGGGTCGTACACAAATTCTATAAGGAAAGCATGCAGTAGGATGGGTGAAGCCATCTGGATTCAAAGTGAGACTAAGGAGGTTCAGAGCAAGGAACTATTGAGGCCGTGATTGGTTGGGAGATAGGGCAAAGGGGCTGACCTAGGTCCAGAGTTGGAGGCATTAAACTCTTGGGTGGCCCATAAGTGGCCTCTAAGAGGAGGAGTGAAGATCTCTATGTTAGGGTGATGTCTTGTTCTGTTTGACTTTAAGGACAGTTCTAATGTTGAGAGGGTGTTGTCAAGGGGCTTAAGAAGGTTTAAGGAAAAGGTGTTACATCTAGACAGGTGGGCTCTAGAGGTAAGATGCTTTCGGAAAGATTTGGCTTATGTTATTGTAAGGTGGGAGGTCTTCCAACCACTTATTTGGGTCTTCCCCTTGGTGCTCCTTCAAATTCTTTGACATTTTAGGGTGGGATGAAAGAGAGGTTTCACAAAAGACTGGCAATCTGGAAAAGATGGTATAGTTCCAAAGGGGAGAGGCTTACACTGATTTGAAGCACTTTATCTAACATGCCCATCTACTTTATGTCACTTTTCTAGATATCAAGGAAGTGAGGATGAGATTGTAACAGATTCAAAGGCATTTCCCTTAGGGTGGAAGGAATTTAGAGAGAAAGCTTCATTTAGTGAAGTGGGTTATTGTTTCCCCAGATAAGAAAAATGGGGAATTGGGAGTGAGGCGTCTTGATTCACTCAACAAGGCTCTTCTTAACAAGTGGATTTAGCGGTATGCAACGGAAAGGGAGGCTATCTACAAGCAATGTATAAAGGGCAAATATGGGGAAGTTGAAGGGGGGTGGTGTTCTAAGAAAGTGAGTGATAGGTACAAGGTTAGGCTATGGAAAGCCATAAGGAAATTGTAGGTGATTGTTAACACTAAAGTCTCTTTTTCTATGGGTACTGGAAGGAGGGGTTAAGTTTTAGAAGGATAGCTAGTGTGGTAGTGAGTCGTTGTGTGATTCTTTCCCCTCCTTATTTGTCTTAGCTCACTCAAAGGAGGCATGGGTGGCGAATCTATGAAATCAATCTAATGTTAGTGGTTGTTGGAATTCTAATTTCTCTAGAAATCTAAATGATTGGGAGATTGATATTATGGAGCATTTTCTTTTGAGGCTTCAAGATAAGATGGTGATTTAGCCAAAGACAGAGAGCAGTTCTTTCCCTATGAAGTCCCTTTACACTTGCCTAAAGCCTGGGAATTCTACCCCCTTCCCAAAAGTTGTTGTTTGGAACTCTTGGGTTCCACCTAAGGTGAGTTGCTTTACCTAGGAGGCTTTGTGGGGTAAAGTTTTGACTTTAGATCAACTCTAAAAGAGAGGGTGGTCTTTGGCTAATAAATGCTTCCTTTGCCATATTCAGGAGGAGTCGATTGACCACATCTTGCTTCATTGTGGTATAGCAAGGGCTTTACAGCAGTTTTTGTTCTCTCTTTGGTGTTGTCTTCCTCAGTAAGAGAGACTTTGTTAGATTAGGTTGTGTCTTGTGTTGGAAGGAAACCAAAAAAGGTGTAGGCAACAGCTCCTTTGTCTCTTTTGGACAATTTGGAAGGAGAAAAATAGAAGATCATTCAAAAATGAAGAGCTCTCTATCCTAAGACTAAAAAATTTGTTGCTCTATAACTTGTTTTCTTGGACCAAGTTGTGCATAGTAGTAGGCCCAATGTCCTTATGTAATTTTATTAGTTGATTGGGTTCTCACTAAGGGAGGGAGTAGTTTTTTGTTTCTGTTTCCCTATTTTTAGCCATCTCTTGGCAGTCATTGTAAACATCATGCGTTCTTTGGTGCGCCTTTTTTGGCGCTTTTAATGCATTTCTTGTTTACCTATCAAAAAAAAAGTAATAACACACAAATGGTTCTAAATTCCATCATATTTTAAAGTAGTATGCACAGAACAAATAGATTGCTATATTTGATAGATTAACAAATCAAAGTTAATATGTTTCACTGGATTGATTCAATTTCTAAGAAATTGACCTTATGTTTTTATCTTAATATTATGATTTTAATCCTTAATTTTAAAACATTTTGTCAAAGAACGATAAACGAGATTAGTGTTAGATTTTCAGTCATGACATCATATCAAATCGTGTTGTGACTGAATACAATCATATAGTGTGATACTATATTTCATGTTGAAATGTACTTGGTATTTCTGCTAATTCTAAATCATATAATAACAAACCTTAATTAACATGGTATTTGTACGGATGTGTAACTTTACTTTTCAATATGTATTAGAAGTAAACCTCATTATTTGATTTCTCACGAGCTATGATACTGATATCAATGTGATTTGACTGGATTTTACCTTTGTTTTATATCCAGACAGATTGCTTAGATCTCTTAAAAGGACTTAGTGTAGCATTGAGAACCATTCTAGTTGCATGTAGCATCATGTATGTTCTCTTTATACCTATAAAAATAAAATTCATGTATGTTCTACTTATGCATCAGAATATAATGTATTGATATCGGTAGACACCCAAATGATAAACATATAGATGAACGATATTGATGGTAAAACACCTAGGCTATAAATGAATTACTTATGTAAGATGATAATCGCCCTCTGGATAAAATTAAACATTCACGCCTGTGCACACACGAAAAAAAAAAAAATTGCATCTTATATATCCTTTCTTCTATGAGCCAAATACTCAATTAGTTCATTCAAATTCCTATCAGAAGATCCACCTTTCTTCATAGCTTGCCATGCCATTCTCTTCACCTCCGGTGCCCTTTCCCTAGCCTTCCTACCCTTTTCTCCCCCCATCAACTCCTATATTTTATCACATATTATCTCACTTCCAATGGTTTTAGAACCCTCACTCAGTTCTCAAACCCTTATTCCAGCTCCCAACCTGTCTGCAACAATCTTGGCATTGAATGGTTGGTCAACTGCGGTTGGCCAAGCCAGCAGTGGCACCCCCATTGACAAGCTCTCCAAAAAAGTTCCAGCCACAGTGGCTCAAGAATCCTCCTGTTTTTGGGTGTGCTAGTATTCTAGGCTGCTCCACCCAGCTTCTCACAATCAAGCCCCTCTCCTTCACTCTCTTCCATCCCTTTGGTGCCACCCAATTCCTGGATTTTACCTCCCAGATGAATGGATGCATGGCCATTTCCAGCCCAAGAGCTATCTCATCCAACTGCTCGTCAGTAACATGTGCTTCTGATCCAAATGATAGATAAAGCAGTCTCATACCCTATTTGTTTGTTGAGCCATTCAATGCATGGATCGGAAGTTTGATTCCCAGCTTGTGGCTCACTGGTGTCTTCTTCTTCTTTGATTTGATCACAAAGCAGTAGAGGGCCAACACACCATGCTTTGGCTTCCGTACTATAGAGTGATTCCAGAGCAGCTATATGCTCTCTTTCAATATCTTCAAAGCTATTTAAATCTGCCTAGGTGAACTCTTGAACTATAGAGGACATTAGACTGGATCTGGGGTCATGTTTCAGGTGCAAGAAGTCTGCTCGTGTTACCTGGAATGGGGTTGGTAACTCAGGAAACTGTACAGGATCCTCGGGCAATGATGCCAAAATATATTGAGTGTGGAAGCCTGATGTAATCAGTATTGCTTGAGATAGGGCGCTCATACCATAAGTAACAATCCTAGGAATGCCAAAAGAGTTGCAAGAGTCAAGCGTCCAGCCTAGGAAGAAGTCTAAGATCACACCAATGGGTGGACACCCAGCCTCAAACATACCTCTGAGGATCTCCTCAAAGGGTTCTTTAAGCTTCTTGATCGCCTCGATGAAAGGAGCACACAGGTCTTCTGAGGGAAGGTCAACAGTGTTCTCTACTCCTAGTGGTCCCCTCAACTCTAGGAAATGGTATTACAGAAATAGAGATTTCTGGGTTTTTAGGGACTTTAGAATGGATGCCTGGAAAATTTTCAGGGGTGGTGATGATGGTGACCTTGATACCGCAGCGAGCTAGGAGCTTGGAGAGGTCTAGCATAGGGAGGGTATGGCCTTGTGCCATGAAAGGGAAGACCACTACATGGAGAGGTGGTGCAGACCCCATTATCAATGGTGACAACCCCTACAGTTTCTAGGATTTCAGAAATATTCAAGTGGGTTCTATAAATACCATATTATACTGATCATTAAATTCAAATCCAACAAGATAGCAGACATACTCATTGAGAGAATGTATCCTCATTAGTTATGGCTGAATTTGCTTTTTCTCCTTATTAGGAAATCATCATTGTTGTTGCCTAATTAAAATAGAGTTCTTCTTCATATTTTGTAAATTCAGAGGTATTTTCTTATCTGTCTATGAAATATATCATCAAGAAAACTTCTTTTTTTCGTTTGAATTATTGTAAGCATGTTGGCAATGTTGAAGTCCAGTGATGAATGGGTTTGAAAGGAGATGACTTTTTCAGATTCTTTTTCTTTTTCTTTTTCTTGTGCTTTTTTAGTTAAAATATGATATGGGATTGTTGATTGAATTGAATTTATTCAGAAATATATTCTATTTTTATAGTATTTCTTTTTAAATTTTCAATGTCTAAGATTGGCATCTATATAACCTTCCTTATTGTCAGAAATATAATCTATTTTTATAGTATTTTTTGCTAATTTTCAATGTCAAGTTGTCATCTTTGTAACCTTCCTTATTGTCCTTATTGGAGAGAGTAGAAGAAGTTCTGATATCCCCATCTCATATTTTAGGCTTTCCACTCTGTTGATCATAAAAAAGTATATAGAGAAAGAAAAAAAAGCTAAATATATGATTTTAAGTCTCTGATTGGATTGAATTGTATATAATTTTGAGTATTTGATTGGATTGAATTATAGCATGATTCATTTATTCCATTCTTATAGTATTTTACGGTAATCTTCAATGTCTTAAGTTGAATAGGATAATCGTTTTCTCCTCGCATAGCATTTACCATGATCTTATAGATGTCACTTTATTGGAGCTTCTGAAAGTTTGATATTCGTCTTATGTGATGCTCACCTGAATGAACTTCATCGAAGCTTTTATTATGGGCTTGTTTTTATGAATGTCGCTTTATGTGATTACACAACACTTGCTCGTTTAGAAACCAAGGAAGTAGTGAGAAAACTAACAACCAAACAACCAAACAATAATTTAGCATTCAAGCATACTCTTTCCAACTCCCTGTTAAAATGTAATGATACTTTCTGTTCTTTCAGTAAGTATTAGTGAGGCATCTTATGACTATTCTGTTCAATCCCTCAAAAATGCTTGATATTTTCTGCTATGCAAATGACCAACTCCACGTAAGTAACATTTTTTCAATGAACTAAACCTAATTATACCATTTATAATTAATATTCACTGGTCTGGAATAAATTAAATATTTAAATCATGTTTGTTGTTATATGCAAGATTAGAAAATGCAGTTTACGAATGAATAAATCCATACAAATGTGAATAAAACCTTTTCAGCGTGGTGTTTGACATGCATGGCATGCATGTTTAGGGTTCTAAACCATGGGTGGGCTCATCAAAACACAGACATCACAAGAAGTTTCAGAATGGTGTGGTGTCCATGTCAACTATCTTTGTCCTTGTGAGAAAGATGTTTAAAGTACAGCCTAAGAATAGATTGAGTTTAACTCCTTTTTATTTCTTTATATAGTGATTGTTAACTCTCATGACTTCCAACAAAGATTAGAGTTTAGTGAACAACTAAGCAAGATAAAGTCATATAGTTACCAATAGTTACCAGAATATTAGGTAACGAATTTCACTTATGAACAGTTAAGCAGTTTTTGGTAAATTTGTTTGATCAAGTGGGTACATTACTAATCACTGTGATTGGTTGCATATTTAATTCATGATCTGCTTGCAATCAATCTGCCCATTTCTTTAGCCGAAAAAGAAAAACACCCAGAATTCTCCTGGAAATGTACTTGGCATTTCTGCAACTTCTAAATCATGTACTAACTAACCTTAATTAACTTGGTATTTGTATGAGTTTGTAACTTTATTTTTCAATACATATTAGAAGTAAGCCTCATTATTCAATCTCTCACTAGTTGCAATACAGATATCAATGTGATTTGACTCAATTTTATCCTTGTTTTATATCCAGACAGCTTGTTTACATGTCTTAAAAGGACATAATGTAGCATTGAGAACCATTCTAGTTGCATGTAGCATCTTGTATGTTCTGTTTATGTATTGGCATATAATGAATAAATGTAGGTAGAAACCTGAATGGTGAACATATAGATGAACAATATTGATGGTGAAACACCTAGGTTATATGCTTTCTTCTACGAGCCAAACTTTCGATTAGTTCATTCAAATTCCTATCGGAAGATCCACCTTTCTTCATAGCTTGCCTTGCCATTCTCTTCACCTCCTGTGCCCTTGCCCTAGCCTTCCTCCCCTTTTCTCCCTCCATCAACTCCTTTATTTTATCACAGATTATCTCACTTCCAATGGTTTGAGAACACTCACTCAGTTCTAGAATTCTTATTCCAGCTCCTAACCAGTCTGCAACTATCTTGGCATTGAATGGTTGTTCAGCTGCCATTGGCCAAGCCAGCAGTGGCACCCCCATTGACAAGCCCTCTAACACTGAGTTCCAGCCACAGTGGCTCAAGAACCCTCCTGTTTTTGGGTGTGCTAGTATTCTACACTGCTCCACCCAGCCTCTCACAATCAAGCCTCTCTCCTTCACCCTTTCCTCCCATCCCTCTGGTGCCACCCAATTCCTGGATTTTACCACCCAGATGAATGGGTGCATGGCCATCTCCAGCCCAAGAGCTATCTCATCCAACTGCTCATCACTTACATGTGCTTCTGATCCAAATGATATGTAAAGCACAGTCTCATACCCTATTTGTTTGTTGAGCCATTCAATGCATGGATCGGAAGTTTGATTCCCAGCTTGTGGCTCATTGGCGTCTTCTTCTTTTTCTTTGATTGGATTACAAAGCAGTAGAGGGCCAACACACCATGCTTTGGCTTCCGTACTATAGAGTGATTCCAAAGCAGCTATATGCTCTCTTTCGATATCTTCAAAGCTATTAACAAGGAGCCCCCAGCTCTTTAAATCTGCCTCTGTGAACTCTTGAATTATAGAGGACATTAGACTGCCTCTGGGGTCATGTTTCAGGTGCAAGAAGTCTGCTCGTGTTACCTGGAATGGGGTTGGTAACTCAGGAAACTGTACAGGATCCTCAGGCAATGATGCCAAAATATATGGAGTGTGGAAGCCTGATATAATCAGTATTGCTTGAGATAGGGCGCTCATACCATAAGTAACAATCCTAGGAATGCCAAAAGAGTTGCATGAGTCGAGCGTCCAGCCTAGGAAGAAGTCAGAGATTACGCCAATGGGTGGACACCCAGCCTCAAACATACCTCTGAGGATCTCCTCAAAGGGTTCTTTAAGCTTCTTGATCACCTCGATGAAAGGAGCGCGCAGGTCTTCTGAGGGAAGGTCAACAGTGTTCTCTACTCCTTCTAGTGGTCCCTCAACTCTAGGAAATGGTATTACAGAAATAGAGATTTCTGGGTTTTTAGAGACTTTAGAATGGATGCCTGGAAAATTTGCAGGGGTGGTGATGATGGTGACCTTGAGACCGCGGCAAGCTAGGAGCTTGGAGAGGTCTAGCATAGGGAGGGTATGGCCTTGTGCCATGAAAGGGAAGACCACTACATGGAGAGGTGTTGCAGACCCCATTATCAATGGTGATGGGATGAATTCCAGAAAAATTCAGGTGGGTTGTGTAGGTACTACAGTATACTGATCATTAAATCCAAATCCAACAAGATAGCAGACATCCTCATTGAAAGAAATGCATCCTCATTAGCTATGGCTGAATTTGCCTTTTCTCCTCATTAGGAAATCACCACTGTTGTTGCCTAATTGATAATAGAGTTATTTGTCATTTCTTTCATATTTTGAGAATTCAGATTTATTTTCTTGTCTATCTTGAAACATATCATTATGGTGAATTCATTTTTTTCCAATCCAGTGATGAATGGGCTTGAAAAGGAGATGACACTTTCACATTGTTTTTTCCTTTTTTTTTCCTTGTGATTGAATTGAATTTCTTTAGAAATATATTCTATTTTTACATTTTTTTTATTTTTTGGGTGACACTTCCACACTGTTTTTCCTTTTTTGTTTTTGTTTTTTTTTTACATTATTTTATCATAATTTTGAATAGCTAAAGTTGGTAATTTGTATAACCTTCATTATTGTCCTTGTCTCAATCTCATATTTTAGACTCTAGACTCCGTTGAATGTTGATCATAGAAAAATATAGGGAAAATGGAAAAATAAAATACAAATAACCCAACTAGGAAGGATCAAGGAATCTCTTCTTTTTTTTTCCTTTTTTTTCTATCTTTTTTTTTTTGGTATTTGGTTATCATAGAAAAAATATGAAGGACAATTAGATATAATAAAATGGTTATTATGAGTGACACTGATACATAAAAGATGAGATATTATATCATATTTCATTTCTGATCGATGATAAGATAGAAAAAGTTGACATCATTTAACATAATATTATCATATATTATGTTTAGTTAACATAATTAACATGGAATAGGATAAGTGGTAAAATGTATTATCCATCTTTTTTTTTTATATCCCTTTTATATGAAAAAAGTTGATGTTAAGAAAAGGTGTAAGATATGTATATCTCATGCATTGTAAATTTATTTTTTTATTAATTTTTTATATTATTTATTTTGCAAAATAAAAATTTTATCATAAAATTAAATTTGTGGTTAAAAAGAACCAAAAAAATTTGTAAAATAATATTAATATATAAACTTAAATTATAAAGTTTTAATATTTTAATCTTAAATATTATTAAACTTAAAGAGAAATTTTATTTTTTAAAATAGAAGATATTTGAATGTGATATAATTTTTATTTTGAATATTGAAAAATAATATATATTTGATATTATTTTTTTATTCATTTTACAAACTAAATATAAATATAATATATCTCATATTATATCCACTAAAAATCATATACTATGATATATATTTCATATGAAGGCTATATAATATCCCAAAATATATAAATTATTCTATTCTATTTCATCCCACCAACTAAACGTGGTTGAAAGAAAAAATAAATAAATAAATAAGATAAGATGGGGTTTAGAGAAAGAAGAATGAAAATGGTATTTTGGGTATTTTTAAAATTATCGGGTGAATATATTTCTTTGTTTTAAATTTATAGTGCATATGTAAATAGGGTGAATGTAAAGAGAGTTTTGGTAGGCGCAAATATAATTTCTCCATAAATAAATATATCACAATAAGATTTTTTGCAAAATTTGGCAAGCTTGGTATCTTTTGAAAAATAAATAAATCAGTATGGACCTATTTGCAGCTTTTTCTTTTTTTCTTTTTTCTTTTTTTTAATTGTCATTGGGAAAATATAATTTGGGCATGTGCCTTCATCTACCTAAATAAGATGGTCGTCTCTTAATTCCTAATTAATAATTAATAATTAATAAATTTTTTTTATTTAATGATTTTAAAGGTTAAAGATATTAGTTTAGATTTGATTTTGATAAAAAGGTTGTTAATTCATAATAGCCTTATAGATGATAGTATTGTTTTCATAAATGTTTTTATCAAATATAAATTAGTATTTAAATATAAATAAAAAGACATTTTCAAAAAAGATTTTGATAATGTGTTATATTATAATAATAATCATCAAAAGGTTTGTCATATATTTTTTTTTCCCAATTGATTTATGCCAAAAATCTATCATCCCAATAATGAATGGGGATAAGATTCTTCTCTTAATTTTTTTCCATTCTTGTGTTGATTTGATTAATAATGATTTTGGGTTTGGTTGAATTCGATTTCTCCACAAATATATTCCATTTTTGTAGTAATTTATGGTAAGTATGGGACTCATTTGGTCATGTTTTCTGAAACTTATTTTTAAAAATTATTTTTAAGTTAAAAAATAAAAAACTATTTTTAAAAATAAAAAATAATGGTAAAAATAACTCTCACTTATTCTCTAAAAATTGTTTTTCATTTCATTTTATTGTTAACAATTGTTTCTCAAATAATGTTAGAAATTTTTTTAAATAGTTTTTCATTTTTAAAAACAAAAAAAAAATGATTTTTAAATCATATGGCCAAACAGACTCATAATTTTCGATGTCCATTTTTATTGAAAAAGAGGATGTTTGTCTATGGTCTTCATAAATATCCCTCATTAATTAGCCAATATTTGGTAAGTTCTTTTCGGAAGATTAACATTAATGCCTAAAACAAGGCCCATGACCAAGCCCATAGTTGCCCTATTGGGCTAATTCAATGATCATGAGAGAAAGCTACCAAGGCCCACAATAGGCCGGTCCACCTAGGCCCTCACGATGAGCTCGGCAAGGGCTATAACCGGGCCAAGACTCGACTCACCAATTGGCAAGCTGGTTTGCTTGACCCCATATTGGACCATTAGGCTTATTTGACAACAATAGTGGGCCGGGCCTAGCAACCCACAATATGCCAAGCCCATGTTCGATCCTCTCATCCGATGATGATGTGAGCCCACATAATGATCTTGAAGCCCTAACCAATATGATGATGATGATCATGACGACGATGATGCATGGTCCCATATTGGTCCCATTGGACTCATCCAATGATGATGATGTCGGCCATGTCGGCCATTTTGGCCATTTCAGCTCATCCAAATGATGATGATGACGACGACGACGTATTCATCCATGACGATGATGAAGCCCTACCATATATTTGCCCTATTGGGCTCATCCGATGGGCTCAAATGATGATGATGATGATAAGTGGCCCAGCCCGTTAGTGGGCAAGCTGAGATAGCCAAATTTGTAGCGACACAGTACTAGAAGCCCAATAAGAGGGGCTACGGCCCAATAGAGAATGGTGACCCCCATTGATCAAAGCAGTGCCCTTTGTATTAAACCCTTCCCCAACATACACCTCCCTCAGTAATGCATTTCCTCTGATATCTTCTATGAGATTCCTTCATACATGACGAAGGGACACAAAAAACATATCGATATGTTTCATTGGAATAATTAAACAAATGAGCTCTCTACTTTTTGAGATTATATATTATAAAAGTTTTATTAAATATTATCGGTTTAATACGAATTGAAATACGATTGAAATACGAATTGACACGAATAATCAGTAGTTAACATATGATTTATTTGCGATGGTTATGATCCATTTGACATGATCATGATCCATTTAATCCCTTTTCTAAAGAAAATTTTTCGTACTTTTCTTGAAGCCAAGCCTAGAGTATAATTATTATATATTGTAGATAGATAAAAAGACACCAGATCTACCTCTTTGAAACCAATGCACAGGAAAATCAAGTCACAACTCACAAGCAGAAGATTCCATGGCTGAAAAGGCACCTTCATCCTCCTCCTCCTCCACCACCACTTCTCTTGCATCCTCTGCCACCGGCCAGCCGATAAATGTTATTGGAATTTTCAGAGAAGCCATCAAAACACCAGCTAGAAATGGGAAACTTATGCTGCAGATCATGCTTCTTGTCGTCTCTCACTGCACTCTCCTTGCTCTCCTGCATCATCTGTTTGCCACGCCATTGATGGAGAAGGTTGAAGACAACTACAACAAGCCCACCGTTCACTGGGAAGATCTACGAGCTCTTCTGGGGATCGAAGTTCCTTTCCTGGTTGGGTTTTGGGTGGTTTCGATGTTTGGGATAACCATAACAATCTATGCAGCAGCCATGACTTATGCCAGAAGATCTGTATGCCTAAAGGACCTGCTCTCATGCATACAATGGAAGAAACCCATAATAACATCACTGTATGTTTCTTTTATTCCGGTAGTGTATGCCATTTTGGTTATAGGTTTGATCAAATCGATCAACCTAATCACTAGGGAAGATGCAGGGCAAGCATGGAGGGGGGCAACAGCTGTCATGGCTGCACTGCTCTACATCTACTTGACCTCAGTTTCAACTCTTGGGCTTGTTGTTTCAGTCATGGATGATGAGTGTTATGGAGCAAAGGCACTCGAAAAAGCTGTAAAACTTAGCAGCGGTAGAAAGCTCCAAGGTTTTTTCTTAATGTTGATTCTGGAACTACTAAGCATTCCAATCTACATTCTATTCTATGTTGCATCAACAGATGATGATGATGAAATTGGTGCAGTGACCCTTTTTGGTTTCGGGTTCCTTGCAACCGTTCTTTTCTGCCTAGTAAATATGTTGTCCTATGTTGTGTTTGCTGTGTTCTACTCTGAATGTAAAAAGAACAGTGGGGAGGGAATAGAGATGGGAATAGGACCTGGGTACAGCTTGGTTCCTACCAAACTACAAGAGAAAGCAGAGGCATAGCAGAATGCATCATCAAGTTCATCGCCCAGGTTTTGGAGACTCCTCAGGTTTCTCATCTGTAGATTCAATGACACCAACTGCCCTTCCTACTTCTCTTTTTCTTTGGTAGCATAAGATGGACTTTCCAAAGCCACAGTTTCTTTAGCTTGATGATGAAGTTTGAGAGTATTGTTTAGATCTTAGAGGGTGTTTATTTAACTTGATTATGAAGTTTGTCAGTATTGTTCAATAAAACCTTTCTTCACCACTAACCTGATGAGTGCTAACCTTAACATCTGACCTATCCCTATAACATAACATTAATGTATAATGTTCTGCTATAGTAAAAATGGGAAAACGGGGAAGAGCTAAAAAGGGAATTCCCAAGCCATTGTGACCGAAGAGTTGAAAGATGTCTAGATTTCAATCCCTTTCCACTGCCTCAGCAACTAATCAAAAGCATAATTCACACTCTTGTACAAGGTTGTACAAGACTTACCCAACGTGAACTTGATACACCAACTAATCCTAAGTCTAACTCAAACACAAATTCTTAACATTAGGCACTAACAGAACCCAGTGAAAGATTTTCTGAGTTGAGGTTGGATTGCTCCAATTTTGGCGCAATCCAGCCTTATGAACATGTAGAAAAACAAAAAAAAAACAAGTCATTCCCACCTAAGTAACATTTATTTTACTTAGATTATTCCTTATAGTTGAATTACTCAGCATAATCCGGGCACATATTTGATATAAGCACAACAGGAGAAAGAAAGCAACAGACTGGCCTCTTGCATCAAAGAATAAAGGAAAATGCAATTGTCACTTACTGTCCTCTGTATGTGATTTGCTTCAGTTGTTTCACCTTCTTAAAATCTGGTGCGTTGTAGTTCTTCTCCACCTCCCAAGCAAGTTGAGACATACTATTGAATGATGACTTTGCACCCTTCTCATCGGTCACTTCTCTAGGGAAAGGAATTCGAACCTCAAATACATCTTTCTGAGGAGAGGAAATACGCATGTCAAAGCCTAACCGATCAACCCATATCAGCTTTGCCTCCAATGCCTGCCACAAGAAATGGCATCCAGTGAGAAACTAAAAGCAACATAATATAAGCCCAACTTCTGGATTGCTTATTCCAAATCATCAAAGGAATGAGTTGGTCATTCAAAATCATCAAGTCAAACACCAAAGACCTATGCATGGACATGGTAACCGACCAACCATGTCTTCTTCAGGTACAATCAGAAATTCAGTTTCCTTGTTACAGAGACAATCATTAACCACTACGAATAGAAAGCAAAGGTCCATGTCTAACAAAAACCCCACAGGGCAAATATGAAGGCACATAAAATAACAAATGTCTTAAAGTAGGCATACACACACTCTAGCAGCCTGTGTTTGATACTCGAGAGAATGAGAACAAGGGTAGATGCATGATGGCAAAGTGATGCATAGGCTCAATATCACATGACAGCACTTGAGGTCCAATTTTCCAAAAAAGAATTATATAAATCACGTAATTGGGTGTTCTGGGTAGAAAATCCTTGTATTCATCTAACAAGCCAAACAGTACAAGATTCTGATGAAACTTGTGCAGATGATTTTAAGTTCTCATAGGGATCATCCTTGTAGCTCTACAAGTGCAAGAGTAGACCGAAATTTAAAACAAAAGGAAAGATATGAGATTTGGGCTACTCTATCACAATAATATTTTGCGATTTACCATTGCTATTAAGTATCAAGGACAATATTGCTAACTGAAAAGTAAAGGTATTGGGGGACTATAATCTCTCCTTCATGACATGACCTATCATCTACTTCCATTCCTCCCAGCATCATCTACCACTATCATCATGACACACTTCACCTCCACTTGTATTAATTTTAAATAAAACCAAGGCAGAAACTTGTCTCTTTTACCTAACCCAATAGCTGGGTATCCAATTGCACCTATCTAATTAAATTTCAGAATATATGGTTACTTTAGCAAGTGTTCTCTATGTCTCTTGCACTAAAACAAAAAATTTCCAGTTTATATATGGTTACTTGTCTCTTGAACATCTTCATGTGAGAAAAGGAAAGAATAAACAGAATAGGCAAAAGCGTTACATTTCTTTGTTTATTTTCAACCCTTGATTCCCCCTATTGAATAATAATTGTGTTGTCTCAATGGAGATAGGTAAGTTTGGCTAATAAACAATTTTCTTTGGCTAATAAACAATTTTCTAAACTACCAAACAGCCAAAGGTAAAATGGATAAAATAAGAAATGACAGAAGGGTTAACGTTGTTTTCCATAAAGCATTGAGAACAGGCAAACACAATTGCTAATTCAAAAGTGACCTTACGTACCACAACTTTATATAATTCTAATCTGATTTAATTAACCATTTTTATGTTAAATTCATTCAATATATCTCAAGACTGGTAATCCTATACTTGATGGGCACTCATAAGCCATAGAAAGTATGATATCAAGTTTTGGATATTCGGTCATGTCCCATGTCATACTCATATGAATGCAAAATCCTGACGGTTACTATCGTCTATTCAAATCATTGTTTAGACATTGAGGACTAGGCATGTCCTATTGATACCCCATGGGTGGTAAAACCCATCAGACTGCAAGTTCCCCACATACTGACGTGTTATTCCTGGAATGTGCTAGTGCCCTATCAAGTTGCAGAGTTTCTCTTCAAACTAAGCCTAGAAGAAATTTTAGGAACAATTTAAAATCTTTTTCAGGGGTTCAAGTTTTATATCCAAATCAGTTGGAAAAATAAACTGGAAATGATAAAAACCATAAAATTTGTGTTGGGTCCAAACCTGGAAGTCCAAATCAACATAAATGTTGCAAAACCGATTAACATCTTCCATGTTGTTGGTGTTTATCTCATCCACAAACTTCTCTGCAGAGTCTCGAAGTGGATCAGGGTTTGCAGTTCTATAATCTGATGAAGTGACCCATGTGCCTACCTGAAATTGTCATAGACATCAAATTTCCTCTTGAAACAAAATCAGCTAATATGCTCCAAATAATTACATATTAAAGCATAATAACAAGATTAACAATAAGCCAGCTGCTTAGAAAAAGAGAGGAAAAGAAAAACATTAACCAGGAAGTAGAGCAAAGCCACATCTCAAGAGAAATTATAGGTTAAACCATACAAAGAAGAGTGAAAAACCCACCATACCTCCTGGAAATCTTCCATTTGGAGTACCCGCTCCACGGAAACAACATGTAGAAGGTTTTCATCCACTTCTTTTCCAAACCTCCTTTCCCATATTGAATGAAGTTTCTGAAGAAAGAAGATATTTGAACATCCAAGTGAAAATGGTAATCTATGGCATAATTCTCATTAATATGGATACAGAAACAAACCATGCATCTAGTTTTTCTTATGTCACTAAAAGACACCAGAAACCTACTGATATGTATTATGATAGAAATAAGCTGAAGTGTATACTTATTCACAAGATTCAAATGCAGCAAATCCTCCATCTACATCAATGAGGGCCTGGTACAAGGCATATACCAAGACATTCCGGGCGCCCTCATGTCACATACATTCTTGAGCCTTCTTTTCCAGGCCATCATGCCACAGATGGACGGCCTGACACCATATTTAACATGCTCTACCCAAGCAATGACTATGTAATGCAGGATGGTTCAACAAAACCACCCCAAATTTGATGGTTCAAATATTGAGAAAATGATCAAGAAAACCCCCAGGATATGTAAAATACTAGTGACAGAAGAAAAACATGAGACAGGGACGTAGTTAACCATTGCACCTCTCCAAGTATGTCAAAGGCTGGGAACTCCAGAAAAATGCAAAGTTCTACTTGAGAATCCAAAATTTGATGCTGTCCTTCCACATCTTTAATACAAAATGGAGATTTCTATATAGAAAGAATAAGATGCAAAGGGAAGGACAAGAAATTACTCAAAGCCTTAAAGCAACAAAGAAGAACCAACAATGATTTACAAGCAGTCCCAAAACGAACCCCCAAAGACTCACTTTCAAGGGGGTATGAAATGATCCTAAAGACCTCTAGACTGGAAACCCCTTTAGGCTAGAAAATCTTTCCCCTGATTTGACAAATTCCCAGTCCATCTATGAGTCCAGCTCTCCGGAACACTCCAAAATCTCCCTCATGATAGTATCTACAAAAACCACACTTCCTATATCTAACCTTAAGCATAATCACCGCAAATCTCACAAAAGAGAGGCAACTTTTCATCCATTCCTCCATCTAGAAGACTAGAATCCTACCATTCCTATCCTACATGTTCATACGCTTTCTCAAAATCTCCCTCATGTCTCCTTTCAGTACTTCTAGAACCCTTGCAAACTGAGCCCTAGCAATGATTTTGTGAAGGCTGGTAGAAAAACTAACGGTCCATGGTCCCTAATAATATGAGTTATCCTTCTTAGGAACTAAGGAGCCAAAAGTGGAACTAGTGCTCCTATTCACAATCCCATTCTCATGGAATTTTTCAGACTTTCACTAAACCCTCCTTCAGAAACAATAGACTACCATGGTGAAACTATCCTTCCCAATCCCCCCAATCTATATGGAAAATAGCCTTGCAAGGGCAGTTGTCTCTATCTATTGCTTTTATTCTACTCCTCTCTCCCTCCAACAAGAGTATATCCAAAAAATACATCTCAAATCTACCAAGCCATGGACCTAGACTCCTCTAGGAGAAATCTTGATTCCACTTCAAGGGATATAATTGGTTCTTTACAGTTCACACCAAGGGTATTGATATGTGGTCACATAGAACACAAATAGAGGGAACAAGATTGTTAGCCAACTGATATGGTGGACAAGGCCATCATTCTGGTAATGAATACAACTGCAACAATGATTATTGAAATTTAGAAAAGACAAGGTTTAATGTGATCAATAACAAAGTATCCACCTCTTCCCCCATTCATCTATTGTAGGGCAATCTAACAAGGCATGTTATGGCTTCCATAGAGGAACGTTGTTAGCCCCTTGACACGGACCATTCGATACTAAAGGCCTCATAGGTGAGCACCTTGCACCTATAGGAGAAGCCCTGAGGAAAGAGGCAAGGTGGTGGAGGGTTTGTGGCATCAAGCTGCAACAATTGGGCGGGTGCAAGGAGCTGCGCGCACAAGGCGCACACACAGGCCACACACAGAGTGCATACATAAGCCATGCACACAGGGCACGCACGCACAGGGTGCACACACAAGCAGGCCACATGCACACACAGCAAGCCACACGCACACAGGGCCCACACACAACAAGCCCCATGCAAGCGCGCACGAAGCACGTGCAAAGCAGGCCGTGCACATGGGGCACGCAAGCAACAAGAGGGTTTCTAGAAATTAATAGATTTTTCTAATTATTTAATAAATCTATTATTCCTCCTCAAGTATCGGTGATGTCTCATCCAGAAACTTCTAAAATGGCCTGAAATGCTCTTTAAGAGAGGGGGAGGTAGGTGACTCAAGGTGAGGCATGGTGGCATGGGCGTGGCCACACCAAGGGGCCTCAATGCAAGGCCTCAGATATGAGCAACGCACATGGGGCAAGCCTTGTTAGCACCCACACATGAGCTCCACAACATGTGGTGGTGTGAAACCCATGGCCACAATGGCACAAGGCGTGACAGACTCCCCATCTGATAGTGGCACAAGGGCACAATGGCTTGTGCAAGGCAACTTGAAGAGCCATGGACGTAATATCATGGTATGTTGCTTGGGTGTGACATGAGGATGCAACAGCAACAAAGCTTACTCAAGACATGACACAGCATACTATGCACAAGGGTGCAATGCCTTGTGCACAGATGAGGAGTCATGGGTGCAATGCCATGACTCGTTGTTGTACCAAGAGGGAGTGGGATGTGGCATGGTGCCATCACGGCAATAGGAAGAGGCGTGGGCTTCAGACATGAGCAAGGGGTGGCAATAACCCTTACCAAAGCAATGCAACCATGGGCAAGGAGCCAAAGTGTGATGCAACCCATGTGCGCAATAATATGGGGTGTGGGCATAGAGACGGTCGATTGCCTCGACATGGATGAGACTCAGAACTATAGACCAAGAAGAGGGCTTAGCATGCACATGAGTTGATTATATAGGTGCACGCAACATTAGCACCTAGAGTTGGACTCGAAGTAGGATTACAAGTTGGGTATGAGTAGAAGTCTTATTCCTATTGTAATTGTAATTGTAATTGTAGTATGAGTAGGACTCAGAGTCCTAATAGGAGTGGTTGGTGCCACAACACATCAAGAAAAGTCCTAGTAGAACTAGGATGTGTACTCCTAATCTAACAACAAGTGGGTGGCAGCCACTCTATAAGTAAGGAGGATTGGGACAGCCTCCTGATAGAGATCTAGAGAGAGCGTGAACTCATCAGTACTATTGTAGGAGTCTTGCTAAAGGTCATATCTTGTATTCTTATTTAGTGAAGCAATAAAACACAAGTTCGGGTCGGTGCCCTGTTATCTAGTGTGTGCCTTGTGTGGGTTACTTAGAGGGGTGTCTAAGCATCACACAAATGCAAAAAATTATATGGAAGATCTCATGCCTGTGACAAACACCATAAAAGAAAAGTCTAGCTGAGCACCAATTAGTTAGACAAGATTCTTGAGTTGGATTAATTTCGATATTGTTGCAGTTCAGACTGCCCTATTTACTTGAGAAATTGTCTTCACCTCATATTGTATCAGTATCTCCAACACAACTAACAAATTATACAACACTCCTTTAGATACATCATTCATATGATTCAATTATATCAACTTCATAAGCCATCTAAAAAAATTGACATAAAGCTTACCTTCAAAGCCATTCTGTCTTCTGGTTTGTCAAGGCTACCTTGAATAGTACACTGTGGTGTTCGTAATCCACACTGCTCTAACTGCTTTAAACAAAAACACAATCATAACTTATTACAAACCAAAACCACTAAACCAAAAAGAAAAATTCACATGATTGTCTCTTTGTTTGCCCAAAACAGAAAAGAAAATGTAGAGAACATTAAATTTTCACACCTTTTATTCACTCAAAGAAAATGATAAACTCAAAACAACTGTGTAAAATAATTGTACAACATATAATTGAGCTGATCATTTCAATATGAGAACCAAAACATGGAAAATATAAGCTGCCACTTTTTTTTTCTTTTCTCTTCATCCTGTTTCTCAGCAACCAAACAGATGACAATAAAATCTATCCAAAAGGGAAACAAAGAAACAAGCAAGCCCCAGGAACAAGCACATTCCATGAACCAGACAAGATTGAAAAATAGTATAATTGAATTTTCCCAACAAATTGAAATGAAATAAATGACTGAACCAGATATCTTAGGTTCACTATCAAAAGAAAACATGAAAAATATAGGGTTATTTGATTAAGGTTCAGTTTTTCCGTTTCCTGATCTTTTAATCCCCTTTCCCACAAACCAAACATGTAATGCCACCTAAATAGAAACCCCCAATGAACCACCCAACGTGACAAGATAGAAAATTGAAGGTTTCCGACAAGCTTAACCGAAAAAACTACACTAGTAAACACATAAACATACATAGAGGAAGACTTCACCTGGACATGGAGGCTAGACCTCCTGTCAATGGAGAAGTGGCTATGTGATGCATTCAAGCACACGATGGGAGTCCCTTGTGGGTCAACTGCAAAGCGAACACCCACACCCAGAGGCCAACCATCTTGGGTTAAGGCAGAAAGCGTGGCAACAGAGGACAATTCCATAATGGTCCTGGAAACCTCAGCTGGAAACGGCTTATTTCTCACCAATTCCAAGTGGGCAGGCTCTGAAGCCACAGAAACCGAGCATTTCAGTGTCTGAAACAAAGATTTGCGAAATGGGGTTGCTTTTGGAGGACTGAAATGGGTTATAGTGGTGGGTTTTGAGAGAGGGAGTGAAGGCCACAAGTGGGTTGTGAGGGATTGGGTCTGAGGAAGCATTTGAGAATGGTGAATCATGGGACTCTCAAAGTCAAATGGGGTTTTTCAAGATTTCAGTGAAATGGGTATGATTTCTGGGGGTTAAGAACGAAGAGAAAAACACGAAGATGACTCAGATTCTACAGAGATTTTACAGACAGCCGAGACACAGACGAAGAGGAAGAAAGAAGAAGATGATAACAGGCTGAGGAAAGAGCTGTTTTTAACCAAATTGGCCTTTTCTTAATAAACAGAAAATAAATTATTTGCATACAATATATTGAAACATTTACAAATAATTTTTTCATATTTATATTTTGATTATTTAAATATTGAAAATATAAATAAAAAAAATTATTAAATATTTATGCAATATTCAATATATTAGTTGTTTTAAAAATATTTTTAATTACTCCAATATTTCATATTATGTTTAACTGTAGATTAAAATACTTTCAATCAATACACTTAGGTTATATTTAGTTTCAGAAAATTTAGAAAAGAAAATAGAAAGGAAAAATATAATAAAATAAAAATAAAAAATAGATTTAAAGTTGATAAATTATTTTTATATAATATTTCAAACTCATTTCACTTATTTCAATTTATTAACGTATTCACTTATTTCAATTCATTAATGTAAAGATTAAACAATTTAAAGATGCATTGGTTTGTAATTAATTTTAATGATATTTAATGACAATCAAACACGAGAAAATCATTTTTCTTAAGTGGTATTTAATTTTTGACTGAATAAAAAAAGTCAAAATTTTTATTCAATTAAAAGTAAGCTTTTAATAACAATCAATATAATTAAACGGAATATATTAATAATAATTTTATTTTAATTATATTTGTTATATCAATATATTACTCTTAATTGAATAAAAAAAATTAAATATTTTAGCTTTTTTCACTGATCATCCATAGTAGTTCCCGATAATTAAATATAGCCTTAAAAATTCTTTTCAATTGGATAATGGAATAATTTTTCTCACTATATGTTATACTCTCTTCCCAATCAATTATGCATTAATATTTTAAATAAGATTAGAATTTTAAACTTTATTTGTATGAAAGTAGAAAATATATAAATCCATTTAGCAATATTTTCAAAATAGCTCTCAGAAAATAATTTGAAAAACAATTCTTGATAATTTTTTAAATCAAAATTATATCCAAAAACTCAAATACATAAATCAATTTTCAATGATATGGTGTAAAAGTTATAAAATCTATTTTTTAGTTGTAGTTTGAACATAAGTTTTGTAAAAGGATTAATCCTTGAGTTTTGGGGTAAAATAACTTTACCCCAAAACTCTAGTTTTTTCTTATGCCCCGCCCCTGCTAGAAAATAAATTTAATTACATATATATATATATATATAGAGAGAGAGAGAGAGAGAGAGAGAAAGAGAGAGAGAGCAAACAATGACTACTAGTTCTGATATGCAATTGCAACACAAAAAGCCTTGTAGGAAAGAATCAAATAAGGCCTCCTATCATCCCTGCAAACACTTTAATATATCACAGATTCATAGCAATGGTATTCAAACTTCAATATTCCTCCTCCCTAAGAAGATATGTTACAGAGTTTTATATTAAGCCATTGATTTGATTACAATCTAACAACATCTACCAAAGTTCCTAATAAGCTATTGATTTTATTGCAATATCACAACTTCTACCATACTTCTAAGTTTCTCAAACTCATTCGATCTCTCTATGTAGCTCAAGTTCAAAAGAGATCGACAAAAGATCTGAAGCAAAATTGGGGATTGAGGTTCGTAACAGCAAGTGTATGACCCATTTGGTAGACCTACTTGAAGGCTTGAAGCTATAGAGATTGCAAGTTGACATCAACCTACTTGGTTGTGAAAAGAAAGGATGAGAAACCGGGTTTTTCCAATGGCTTTATTGGGCTGCAGCATAATCTTTCACCATTAAAATCTCACTGCATAATTTCTGAGGCAGTTGTTCTAATGCTTTTCCTTCTTGCCATGCTTGTCCTACCAACACTCCCGGTCCCACATGACGGACATATATCATAACTTGATCATTGAAAGGCCATGGATGTTTTGCTGCAATTGAAAAGAAGAAATTAATATAAGAGCTTGCCCATATCACAAATTGAATAACGAAGACAAATTATTGAAATAATTTTCTTTCAAGAACAAATTATTGAAAGATTACAAATTAATCATGCTATTATGGGTCATTGGTTCCATATCTAATGCAAATCACATGCATGATATCCCAAGCCTCATCAGAAAAACAGACAAGGGCCACTCCTTTTCTGAAAGTTTCAGTAGATTTCCCAGGGATTCATTTGTTGCAAGGGAACATTCTAGAAAAATTGTCTAAGAGAATTTCTTTGGTGCTCCATTTATTTTCATGAACATTTTACCATGGAGCCAATTTGCCATGTCCCCTTAGCTTTAGGAATAATGTAGCTTTTCACAAGCAAGGAATCACTAATAACACCAATAAAAAGACACATTTAAGGAATAACATTGCCAAGGCAAGGGCATGACCAACAAATTTCACCAAGATTTGGCAATCAAAATGTACATCATAAACTTCATGTCTCAAAATAATCTTGTTGCCTTCAATATCAGAAAATATTCCTACCTGCTTTTGGGAAGCCAGGCGGGAAGTCTTGGATATCCCAGAGCCCATCTCCAAATTCATATGCTAAATCACAGGGATGTTCTGTTGCCATTACTTCCTTACATTGTCTCACCATGAAATATAATGGATAAATGGAATTTGCAAATCCAGACAGAACCGATCCACCTGAGTATTTAGAACTTTTGTTAGATGGGAGTAATGTTTATCATAAAAAGAGTCTGGGGAAATCAACTTTCAAATTTGGAAAAATAAATCATGAATGAATACAAGCAGTCAAACTCGAAAACAGGTATAAGGCATGCATCAATATAGCAAAAAATCAAGGCCACCCTGGGAAACAGTGTTTAACCTATTCCATTGGATGGTGTTTGTGCTGTATACATTCTAAAGAGCAAAGTGCTATCACAAGAAGCAGGATATTTTTCTTTTTCCTTTTTTTTTTTTTTTTTTTGTGGAAAAGGAAAGATGGAAACATTTAGGCTGCTTTATGTGGAAGCAGATGAATACCTGCTTGGTAAATGAAGCCGTAGATGGCAACTGTCACACCCACAAAAAACTGATATCAATTTTTTTCCAAGTGTGCAGCGCTAAGATACCAACCTTCTCAAAAGCCACACGGCAAAAGCAAATGTAATCACAAGAAACAACCAATTTACGGAAACTTTCCCAACTTGTGTTAATTCTAAACTACAAGATTACAAAATTGTCTTTACAAATGCCCTAACACTTAGAGAACCCAATCCCCACTAGAGAAAATTAAAATCTGATTATTCTCTCTAATTGCTCACCATCGGTCTCTCTGTAATGCAGGAGGATTTCATAGAAGATGTCTTCCTGTTTGAATTTTTGAATTCAAATCTTTGAATTTTTAAATTCAAATCTTTGAATTCAAAATAAGAGCCTGGGGAGGTGGTTATGGAACTGCCACAACCACCCAGTTGATCACACCCCTTAGGCCAGAGGTGTATCTTCACATTGCATGCAGCCACAAGCCTATCCAACAGTCCCTTGCATGCTGAGCCACGTCTTACCCCTTCAAGATCCCTCTTGCCAATAGGTGCCTTTGCAACCACCTCATGCAACTCAGCCAAACACACCCTCCTCTAATCCAATCAACCCAAGGTCATGTCCAGTCCCCTTGTTACAAGCCAAGCCCATGCCAGTCCAGTCTTTAGCCCCTTCGCATGTGAGTGAGGCCCACATCAAACACCTTGTGTGCATGTCACTTGCTTGCATCGGTCATCTTGCGTTAGCCATGCCCATGTGTTTAGCCATATCTGATGCATCAATGCGCTCCAACGCATTAGTGCCACCCTTGTGCCATGTCTAGGCGCCCATGGTCACCAAGGCTTGTTGTCCATGCCCTTGGATTAATCTTATTGCAAGGCCCTTCCTCACCTTGCTCATGTCAGCCATATACCAACATATCTATCTCAATCTAATCATTGCAGTGGCAACCCGTGCCATGCCCAAGTCCCTCTCAATTGCAATGATGAGCCATGGCATTACACCCATGGGCTTGTCATCCTCGTGCATACCCTGTGCTAGAATCAATCATGTGTTTGAGGCCTCCTTGTTGCTGTAACACCATGCCGACATCCAAGACCCTTCTTGGTGCAGCAATGTACCATGGCTTGCCATTCCCATGCACAGGGCATTACGCCCTTGTGCAAGCTACTCATTTAAAGCATCCTCGTTGCTGCAGCAGCACCATGCCATGCCCAGGGCCCTCCTTGGTTGCAATGACATGCCATGGCATTGCACCCATGGCCCTTTGATCCACCTCAGTGTATAAGGTTGAGCACCCCTGTGCCAGGTCCGAGGAGGGGAAAGGGTACATCACACCCCATGGTTGCACACCACACATGTCGTGGAGCCCATGTGTGTGTGCTAACATACTCATCCATGTGACATGACCATGCCCAAGGCTATGCCTCAATGCCCCCTTGGTGCGACCATGTTTTGCCTTGGTGCTCACCCTGAGCCATCTACCCCCCACTCTTTTAACAGCATTTTAAGCTATTTTAGAAGTTTCTGGAGGAAACATCACCTATACTTGAGGAGAAGTAATGGATTTATTAAATAATTAGAAAAATCCAAAAATTTATCTTCAACTTTCAAATCTCCTTTTCAAGGTTCCCCCTTAAGGGAAAAATACCAGCGTGCCAAAATTCCAACCTTGAATTTTGGCCAACTTGGCTCGTGTCACCTACTGTTGTGCATGCAGATGTGAGGTACTATGCATGCAAGCAAGGGCATTGTGCATGTGGGCGTGTGGTGTTGCGCCTGCAGGCACCAGGTTCTGTGCACGCCTGCTGCGAGGGCTTGTGTGCATGGCCCTTGTGTACGCGCCTGTGCGCATGTCCCATGCACACGCTGCCTATGCACACCCAAGTGTTGCCTCCCTCAACACTTAGCCTTAGCCTTTGTGATGCCCACCAAACCTCCGGCACCTTGTCACTTTCCCAGGTGCCCTCATGAGTGCAAGGTTCTCGCCTTTGAGGCCCTTTGCCACAAAGTTAAAGAGTCATGGGGCTAACAGAAACTTATATCACTTGTCATGTTGCTCCTGATTATGCCCATGCTTGCCACAAAAGACACCGTAAGACCCACATTATGGACCGATTCAAGGACCACATCTGCTAGCTAAAGCAGATATATTTTCTAAAACTATATGAGCAATGCCTTTACCTCTCTAAACTTAGCACTAAACAAATATTTTGTACCCGCAAAAATTATGACTTTGCAACTTGAGCTCAAGCATGTTATCTAAATCTCTCCTCAATATTTCAGTTGAGAGTAATAACAATGAAAAATAGAATAACAAGTGAATAAACTAGTGAGAAGATAGAACTAGCATCTATTGAAGACAATATGCAAGTCATGAGATATTTTTTCACCTAAGACAAAGATTAACAACCAAGAAGTTGGTTCAACCTGAAGGTACTACAAGATTAAGGTGAAAACTGAAAGGAGTGTCGAGCAAGGCTGTGAGAAATGTTATAGCAGTCTATATTGAAGAAAAGAGATGCTCCTAAATAGGGAATAGCAGTAGAAAAAAATTGAAGTAGCTGACCTCAAGTAGTAGACATGAGAAATAGTTAAGTTCATTTGAGCATTTCTCACTTCCATCTAATCCTGTCTTTTCCAGTCTCTAACCCGTTAATTTCTCCAACTGAAGTTTAAATCACCTCCATACTGACGAAAGTTTCTGTTGGAGGATCTTTCATCCTCTTTTCCCTTTTCTCTTATAGTTATTCAAGGAAAAAGAAGTGGTTTTTCTAATGCACATGGATTTCCACACGATTTCCATATGAATAGATGTTACACCTTTGATTGGGATACAACACTACATAAAGAATACCATCATAGAATTTTTTTCATTCAAAAAATTTTTTTTTGAAGCATCCATGAATTTGGATGCATTTCTAAGATGTATAAAATGTTTTACAGAATATCCATGAGACACAATCCATGACCACCATACACATCTTAAATTTGAAAGACTAGTATAGATTTGGCACTGCACTCAGAATCACAAAAAATTATAGCCTTACATAACAATTTAACAAAACTAAGTTTAACTATCGTTACCTGTTTTATACGTAGAAAAGATACTGAAAAAGTTCCAACTTCTGAAAATTCAATTGAATTAAATAAGTTCAGCCAAGAAGTTCTCAATTATTCTCTACTTCAATTATATATCCAATCACTAACTAAGCATCTTGGTGAACCAACTTCCCTATTTTAAAGCCAAAAATATACTAGAGAAACTCAAGATCATTAAAACCTGCATCATCCATCACAACCACAGAAGAGTGACAAGTACCTAACTACACGAAGACTTACATCCAAAAAAGAATATATTAAGCAATGTAACAGTTCTCTTAGGGCAGATAAATTTACCAATAAATCTTCCATAAGCCTTCCCATCCTTGCAACAAAATATAGCCTAATACAGGACAAGAAAAGGAAAAAATCTTAAAATAGACAAAATTTGCTTAACTGAAATGTACAAGGAAAGAAGGGGAAATAGAGAAGTGGAGAGAGAGAGAGAGAGAGAGAGAATAGATGAGAAACAATGGAATAAAACGTGCCAAAAATAGAGTAGAGAATTTACCTTCTTGAAGAAATTTATCCAAGAAATAGGCAGTGGTCCTATTTTACAACATTCAGTATCAATTTCATGATTCTGGAAGTCATCACATTTTAAACATAAAAAATGATAACAACAAAAGAACTTCAAATACATTAAAACAAATAAATTCATTTTTTTACATATGTTTACATTGTAATACAAGCTATCAGAATAAGTGACTAAATCTATACTTATAGTAAATTCATCATTAAACACAGGCATATCAAATTGAAATTGATCTGAAGACATTGTGTATTGTTCCAATTTTTTATTGTCAAAATGAACCAAAAGGTGATTGACTCATATTTACTCCTTTTCTTCACTCTTTTTCTGCGCCAAAACTGAATCTAGACAGCTCTTGATTAATTTTCTTCTTCTCATGTGGCAAATACTAGAAAGATTATGTGGAGCCTCCCATCCTCAGCTGGAGTCCTCCCTGCATCTGATTTATTCTGACTGTTACATGGCAGTTTCAAATAAAGAAACTCCATTTATGTTCCCATGAGATAAGATTTAAGAAAATCACCCCATAGCTTGAGGTTTTCCCAGGCTAAGGAAAAGTTTTTTTCCCCAGCCAATTGAGGCCAGAGTTAGCCCATAGTAGACTCCATTAATATGTTGAATGCCAATATATGTTTTAACCCCAGATGCCACCCAAGAGTATTCTTGCCAAAAGGGCTCACTTTTCATAGTAGCCCAAGAGGGTTAGAAACATCACTCCTATCCCATTCACCACCTCAAGCGCTGTAATGAAACATACAGATATGAAAAAAGACAGCACCAGGAATTTCAACCTCAAAGAAATGTTGGTGTAGAAAATAGCATCCCAAATTGTTGCAATGTTGCCATTGCCAAGACCCAAAAGGGATGTCTTTCTGGAATTCTTGTCTTATGCATAATTGCTTTCCATATCCTAACAGCATTTAAAAAAATAAAGCAAAATAAAATAACTAGGGAGCTGTTGCAGCTGAAACTATAGATTTTGATTCAATATTTTTCTCAAAGGAAGACAGGTAGTGTACCACGACTCCTCAATTGGAGCATGACTCCATTTTGTGATCCACCAACACCACATTCCCCCCAACCCAAATATGGGAATAAAATATTAGAGGAGACAAGCATTGATCATGTCACAGATGAGGATAGGTAATAGACAAAAAGCATAGAACAACTACTGGTACTACCACTAATAATAAAAATAAAAATAGTAATATGATAATAACATAACAAAAACAATGGTTAAGTTAATGATAATAATATGTATACTGAATTAATGTGCTTTTTCTTTTGAAGCTTAACTAAAATATGCTAGACATAAAAGCAGAATTCAAATGGATTACCTCCACTTTTTCGGCAATTCCAAAATTCTAGTGACATAACGCCATCTTCACTAGACAACAACTTAGATGCAATTTTCTTTGCTAACATAGGATCCTCAAATCGTATTCCAGCTATCTGCCAAGCTCTTGATATAAGTCTGCATTAAATTTTTGAAGGATAACCATGATTCAAAGTCAAACTGTGCAACAATTTTCAGCACAAAAAATTCTATGAAAAAAATTCTATTGGCTCATATTGGAGAAAAGAAATTACTTTCAATTGGATCACAACATAACAAATAACCAAATTAGCTTGAAAATTTTTAGTGAGAACTAACCTAGGTTTTAGTAAGTGCAGCAACCGATGACGCCTTTCCTCAGGAATGTCTTCAATTTTTTTCCTGAAGACCACAAATGAAATTTAAAAGTGAAACCAACATAACAATTATCTGCACCTCACAATAAAAGCAAAGTTCTAAAAATCTTATCAAAGGTATTTCCACTCATATAGAGATGAAAAGCCTAAGAATCTATAAGTAAGGCCCATCTTGTTATAGTAAAGTGAAAAACAGAATACAGGCATATATTCTATTATATCAATCGGACACACTAACTGTAAAGTATTGTTCCACTTCCACCTTAAATGGTTGACACCTTAGGCATCCTAGGAGATAATACCACACAATCATGTCCTCGGACAAGCCAAGCCCTTGAGTTGTTTAAGTAGGTTATGATGACATTTGTCCTGATAATTGAGAACAAGTGTTTTGGACTGTCCATAGTCAGCATCTCAGCAAATTGGACAAAGTTGACCAGTCCAATAATTTACCTATAGATACAGGATTAAAAACCACATTCCACCTTAAATTAGCTGTTTGACTTATATGTTGTGTAATCCATTATAAAAGCAAAAAAGAAAAAGCACATGAATAATCAAATAAAAGACAGTGGAAAGTTTGTGAAATAGTAGAATAATTTAGTTGATGCCAGCACGCCCTAATAGTAAAAAAGAGTAGACTGTCTAAAATGGTGTCTATAGAACGATAAGCGTCTAAGCAGCTACAGTCCCAATACTTTTTAGCATTCATTTCAAAATTAGCTATGCAGCTTAAAAGCTCCTTAAATTTGCATTATAAATGTTTATAGCAGAACAATACATCCTTTGATGATGGAAGAGTGTTTTCATAGATACAAGTTCAAGACAAATACATCCAAATAATTGAACAGAAATCATAGCACTCTCAATATATCCAAATAATTGAACAGAAATTATAGCATTCACAACATTATATTGAGAGTGCTGTGGTCTGGGACCAGAATCTTATACAACTACAATTTTCAATATTATTTAAGAACATACTTAGGCATTGTTTGGCCAACAGTTCAGAAGTACTTTTTCTTCCTTTGAAAAACCAAAAGTGCTTGGAGTTTGGCTCTCATAACCAGGAAAAGTAGTTCTTGAGCATATGGCTCTTATAGACTTCCATAATGTTTTTCCTTTCCCTCATTTTGATTGCTGATAATAAATAAATAGCTCTGAAGGACAGGAGTGGTAAAAAAAAATGAGAATCTCATGTTTTCATGTTTGTGTAATGCTAAATGACACAAGGCAACTCTCCAAATTGGTTCTCCAACTGGACACAACCAATAACAAAGCCCTAGAGTCGGGCTCTTAAGTTTTGTTTCCAATGAAGAACGTTTGGAAATCGTGTGTGCAGCCAAAAGTAAGCTTTTGCGCTTGGGAGGCATCTTAGGGCAAAGTTTTAACCTTGGACCAAATTAAAAAGAGGAGACGGGCCTTAGCAAATAGATGTTATTTTTGTCAAGTGGAAGAGGAATCCATTGATCACCTCCTTCTTCATTGTGAAAAGACAAGGCATTGTGGGAGATGCTTTTCACTCTTTTTGGAGTGTCTTGGATATTTCCGTTCTCGGTTAGAGAAACCCTATTGGGTTGGAACGGCTTCTTTGTGGGAAAAAAGCGCAAGACAGCTTGGAGAGAGAGTCCTCTTTGCATTTTTTTAGACAGTTTGGAAGACAAGGAATAGAATAGCCTTTGAAGATGAGGTGTTGTCCATCCAAAGGTTGAAAACTTCTTTTCTTAACTCACTTTGGCCGGAGACTAAATTGTTTATAAAAGATGGTCCATCGACCTTTTTGGAGTTTATGAATTGGGGGGTTCCCATTGAGGGAGGGGTTGTTTTTTTTTGTATATCATTCTGGACAATTTTTTGTTACACTCGTTAAGGGGTGAGTATTTTCCTTTCTATTTTGTACATTTTGAGTCGCTATTTTAGCGCCTCTTCATAATATATATATATATATTATACTTTTTTTTGTGATATCCCACTTTGGATAAGCAAAGAAGTTCCTAATACCATATATATATATATATATATATATATATATATATATATAGGTTCCTCTTAACCATCTAAACACCTTTTGAAGTCATGAGAGTCCATTGAGTCTAAAGCGAACAATATCAACATAGGAGGGAGCGGTTGTTACACCCGAACCTCAATGTATGTCTTTGTCTATCGGTTTGGTCCTACAATCTTGTGGGATACCACATCCTCGTTGTGTCTCTTAAAGCAGATATTATCTAAATGGGAGAGAGGGGTTAGTTATTTTTTTAATGTTATGTTAAGAATTTTGAAGCTTTTATAGTTCAGCATTTTTCTTCATGTTTTGGTGTCTCAACTAAACAAGATAACTGTATCCAGCACAATTAAGTGGCGGTTTTAGTTTCTATCTTCCAATTACTGAATAATCAAAACGTACCAAGTTATGCTACAAAAATCCAAATCCAAACAAATAGATTAAAAAACACATTGGAATAATGTAAGTCACCAAGTAGTTGAATTAAGCATGACAAGCTCCAACTAGTGAACAAGCTATGGTCCAAAAGTTTAATCTCCTTTCCTCTCCAGCATTTCTCAGAAACCAAACACATTCTATACCACCGAAGTTCAAATTCAGGCAAATCGAACAAAGAACGAATCAAATCAATGAAACTCACCAAAGATAAGAAGCTGGATTGTAAGAAGTAGGGTCCAACGGAATCAGCTCCTTAGGAGGATCGAGAAACGCGACCACATCCTCCTCATCCAAATAAACTCTCCTACCAGCACTCAGGACATCATAGGGCTTCTCATCCCACGCCGTCCCACCATTCGCTCTCTCGCCTCCGTTAACGGCCCTGATCACCCCACAGAAAGAGCTCACTGCCCTATGTCCATACAACTCTGCACCTGAAACATCAAAACAAGAACAAAATTCTCCATTTGGTTAGGGAGAAAGAGAACGAAAAGAAGAAACCCAACTCAATAACTGCATTATCATTGAAAAAACCCATTAAAAAATAATCATTTCTTTCTTTCTTTTCCTTTCTCTTATTTTCTTTTCTTTTCTTTTCTTTTCTAGGCGGCCAAACGGAGCGGAGAAACCTTTGAAATTTGGAAACCCTAGGCGTGGCAGTTGAAATGAGAAGTCGATTTGGCGGCAAAGAGGCCGCTGCCATGTAACAGTCGTTGCCTTCATCCTGGGAGTGAAAGTGAGTCCCATGGAGTTGGGTTAGGGCTCAAAACTTTTAAAATGGTCCCCTTTTAGATTTTTTTTTTTTCATTTTTAAAAATAATAAAATAAGTTTTCTCACAAAAAAAAACGCTTAGATAACCAAAAAATTATTTTATATTTTTTATTCTTAAAAATAAAAAATTGTTTTTATAAAACATTTTATTTTCATTTGTTTTCTGTTTTAAAAAATAATTATACAAATATGTAAAATAATTAAAAATAAAATATCACATATAAAAATTATTTTTAAAACATATTTAAAAAATATTAAAAATAGATTAAAAATATTTTAGGTTTTCAAATATACTTTTATTTTACAAAAATAAAAAAAAATATTCAAAAATTATTTTTTAAAATTATTTTTTAAAACAGTTATCAAACAGCCCTAAGTTTCTTTACAAATTCTTTTCCATATATTTTCCAAAAATAAATTAATTCTACAAAATCTTAAAATACTACTTTAATAATTTTATAAAAGATTAAAAATATTTTACTAATTAAAAACCAAGCAAGAATATTTTTTCCATCGCTATATATATATATATTTTATTTCAACATAATTTTTTCTTTTTGTTGAAACCTATATTATTTTTGTAATTATTTTAGATGTAAATCATTTAAGATTGTGTTGTGTTATTATATTTATTGTACTATTAACTTTATTAGTATAATTTTATTAGCATATTATTATATTTATTTTACTAATAAAATCATCATAGTTTAAATTTTATTTGTATATTTGTATACTAGATTAATTTTATACCTAAGAACATGTTTGGTTGATGTAAAAGTGAAAAAAAATATTAAAAAAAAAAAGAGAAAATATTAAAGGATTTTCTTTTCCATAATTTGTGGAAAAAAACAAAGTGTGAAATATTTGAAAAAAATGCATTTATCAATAATTTCTTTATTACCTTGTCATGGATGAACCCAAAAAAAAAAACAAAAATGAAAATGATTCTCTAACTTGTATTTCATTTGGCTTCATGTTATTCATCAAAAATTATTTTACAACATAAATTATTTTATATTTATATTATATTTGGTTCTCGAAAAGTACTAAAGAAATAAAAAAATATACTAAGATTGTGTTTGGTTACCGAAAAATATTAAGGAAATAAAAAAAATATAAAGGAAAATGATTTTTTCATGTTTGGTTGTCCTATGAAAAAAAAATCAAATATAATTAAAATTAATTAAAATTTCATGTATGTTTAAATTATTTAATCTTTATATTGATAAGTTAAAATAAATAAAATAAGTTTGAAGTAACAAATAAAAATAATTTATCAGACTTTTAATTTATTTTTTATTTTTTATTTCCTTCTATTTTTCTTTTATATTTTATTTCCCTTATATTTTCCTTCAAATTTTTCTCGGAACCAAACATAGTAAGGGTAGGTTTAGTTCTCGAAAAATTTGAGGAAAAATGCAATGAAAATAAAATAAATAGGAAAAACAGAAGGAAGAAAAGAGTAAAGGAAAATAAAAAATAAATTTAAAGTTAGTAAATTATTTTTAAATGTTTTTTCAAACTCATTTCACTTATTTTCATTAATTCTATAAAGATTAAATAATTTTAAAATACATAAATTTCTAACCAATTTTAATTATTTTTTATTTTCTTTCGTAATTTTCCACAATGAAACCAAGCATAAAAAAAAACCGTTTTCATATTCATAAAAAAAACCAAACATAGTTTAAGGAAAATGATTTTTTTCACATTTGGTTTCAACATAAAAAAATACGAAAATATATATATATATATATATATATATATATATATATATATATAATTAGTTAGAAATTTATACTTTTTAAAATTATTTAATTTTTATATAAAAGAGGAAAAATCAGTGAAATAAGTTTGAAATATCATATAAAATAATTTATTAATTTTAAATCTATTTTTATTTTTGTTTAATTTTTCTTTCCTTTCATTTTTTCTTTTATTTTCTTTTCCTCACATTTTCCGAGAACCAAACACCAAACTTAGCCTTAATAAAACCTTTATATTACTAACAACTATTATTAAAAAAATTAGGAATTTAATTCTAGATTCAAATTAGAATTATAATTTAATGTAAAAATAAATAATTAAGTATCCTTTTGCACATACTTTTTGTTTTTCATTTTTAAAAACCGAAAATAATAGATTTTAGCAATGGTTTAAAAAAGTAGAAGTTTCAAAATTGTTCTAAATGATGTATGGACGATTAATCACCCAAAAATAGCAAAATATCGACTTCTCCATTTCAAAACAATGATTTAAGGTCCATGTAAAATACATTTAAGTATTACAACTATTTAGTATATTAAAACTTATCCTTAAACATCCGTGATAATTAATATATTAAGATTTCAAGAAAAATAAAAAAAATAAAAAAATAAAATATTCCTCAAATTTTATTTAATACTTATATAGTTTTATTCTATTTTTATATATTAAATTTTTTATTAATTTAAAGTTCTCGATTATTTTTATTTTTATTGTGAAATTATGTAATTTTTTATTTTTAAAATTTAAGGAAACAATATTTTCATTAATTTAAAGGTCAATTATTTTTATTTTTTATTTTTTAAATTAAATTAATTAACAATTGTATAAAGCATGTACAAATTTGTAAATCATGAATTTATTAACATGTTTTTTTAATTTATTTTCCATATTAAATTACTAGAAAAATTATTCACACATATGCATAAATGTCAAATATAACTTCTCATTTTTTTTTCATATTTTTACACACATACAAGACAATTGTATTAAATGTATATGACATTCTCATATTTTTATTAACATTTATACAAACACATAATTATATTCACAATCGTACAACTGGTATAATTATCGTATGCATTTAGTATAAGTACCTCATATATGTGTAATAAAAATGTATTTGATATTTATGCATGTGTATAAATAAATTTCTCGATGGTATAAAAAAACAAAAAAAAATAATACATAAATATATTCATAATAAGTAAACTTGTACGGATTTGTACATGTAGTACAAGTGTCTAGTATATTTAATACAAATACCTTATACATAAGCGAAAATGTGGAGAAAAAAATAATTATACTTGACATTTATGTATGTGTAAACAATATTTCCTGTGGTTTGATATCAAAAACAAACTATAAGAATTTAGAAAAAAAATACAAATAAAGACGTGTAAATGATAAAAGACGTTTTTGTCCAAAAAATTTTAAGAACTTAACAACAATTATGCAAAATATATGACCTTTAGATCCATTATCACTTCCACCTACCCCTTTATTAAATTGTCCTATTAAAAAAATTGTACTATCTCAAATTTTGATAGTTTTAAAGACATAAGGTAAAATCTTATTTTTGTTTTTATGCTTAAAAACAAAAATCAAGAAACATATCTAAGCCCCTTGACTTAATAAATCCATTAATTAATTGCAAGTAAGAGGGTATAACTTTTCGATCTTTTTACTTTCTAACTACTTTGAAATAAATATATATATATATATATATATATAAACCGAAGTTCAGTAGGGTAACTAAGAAGAAAGAAGAAAGTAAAAAAAAAAAGTTAAGGTTTCATTGACAAGAGACTCGAGAAAGAGATTACATAAAAAGTTTTATATAGACCAATAAAAAGTGAAAAGACTACTTTACCCTCATTGATAAATGAAACAACTAAATTAGAAAACTATCTAACAATTCCAACATGATTCTTAAATTTATTATTTTCGAGTTGAATAAATATTTCTAAATAATTTTTATATATGAAGCCAATTTTATATTACATTTTCCTAAATTCAAATGAAAAATAAATAAATAAATAGAAGTCAACCTTTATAACACATGATATTGGACAACATGTTCAAAATTTGTACTATTTTTACCATTTTCTCATCTAAATTCAAAATCACCCATCATTACAACCTTAGACAACATGTGTTTCACATAGAAATGAAATTCAATTATTGAATTGAATATTGTCACATGTGATTTAATTTGAATAATATGATTTGATATTGTCTTAAGTGGGAAAAAAAAAGGAGAGGACAATTTTCTTGTTGGGTTATTTCAATAGAATTAATGATTGTTGTTTGATTAAGAATGTGAATAACTAGAATACAAATCAATTAAATGTGGGTGTGTCATAAACAAAGGACATAGGTAACATGGTGATGTCCTTTTCTTTCTTTTTCCCTCCCAAAATTTGTGAAGGAAATTGGAACAATGAATTGCACGTGTCGTATTTTAAAAGTTTTACCTATCAAAATATCATTTAAAAAAGGACAAAAACAAATTACTACAAACAAAAAAAAAATGTTAAAATAATTTTATTAAAGATAAAAATAAAAATAAAAATTTTATTAAATTTTTTTAATTAAATAAAGTTTGTTTAAGCATGTAAATGCTTGTAGAAATCCAATGTAATTAAAATTAATAAGAAATTAATATATTTTTAAATTATTTAATTCTATTTATAAAGGGAAAGATATCTTAAATGGGTAGTAAAAAACATGCAAAAGTAATTTACTAACTTCAAATCTATTTTTTTTAATTTTTTTTAATTATCAAATTTTCAAAAAACCAAACATAGGGTTGATGTTTACATCGATAGAAATAAAGTTATTTTCTAAAATGCTCAAAATTTAGATTGATTTTTTCATTGATGAATCCTTCATCCCGACTCCCAACAACTCGTCAATGGAATTACAAAAAAAATGAGAACCACACTATCTTTACAACACAAATGCTATAAAAATAAAATTCAAGAAAAAACACTTTCTAACATTAGCATAATCTTTCGTACTTTTCTCAAAAGGAGAGAGTGAGTATGAAAAATTATATATATATATATAAAAGCAATTTTAACTCGCATAAATTATTCCCCTTATTTTGTTGGGTTGGATTGGGTCACCCTACTTGGCACCCAAACCTAATTCAAACAAAATTAAAAAAAGAAAAAGAAAAAACAATATTTTAATAATGTTTTAGGTAATTTATTATATTACAAAAAGTTGATTTTTGGAAAATCATCTATCAAATAATTGTCCAAAAATTACTTCAAATAATTTTTAAATTTTTTATCAATGATTTTTAAGAGTTTATTTTATCTTATTTATTTTTTCTTTTCTCTTTTTTTTTTTAAAAAAAAGTTTTCTAACCATTAAGAAGTGCTTTTATAATATTCATGTAAATGTTAAAGTCTAATCAATATTTCAAGAAAAAAAAAATTCACATGATGGGAAATTTGAACCTATGTACCAATGGGTACTAATTCCCAAAAATATCCAAATATTTACCCAAAAAAAAAAAGTAATGTATGAGAATTTGAAATTCATGTGGGGATAGGTTTTGGATTCCCAAAGGCCAACAAAACCCTAAAAAGAACTGTGTACAAAGGAAATGGTCCCCTTATGAATATAAATAGAGGCCACAAAGGCCAAAAGAGGCCTATGTTCCCTCACACCTTCTTCATGATAATTCCAAAAAAATCATGCACTCCCCCCCCCATAACATCAAAGAAACTTCCACCCCTATTCAAATTCCATCCACCGACACAAAAATAAATAAATCAATAAATATTAAAAATAAAAATTGTCTTCCATCTTCTAGTCAAATTAATATTGAATTACAGATGTGAAAGCTTGGGTACGTTGACAAAAATCACTCTAGAATTAATGGTTTCAATAATAATTGCAATTAAAAAGGGATTTTTCACACTAGAAAACAAGTTAGTTAACCCATCTTTTCAATCTTATTTTCTTTGGATCTTGTCTATGTGATTAGGAGAAAAAAATCTATGTTAATCTACATATTTTCTTGGTCTTTGACTAAATTCATGCATTTTTTTAGAAAGTTCTATTCTTAGGAAAATTTTGATTCCTAAAATATTTTATTGTTTTCAAATATTTTACTTAAATTTACTTAAAACCAAACATCAACATTACAAAGAAGAAACATCCAAAAAAAAATTCAATTTTAGCTCCTAAAAATATGTTTTTTAAAAATAGTTTTGTACTTTAGAACACAAAACAATTTTCTAATTTATCCCGAGTTTGACAGTGTTTTACTGGAAATATTTTTTGTAGAAGTGTTTTAAGGAGAATCACTTATTAAATATTTTTCTAAAAAATATTATAAGTGATTTTTCATATTTTTAAAAGTGTTTCCTAAATTTTATCATATACATAATTCTTTTTTAATAATACTTTTTAAATTAAAAACATTTCTTAGAATCAGTGTTATACAAACTTTTATTAAATTTAATATGTTTGATAAAGTTTTGATACACTTTTTTTTAAAATTTATTATTAAAAAAATTGTTTTTCTAGAATAAATTAAAAGTGTTTTTAATTTTTTTTATAAAATGTTCTCATCAATAATAATAATAATTAATTGCTTAAAAGGAATAAAATGATCCCCAAACTTGTAAATTTAATTCTTCTCATATTTTTACTTGAAAAATAATTAATTTTTAACATAAACATCCCTTACCATTTTTGAGATTTTGAAAAAGCAAAGGAAGCCCACAATTCTCAGCCAAATTTACTCCCAAGACAAAGTCAATTGAAGCATTTACTCACAAACAAACTTCCCATCCCAATAGGAACCATTATGTACTTTCCTCACTTTCACATTCAAAGCACACACCCCATTCCCTGTGATTCTCACAAGGCAAAACCACACAACCCTAAAAGCTTCAAAAAAAAGTGTTCAAAAGCAGAAAAAAAGGAAAAGGTTGTTGAGAAAAGCTGCACTGGCCCACACATGAGCCTCCTGAGAGGCAGCCAAGCCCTACCACAGTATACCCTTTTATGATCCCAGTGATGGGGCTATGCTACAAGATGCCCTGTATACCATCCACCCCTCACCCTCCATTGCTGTGGTTGGATCCTAGATTTTATCAGGTGGGTCTCACTTACCAGTGGGGCTGCCACCATGGATGATAACCGCCTTGAATTTGAGCTGCCTGCCGACACCATATTTACTACAGAACACATGAAAAATGAGCTTATACACAGAGAGAGGGAAGGGGGGGAGGGAGGGGGAGAGGAGTTGTTATTGTAACATAAACTGAACTAATGCAAATTTACAAATAGTTATACAGGTAATGTAGTTTCCAGGACTACACAATGTGTAGATATGTTGGGTAGTTGAATACAAGATGAAATAAACCACACCCAAGCAAGAATACATGGTAAAAAATGAAGAGGATCGGCTTTTCTTACATATAAATGAGGCACA
Source organism: Vitis vinifera (assembly GCF_030704535.1). Taxonomy (NCBI): domain Eukaryota; kingdom Viridiplantae; phylum Streptophyta; class Magnoliopsida; order Vitales; family Vitaceae; genus Vitis; species Vitis vinifera. The sequence goes on along the minus strand of NC_081813.1, from coordinate 20,854,346 downwards.
ACATTGACATCAGGAGGAGGGGGCTGGGGGGAAGAGGATGATGTGATTTTGAGGATTGACCTATGTCACAAATAACCCGAAAAAAAAAAAAATGATTGCAATATAGAGCTATCGATGGACAAAGGAACACAAAAAATCTAGCTGGGCATTTTCAAGGATGAATGAACTTATTTGAAATGAGGTGGGTGGCTTTTACCTGAGCCACCCAAAGCCTTTGATAGAAACTACCAACACGAGGGTTTCTGGTGCAGATGCAATTTTTTTTCCTCTGCTTTATTCTTATTTGACATCTTTGGCCTACTCCTTAGCTCATCTGTTCACCAATTAGATCTAGACCCACAAGGAGGAATGACACACCTTGGAACAGCAAGAAGTAGAAGTGCACTCCTTGGGCTGATAGCAGGCTTCTGACAGCGGCAGTTAGTAGCAAGAAAGCCAGTGCAAGCTCTTTCCTATATAACTTGTTGGTTTTCTTTGGCTTGGGAGCTGTTTCTTGATGTTCTTTCAGTTTGTTCAGCTCAGAGAGCTCACTATCAGAAGATCCTCTATAAAGCTGTGGATGATTCATGGCTTTTGTTTCCCTCTCTGCAGCAGCCAATAGGTCAGGCTCTGATGCTCGCCCTGCCTTTTTGGTGACAACCCATTCATATGAGCTTCCCAATTGGAACAACCCAGATACCATAGCATTGAATTTGGTCACAGACATTGTGTTTTCAAATAGGAGGTATGGAACAATGAAGGGGAATGATCTCGGGGCTGGAAGAATGTTTAGGAATGACATGAATACAGGGACATAACAGATAACCCAGACAGGTAACTCGGCTTCGGGGACAAACATGGTTAAAGGAAGAATTATGCAAAACAATGTGAAAGAATAGAATGGGAGGATAAGCTTCCTCAGAAGAAAGAATAGTAGTATTAGGTTCGCTTTCTTCCAGACTGCTATCTGCAAAGTTGTAGGTGCAAAGCACAGTTCAGAAGATTTAAAACTGCAAAAGCAACTGTAGAAAATAATTTTGAGGACTACCTACCTTAGAAGTTATGATGGCTGGAAGGCACAGACGGAAAAGATGCATTGGACCGGAATGCCATCGGTGTTGCTGCTTCCTGTAAGCTTCATAAGACTCGGGAACTTCACAGAGGACCTGAAAATTGGCATGATATAATCATCTTCACAAAGCAAACTGTGCATAAGCCTTGCATTACTTCCAGATTCCTAATTTTCATCTCTTTTTAATTCATTTGGGAAACATTAACAGATTGTTGAGCACATTTACAAGATTTCCCAAATTGAACTGAATCCTGGATTGTTACATGTTTGCACAAAACAGAAAAATGATATAATTTATGGTCTTGGACTGAGCAATAAGATTACCTTCACATCATTAAGGAAGATGAACTTCCATCCATTGAGATGGGCTCGGACTGCTATATCCATATCCTCTACGGTTGTCCTCTCAAGCCAGCCACCAGAGTCCTCAAGTGTTTTGATTCTCCAAACACCAGCAGTCCCATTGAAGCCAAAGAAATTTATGAAGACTCCATTGACCTGCTGTTCCACCTCAAAATGAAAGCACAAATTGATGTTTTGGAGGCGAGTCAACAAATTTTCATCCTTGTTCACAAAAGCCCACCTAGCCTGAACCAATCCCAGCTCAGGATTATCCTGCAACACAAGGAAAAACAGATAAACCAAAATAAGCCTACCTAAAAAAGAACATTTGATCAGAAACTAAAAGAAGAGCTATTTTGAGTTCTAGCCACCTTAAAATGTGGAACTGTTTGCATAAGGAAATCTGGGTTTGGCTGGAAGTCAGCATCAAAGATTGCAACAAATTCATACGCCTTCACATAATCACAATTCATAGCAGACTTGAGATTACCAGCTTTATAACCGGTTCTAACCAGTCGATGCCGATAAATTATGTTGATGCCCTTTTGACTCCACTTAGACACCTCTCCCTTAATCAACCACTGTATGCTCTCATCGTCAGAGTCATCAAGAACTTGGATCAATAGTCGGTCTTTTGGCCAATCAAGTTGGCACACTGCTGATATCGATTGTTCATAAACCTAAAGGGGATCGATTCAAAGTCATCAATCACAATAAAATATTGTGAAGAATCCACTGTAGCAGTGTCTATTAACTTCATACCATATTCTACTATTATGATTTCCACTGCTACATAAAAGGGGTACTTCACTTTTGAACAGTGTGCTCAAACTTATAGATCTAATCGAGAATGAATAGGTACAAAGATAAATTATCAGAAATTCTGAAGAATCAAGAAGCATTGAGATCCTTACCTCTCTCTCATTGCACATTGGAATCTGAACAAGAACCATTGGATAATCATATCCCAAACCCTCCAAATCATCAGACTTGAATGGATCACCCTCAATTCGAGGCTTGATCTTCTTGTACTTGATCCAGAAGCAACCTAAACAAAGCAACATCCGGTCTGCAGACTGAATTAGGAACAGAGCAACACAGAAGCTAGAGAGAACTTGGATTGAAGGTGCAATATAGTCAGCGCGGAACTCCAACCAGGCAACGTAAATGGCATGAAGCCATCCTTTAATCTCCAAAGTTTGAGGGATGTGCAGGCCATGGTTGTGGAAATAGTGCCAACCATTGAAGTGGGCAAACACTTCAAAAGCCAGAAATGCTAAAGACATTAACAGGAATGCTAGAATGGTCCTAAACAACAACCTTCCCCTGCCAGATTTCTCATTCTCCATGGTCACTCCTTGCCCAAATATCAACCTTTTCTTAATGGCACCAAGCAGTATCCAAAGGGCATTGCCAAGCCAGGAGAGGCAACCGACAGCTCGGTGGGCCTTGAGAAGCAAAACCCATGTAAATTGCTTGGCATTCTTCCCTCTGTCCTTGTCCACTGGCCTGAATGCAGCATCAGGACCATCTATTTCTAGTACAGAGTAATTGGGGTTCTCCATGGTCACCACCACTGGAGTTCCCTTCCTTGAAGAATCCTTTCCCCATAACCTAGAGAAATCTATGCTTGGAGCCATTTCTGCCTTCTAAATTGGACCGAGTTTAAACACTAACCACGCAGCACAGAGTCTACTGTCCAAGAACCAGAATTCAAGAACCTCAAAGTGAGGAAGAAATGCACAAAACCCAGATCCCAAAATAAAAAAACTCACAAACCCGTGTCAGTTCAAACCACATACATGATACAAAAACCACAACCACCACTCAGAAACCCCGAAATGAGCAGGCAATCTCCAAAACCCAGATCCCAAAATGGAAAAAAACTCACAAACCCATTTCAGCTACAACCAAAAAAACCACACCCACCACTCATAAACCTCAAGTGAGCAAAAAAAAAAAAACAAAAGACTGCAAGACTCGGAACCACAAAAATGGAGGAAGCTCACATACCCATTTGAGGACTAACCAGAGAAACACAGATCCAGAAGTAAAGAACTCATTTGAATGAAGTTTGTGTAGTACACACGCCCAATGCAGCAAATAAACAGGCCAGAGAGAATGGAAGAGAAGAGCATGGGGTTCTTCCTACTCCCAAAAAGCTCTACAAGGCCTACCCCAGCAAAGCAAATTACCATTATGGGGATTGCTTTCTGCATATGTTAAACCCTTAAGTACCAATCCATATGGGCATTATCAGTCAACAAGTAAAATCCAAACAAACATAAAAACAACTGCACAACACTCATTTTACCTTTCCACTTCTTAGCATCGGGTGGATTAGATATGATTGATTCTTTAGGGGGGGAAATAATAATAATTAATCCCAAAAAATCCCAACAAGAAAAAAAGAAAAAAGATAAAGGTAACGAGGAAGCATGAATTAAACCCTTACCCACAAGGAATCCCTTCAGTTTTCACCTGATAGTTGCAGAAATGATGGAGGAGACCCCAACAGTAATGATTAAAATAAGCTAAATTCATAAAATAAAAAATAATAATTATATGAAAAGGACAAAAATATATATATTCGTGAGCAATGGTCACAACCAGAGCAGATCCCAAGTCCCAACTGGCCTAGATCTGGTCAAAAAATATGAATAAATAAATAATTAAAATATATAAAACTTGTAGTAGTAAAAGAAGTAAAGAATTGGGATAATAATTAAATAATAAAAATAAATAAAAACTATTATTTTAATAAAGTAAGGTGTGGAAACTTCTTCTTAATTTCTTACCTTTATTTTAATTTTAATTGTGGTAATCACATGAAATTTAAAAATGATTAGACAATGGAAAGAGGTGATTAGTCCAAATCAATCCTCTTAAACATAATTAATTTGTTGCATGTTAAAATAAACCCTTTAGACAAATGTTAATGTGAATGGATTTGTCATTTTAATTTAGAGTAAAACTTTGTTAAAAAATAGAAAATATATTAAAAACATCAATAAATAAAATAATTCATAAATATTTTACTAATTCTTTTTTTTCATTTAATGATCATTTATCACATCAATATATAACAAGTAAAATATGAAAAAAAAAATTCTTAAATAATATAATTAAATTATTTAATAGTATGAACTAATTTCATTAGTATTAGAACAATTGGTTGAATTTGTGAAATTAATCCTATTTTTTCAGTAATTGAGAAATAAGATAAAATTGGAAAATGTAGATTCATGGGTTGGTGGGTTGGTTTTGAGTTGACCCCAATAAATGGGTTTGTTGGATTTGGGTACTACAAACTTAGTAAATGATTCTAGTTCTACTTGTCAATCATGGCCCCAACTTGGACATCCCTCTACCCCATTCATTATTGTTGTTTTTACAACAATTTTAATTAATTATATATCACTATTTTAAAAAAAAATTAATTAACATATTACTAAAGTATAAGGCTATCATATTATTAAATTGGCATAATTTTTTTTTTTGGTTATGTATCTTATCATTAAATTAAACTATATCATTGTGAGAAAAATAATGAGAAATGCTTTTTTTTTTCTTATTTGAATGGTTTATTTGATTAAAACAGGTTATTGAAAACCCAATTTTAAAAATCCAACCCATTATCTTCTTTTCACCTCATTTTGACAAAAATGCCCTTATATTTTTCTTGTAAAATAATATTTTTTTTTAAAAATATACATATAAATACTTGAAATAATTAAGGCTTTTTATGTAAAAAATGAATTACTTTTCAAATAAAAATATGGGAGGATTAAATTAACAAATAGGAGATTATTTTATCACTTTTAACCAATTAATTATATTTGAATGACCTATTAGTGGTGTAATGTGAAAAGCACAACAAAAATAATTACATATCGAATTAATTTCTTTTCGATAAAAAAAATATGTCTTCATGACTGTTTTTTAAAATAGTTTTATATTCTTAAAAATAAAAATCAGGCTTTTAATCTATTGGATCATTTCTTAACCCAATCCAATAAATATTTTATCACGTCATTTAAGAGATTTTTTTTCGAACTCTCAAAAACATATTTGATATTTTTATTTTATTTAATTTTTTATAAAAAGGGTTTTTTGAGAATTTGTTTTAAATTTTGGAACAAATTTTCAAAATCTCAAACATATTTTCAGTTTGAAAAAAAAATATATTTTTTATTTTTTAAAAACAATTCTCAAACATTTTCTTAACTTTCTAATGTATTAATCTCAAAAGATAACATTTAACTTGTACATTTAATAGTAGAAGAAATAAAAATGGTGGGAATAATTTTATATTTGGAAATTATATTTTAAATTTATTTATTAAATATAATAATAATTATGATATTTTAAAATTTTTTAATTAAACAAAAATCTACTTCATACTTTTGAGAAAAAAAAACATGAATACCTGGTAAACAAACAATTTTATAACTTATATAAAACATATTTGGGAAACTTTTGACAAAAAAACAATTTTTTTCAAAACTTGTTTTGAGAATAGATCGATTTTTTGAACAAATTTAAATGGTGTTTTTAGTTGTTCTTTTAGAGTGTTTCAAATATTAATAATTTTTAAAAATAGAGATTACTTTAGAAACTTTGTATCTAGCATAAGTTTGGAGTAACTTCATGACAAATAAGTAAAAAAGACTATAAGAAAAATTATTTTCTCATGTATTTGTTTATTATAAAGCATACAAAAGAAAATGAAATATAATTAAAATTAATAAAAAAATTATATATTTTTAAATTATTTAATCTTTATATAGAATAGTTAAATAAGTGAAATCGGTTTGAAGTAGAGCATAAAAATAATTTATTAATTTTAAATTTATTATTTATTTTATTTTATTTTTTCTTTCTTTCTATTTATTTATTTATTTTATTTTGTTTACATTTTTCCTTAAACTTTGTGTAACCGAACAAAGCCTTAGTAACTAATTAAGTTGATATATTTAAACATAGAAGAAATGAAGGGAAGGTGTAAGGACTATGCTGATAATATTATAATGTGTGGGGAATGTTAATAAAAGTAAAACACATACATGGGGAAATGCCTTGCTGGCTTTTCAAAGTTCAAAGATGCCTTCTGTCTCCACAATATTTTACTAATTAATATTATGTAAAAAAATAAAAAGGAAAAAAAAAAGTTTATATATATCAAAGATTCCTTACATCTAAGACCACTCAAGCCTTTAGAATTCCTTTATTAATTTACTTCAAAGCTATTCATTTTCAATGGTTATCTTACACTCCCTCAAGACAAACTTGACATGCTTCCTTTTTCTTCTTTTCACCTTTTTCAATTGATTTTTTCCCAGGTTTGGTTCTCCATTACTAAAGAAAATAAAAAATAAAAAAAGAATCACTTTTGTTCCGAAAGCCTTGCGAGTGAAGAGAGTTTTTTTTTTCTTTTTCAAAGACGATCATTTTCTTTCCCTGAACCAAAGACCCGCTTGTTCAGTACTGCTAACTATTATAGAAGGATGTCGCCCCCTTGGAGTATTAGACGCTTTGGTTGTTGAATTTCATGTAAGTTAGGTTGTGGTTGTATTGGCTACAAGTGAATAGTAGGCACTTTAGGTGCGTGTTAACCATGCACTCTCACGACATGTATTGTTGTATGTATGATAGAGGTGGTGTGATTTGAGCGGTTAGACCAATTATGATCGATTCGCTAAACATTCAAGATTCGAGATGAGCTGCTAAAAGAATTGACCTCCATTATAATGGTTAGCCCTAAGGTTCAATGAACGAATGAAGTTATGATTGTACACGGATAAATGATTTTCTCACATTTGATTTTGTTATAAAAAATATAAAAGAAAGTCAGATATAATTAAAATTATTAAAAAATTAATATATTTTTAAATTATTTAGACATAAATCTTTCAAGGTCTAGACATCCACTTATATACTTTTGGTTTTTGGAAAATGTGAGGGGAAAAAAAAAAGAAAAGAAAAGTATAAGAAAATAAAAAAATAAGTTTAAATACAATAAATTATTTTTATGTGTTTATTCAAACTTATTTTACTTATTTTCTTTTATCGTATAAATATTAAATCATTTAAAATTATACATTTTAACAATTTTTAATTATATTTGATTTTTTTTTTGTATAATTTTCATACTGAAATTAAACACGAGAAAACCATTTTTCTTAATAATATTTTTTTTCTTTCCTTATTATTTTTCAAAAACCAAACATAACCTTAATACATGGATAGTCCCATCGCCATTTTTTCTTTTATATCAAACATTTTTATACCTTATTCTCTCATTTTTCCTCTCTTCAATAGAAACTTAGGGCAAAATCTTAAGATTTGTTTTATGAAGTGTTTTCGAAGATAGTTATAAAAAACAGCTTTTGAAAATAAATTTTTAAAACCTCATTTAATTTGTTTTCTATGTTTTTAAAAATGTTTTAAAAGTAATATTTGTTTATAATGCTTTATTTTTAATCATTTTTCATATTTATGTAATCATTTTTTTGAAACAATTTTTAGAAAACAAGCGAAAAAAATTGGAAATAACTAAAAGGCATGTTTAATGAACACCGTATTTTCTAATTTTTGATTGCGAAACATGTTTTTTTTTTTGTTGGTTTGGAAAACAAAAAATTATTTTAAAAAACATTTACCAAACATTGACCTAATATGCCAAGCTTGCTTGTGTTATGAAAAGGTGTCAGAAGTGAAGTAGGTATAACTTTATAACATCTTTTATATATTTTAGTTTATATCCACATACTAATATTATATTTGTTTCACATAAATATATTTGAAGATTTATTATTTATGTAATTATTAATAGATATTTATTATAATAATAGTTAGACAATATTTAGGAATAATTTATAAAGTGATTTATAGATGAAAACGTTTTAAAATATGAAAAAAAAATTAAAAAAATTGATGGGACTGTGCATAGAGGTGACAAGGGGATAGGTTTTTTTGGGCACCCACTCCACTTTGCTCCTAATGAGACGGATTTGTAATTTAAATAAATGAGTTAGAAAAAAATTTTGTATTTTTTTTAAACCCAGAATAAGTTGAAAGCAGATTTGGGCATTACTTTGTCTCACCTTGCCTTGTCCCACCCTCGATTATATATAAATTTAATTTTATTTTTATTTTCATTTTCCTATAATAATAATTAATAAAATAAGTTATAAAAATTTATAATATTTTAATTATTTATAAAATACTTGCACGGGGGTTGGGATGAGGATGATCCGACCCAAACTTACACCATTGTCATCCTTAATTGTGTAGAATTAAAAGATGGAATGCTATTAAGAATGTTTTAAAACTACAACACTAGACACCTTTAAGGATGTTGGAAAATCATAGTCCAAATGTCCTTAAAAAAAATGTTTGGAGGGATAACATCAAACACTTCAAAAAATGTAGAATACTGAAATTTTGGATATATTTCTCAATCTTTCTATTTCTAATATCCAAAAAAAAAAAAAAAAAAGTAAAAAAAAAAAAGATAAAAAATTGTATATATGCATTTTTAATTTCATTGAAGATGATTATTTACTTATTTATTATTCAAAAAATACAATTTTTTTTTCAAATATGTTGCTGGGGTGATGGAGGGATTAGTAAAGAAGAAAATAAGAAAGAAGATGACAATGCATAGATTTGAAATGGTATTTCTATTCTTTTACTAATTTAGATTTTTGTCATAAAAATAATGAGAATATCAGTGGATAAACATTACATGGATGCAAATATGAATTTTCATAACTCAAAACTCAATTATTTTTAATAATCTAATATGTAGAGAGCTCGTGAGAGACTAATATTGGTATTATAGAAAAAATAAATTCTAAAAATTTTATCTAATTTTAGAGTATATTTGACAGTGATTCTAGGAAATGTTTTTAATATTTATAATACTTGTAATACTTCTCAAAATCACTATCAAATGCGCTCTTAACCTAAAAACTTTTTTTTTAAAGATCAATAGAAACTGATAGTTGAGAATTAAAAAAGAGTTTGATAGTGATTATAAAAAGTAGTTTTAGCTTTTTTTTGATACTTAAACAAAATTTATTTTTCAAACATTAAAAAGATTAGAAACCTTTTTTAAATTTATTGCCATCTCACTCTAAGAACTTATTTATTTGAAAACGTTTTTGAAAATAACTCTTAAAATAATATTTTTTGATGTTGTTTTAAAAGAAAAGATATGCTTAGATGTTGTAATTGATCGCGATGTCAAATATTTTTAGTTTATAATCATCTTTTCATAGGGTTGAAAAAAAAATAAAAATAAAAAAATAAAAAAATCATATATTTTATTATTTCTTCTATTTTTTACTAAACTAGTATTTTTAAAAGAAGAATTAACATTTTATATTAAACTCGTTTTTTAAATACGAAATAAGTTTTTATAGATTTGCATTTTAAAAGACCATTCATTTTTCATCTTATTTTTTTTTATATTGAATTCATCTTTTCAAAAATATATTGTACTCGAAATTGAAAATTGCGGTAACTTTAGAATTATTTTGTATGTTAAAGATATTTTTTTGAATATTTTAAAAAAATACACGAACCCAATATTCTGCACTGTCTGGTTTATTATTACATATTACATGTTCCTCTTCCGACCTTCCCTTCCTTTCCCTCGCCTCTCCCTGACTCTCACCAACCCCCTTTCTCTGCCCTTTGAGCAACAAACCAGTCGTTTCAAATCGCAGATCAGGGAAGAAATCCAACGGACCAGATGGCTCTATCAACATCTCTTCGTTCCAATCTCATCAAACCCCTCACCGCCCTCACCGCCTTATCATCCACCCACCATCTCCGCAGTCCCTTTTCCTCTTCCGCCGACGACACCACCGTCCTCACCATCGAGACCAGCGTCCCCTTTATCGGCCACAGATGCGAGCCACCCTCGCGCAACGTCGAAACCACTCCCAAAGAGGTGCTCGGATTCTTCCGCGATATGGCGTTGATGCGCCGGATGGAGATTGCTTCCGACTCCCTCTATAAATCCAAGCTGATCCGCGGTTTCTGCCACCTCTACGATGGACAGGAAGCGGTGGCAGTTGGTATGGAGGCCGCAATTACCAGAAGGGATTGCATCATCACCGCCTATCGCGACCACTGCATCTACCTCGGCCGCGGCGGAACCCTATTCGAGTGCTTCTCCGAACTCATGGGCCGCCAGTCTGGGTGTTCCAAGGGGAAAGGTGGCTCCATGCATTTCTACAAGAAGGAAAACGGTTTCTATGGCGGCCACGGTATCGTCGGAGCTCAAATTCCTCTTGGTTGCGGGCTGGCCTTTGCGCAGAAGTACTCCAAAGACGAGACTGTGACGTTCGCCATGTACGGTGATGGAGCAGCGAACCAGGGGCAGTTGTTCGAGGCGCTTAATATGGCGGCACTTTGGGATTTGCCGGCGATTTTGGTTTGCGAGAACAATCACTGTAAGAAATGAGGGATTTTATATAATTGGAATTGGGTGGTTGTGTGAGTTTAAGTTTATTTGAACTTTTATGGGCAGATGGAATGGGTACGGCAGAGTGGAGAGCAGCCAAGAGTCCAGCATATTACAAGCGTGGGGACTATGTGCCTGGGTTGAAGGTAATTTTTACATGCCTCTAATTGGACTCTCAGGATTATGGATTGCCATAGACTTTTAACTATGTGATTGCTGGAGTTACTTGAACTCTCTTCGAGTTGTGTCATATTTTTGAAGTTCTGTTTTTATGATTGTACAAAATTGGATATGGGTTCTATCAAGGTTGAAATAACTATTTTGTTATCAATGGTAGTTGTTTGTTGCTGAAAGCCGCATAGGCTATTTTATTTTAAAATTCAAGTTTTGACAGACCAAGTAGCAATGAGATTTAAGATGGTGATTTGTTCAGAGTTGATCCAGTTTAAGGAGTTTTTCGAGTTGAGCATCTTTCTAAGAAGTCTAAATGCTACCTTCTTAGTGTTGGTTGTGAAAAAAGGGAGTGTTGAAGACTTAAAAGATTTCAAGCTAATAAGTTTATTGGGTGGTTATTCCAGGCTGCTAACAAAAGTCTTAGTTAACAAGCTTAACAGAGTAGTGGGTAAAGTGGTCTGGGCATTCTAACACGCTTTTGTGGATGGAAGACAAATTATGGATGTGGTCCTTATTGCTAATGAAGCCATTGACTTGAGGATGAAATGTGTGGATAAGAATATCACTTATAAGTAGTTTTTTTTTTTATAGATAAAGAGAGTGTATATTAACATTTATAAGTAGGATATTGAGAAGACTTCTGATCATTTCAATCGAAGCTTCTTATTAGTAGTTTTGGATAAAATGAGTTTCAACTTTAAGTGGATAAGTTGGATCAAGTGGTGTATCTCAACGACTCGTTTTTGATAAATGGAACCCCATTGTTTTACTTTCAAATGTCTAAGGGATTGAGGTAGGGTGATCCTTTGTCCCCATATCTTTTTACCTAGCTATGGAGGCTTTCTTTTCTATACTACATAGGGCAAAGGAAGGGGGATTTATCTCGAGTTTCTCAATTAGTAGAAGAGGAGTGGGACAGGAGGTGTCCCATTTACTTTTTGTTGATGATACTCTTATCCTCTATGATGTCTCAAAAGAGAATATAAAATACTTCAGTTGGACTTTCATGTGGTTTGAGGCAATCTGAGGCCTCTAGATCAATTTGGAGAAAAGCAAGTTAATTCATGTTGAGGATTATTAATGTGAAGTAGCTTGCTAAGGTAATGGGGTGCAAAGTGGGATCCCTTACTTCTAGATATCTTGGCCTTGCCTTCCACTAGGAGCTTATTTCATGTCAACTTAGGTATGGGATGCGATTGTGGAGAGATTTCAAAATCAACTTCCTATGTGGAAAAGACAACACTTATCAAAAGGACGAAGACTAACTTTGATTAAGAGCACCCTTTCTAGCTTACCAATTTACTTCATGTCCCTCTTCACTATTCCAAGGAAGTTGAGTTTGGAAAAGATCCAAAGGGACTTTCTTTGGGGGGCAGAAGCCCTTAAGATCAAGTTGTATATGGTAAAATTGGTCTTTAATTTCCAAGAGAAGTGAAGTAAGGGTTTGGGTGTTAGAAGTGTATTTACCCTCAACAAAGCTTTGCTTGGCAAGTGATAGTGAAAATTTGCTTGCAAGAGTGACTCCTTTTGGAAATAGATAATTTTGGGGAAGAAGTGGAGGGATGGTGCTCTTGAGGAATGAGAGCAGGGTTTGGGATGGGAGTATGGAAGGCTATTGGAAGTAGGCGGGAAGACTTTAAAAATAGAATGCTCTTTAGGGTGGGAAATGGGCAGAGAGTAAAGTTTTGGGAGGATAGGTAGTGTGAGGGTAAGACTTTAGGTGAGACTTTCCCCATGCTTTTCTTAATTGCATCTACCAAAAATGCATGCATAGCCAAGATGTGGGAGCAAATCGGGGAGGGGGGATGTTGGAACCCCAGATTCACTAGACAAATCCATGATTGGGAATTAGATGAGGTGGAGGCCTTTTCAAGAAATTGCAGGCGCAGTCAATTTGTAGTGGTATAGAGGATAAGATGGTTTCACATGATACAAGAGTTGCCAATTTCTCAATTAAGTATTTCTATTCCTCTCTCTCTTTTGGAAGTTCAGAGATGTTCATTACAAGCATGGTTTGGAATTCTTAGGTCTCAGTGAGGGTGAGTATTTTTTACGTGGAAAGCTACATGGGAGAGGATTTAGACATTGGATTAACTTAAAAGGAAGGGATGAAGATTCCTAAATAGATGCACTTTGTGCAAAGGTGATGAAGAAACAATTGATCTTTTTTTTTTTTGGATAAAAAACCAAAATGTATTAATTAAAGATAATAAAACATTAGAAGGATTAGAAATCCTCCGCTTGAAATACAAACCTGATCAAAACACCCATGAAAACCTCCGTTTTACAAGGAGATTTGTACAAAAAGAATAAATAGACTATACAAAAATACAACTTGAAAGCCTAACTCAATTCCTCACCAAGTAGGCCTAACCCTAAGGAGTACATTCCATGAAACAGTTGATCTTATCCTCCTACATTGTCCAAAAGCAATCAATGTTATGGCATTTTGTTTTTTTTTTCTATTTGGGATTGAATGGGTGATTCACTTTTCTATGAAAGAGATCCTTTTAAGTTAGCATAGATCTTTTGTTAGGAAGAAGATGAGGAAAGCTTGGAGAGTTGCTACCTTGTGTTTATTTTGGACCTTCTAGAAAGAAACGAATAGGAGAGCTTTTGAAAATATTGAAAAAGGGGACCAAGCAATCAAACAAAACTTCAAGTATATTTTTTGGGAGTGGGTTAAAATGTACATAGGTGATAATTTTTTGTCCATATTGGACTTCATTGATTGACTTAACTCTAAGTGAGGTGAGAGAGTTGTTTTTTGTGTTTCCCTTTAGCATTGTTTGGCCTTTTGGTGCTTTGTATACATCATGTATACCCTTTCACGCTTTTTTGTTTGACACTTTTAATATATTCTTTCTTTGCCTATGAAAAAAAAAAAATTCCTTCTCCCTATCCCTCACAGAAAAAAGAACCTCAAAACTCAAAAGTAGAAGAAGAATAAAGAGCACCTTCCTTACCTGAAAGGACAAAGAGAAACCAAAACTGGGGATTGAAAAGCTGAATTCGTGACAGTGGTCTCATAGCTGCTGATATATTTGGATTGGACACCTAAGGCTCTTCTTTGTTAGTTTCTAGTGAGCTATTTGGCTCCTTGTTAGCCGAAGACATGACGAGAAGAAGAGAGATGGGTCTTGCTGGTGGAAGTGGGGAGATCATAGTGAGTTTAGCTAGGGGGTTGTTGCGATCAGCTTTGACAACCACATATTCCTTGAAAGAGAAGATGATCAAGAGAGAAGCACTAAAGAAGGGTTGATTGGCGGTGGAGTCCAAGTCTTTCAAGATCTCTTCTTTCTTCTAGAAGGGAAATTGTGAAGAAAAGATTGTGGAGAGAGGAAGAGGATTCTCTAGATGGATTAAATTTGAAGAAAAAGGTCTCCTTTTGTTGTTGGATGGTGCAATCAGTTGTTGTAGCTGGAAAGATGGAACTCTTTCCTTAAGGAGAATGATGGGAGGATTTATAGATTGGAATTAAGAAGCAGAAGAGATGACAAATTTTTATTGTGCTTAGTATTCTCAGTTGAGACAAAAAGGTTTTTCATGATTTTCCCTAAGGGAAAGAACTTATTAGGTTAGATGTCCCTTGTAGAAAAAATTCATACTTTGGGTCTAAGCTGAAGAGCTCTCTCTTTGATGGTTACAAGCAATTAATGGTGAAAGAGAAATGAGTAGGTAACCTTAGGAGTTTCTAAGGTAGTGTATGAGAAATAGGTGAGCGAGTCAGTTTGGTTGCAATTCAATGTGTTAAGAGGTTTCCAAGAAGATGGGTTCTATGAATAGGTGTTTGGTGGGCTAATGGGTGGACTTTGTGGGCTCAATACTTGACCTTGGCAGGTTGAGGAAACTGTTGTCTATGTTACATGGGTTCACTTGCGGGTGTCAAGTGTGGGTATGTTTAGGTGTAAGATCCTTTGCATCCCAAAATCTTAGGACATGGGAATTCCATTCAAAAAGACCTCAATTGTCATTATTGCGGGTGTTGTGACTAGGGTCAGACTCCTACCAGAGGGAAAAAAGAGAGTCGGACTATTAGGTTCTTTGAATGAAGTATGGTTTTCTTGCATCTGTTAGTAAATACTAGGCTTACAATATTAGTGATAATTGAGAACTTGATTTTTTATGTTGTATATCATATTTGTTTTACGGTTAGGTGCCTTTTGTAAATTCTCCTTAATTTTCTTATCAAAAAATAATTAATTTTTTGATGGGTTCTTATAAAAAATATATTTTATTTCTTCTGTGGTGGGTTTTATTACATGTTTCACATCTTACTGCAGGTAGATGGTATGGATGTTCTTGCTGTGAAACAGGCATGCAGATTTGCTAAGGAGCATGCTTTAAAAAATGGACCCATTGTAAGTTTACTTATCCTGCTGTTTCCATTTTGTATTCTTAAAAATTCCTTTTGCAAACTACTATTGTTGTTGATTAGATCTTCTATCTTCTAATTCTGCATCCTATCATTTTAACTTTCGCATTCTACAAGTTACCCTTTTTTATTTACTTATTTTTTCTTGATATGCAAATAGAAAATAAGATTAAGGTGGCGTTTATTTTTTTAGCTTAATGTTGAATGCAATTTGATTTTAGACTTTATATGATTTGTTTTTGACTTTTTTTATTCTTCTTATTTTTTTTTACATTTTTTTTTTTTGACTATATAGAAAAAGGAAAAATATTTGGTTTTTTTGTTGAATGTTAAAAATAACTTTTTGAAACAATCAAACACAATTTCAGCACTACCCTCACACTATTAATGCTTAATCCTTAACAAAAATAAAATAATGTGTAGAAGAGAGATGGAAGGAATACAAGGTGAAAAATTCTTTTCCCTTTACCCTTTTTTGTACAAAGGCTCACATATATATATATATATACAAAAAATCATAACACCTAAATTAGGAACTTTCCTAACTCATTTACAACAAATCCTTTTGATCACAGGATTGCCTAATTCTCTTTACAAAATCACAACTTCCATAATTCTAGTCTTTCATTCTCCCTCAAGCTGGTGAATAGATGTTTTCCATTCGTAGCTTGGATACACTTAAACCTTTTGTGAGTATATCCGCAAGTTGACGGTTAGTAGATACATAAAGAGTACAGATCAATCCACTATCTAGTTTCTCCTTGATAAAATGTCTATCAATTTATATTTGTTTTGTTTGATTGTGTTGCATTGGATTATGTGCAATATTGATTGCAGACTTATTGTTGTAGTAAAGTCTCATTGACCCCATCCCATTTAATCCTCAAATCCTCTAAAATAATCTTCAACTATAGTAGTTCACAAACTCCTTAGGCCATTGGTTGAAAATCTAATTTTGCATTGAACCTTGCCACCAAACTCTGTTTCTTACGTCTCCATGTCACTGGATTCCCACCTAGAAAGGTACAATACCCAGTAGTTGATCTTCTATCAATCATAGATCCAACATAATTTGCATCTATGTATGCTTCAAGTACTAGTCTCGAGCTTTGTTTAAATAAGATGCCTTTTCCTGGAGGCCCCTTAAGGTGTTATAGTACTTGGTTAGTAGCTTGCAGATGAACCTCGTTTGGATTGTGCATGAACTAATTAATCACACTTATAGCATATGCTATATCCGGTTTTGTGTGAGAGAGGTAAATGAATCTTCCTATTAGATGTTGATACATCTCTCTACCTTAGTATCTTCCTTAGCCTTTCCAAGCTATGATTAGGATCAATTGGTGTGCTTGCTGGTTTACACACCAACTTCCCTATTTGCTTGAGAAGGTTTGTTACATATTCCCGTCGAGAAATAAAAATTCCCTGCTTAGAATATGCAACCTCAATTCCTAAGAAGCATTTTAACCTTCCTAATTCTTTAATCTCAAATTCCTTGGTCAAGCATTGTCTCAAAGTCTGCCTCTCTAGTTCATCATTTCTCGTCATGGTGTTGTCTACATATACCAAAAGAGTTGTAACTCCCTTTGAATTTGAATGCTTGATTAACAACGTATGATCTCCTTGAATTTGTCTGTACCCCATGTTTTTAATCACTTTTGCAAATCCTTTAAACCTTGCCCTTGGAGACTGTTTCCGCCCGTATAATGTTTTCTTCTGTTTACACACCTTTTTAGTGGCCGAGTCACTGCTAAATCTAGACTTCCATATAAATCTCTTCTTTTAAATCTTCATTCAAAAATGCATTTTTGACATCGAACTATTGTAGATCCCAGTTATAATTGTTGCTAATGATAACAAAATTTTGATTGTGTTCATCTTGGCAACCGAAGTAAATGTCTCTAGATAGTCCATATCATATGTCTTGAGTGTATCCTTTAGTCACCAGTCTTACCTTGTACTTCTCTAATGTCCCGTCAGCTTTGTACTTAATAGTATAGTCCCACTTACATCCTACTGGCTTTTTTCTTGCAAGCAAATCTACCATCTCCTAAGTTTTATTCTTCTCTAGGGCCTTTATTTCTGTATTCATGGCTTGTCTCCGATTTTCATTAGATAAAGCCTCAAATAGAGTGGTAGGAATGTGAATATTGTTCAAACTTGTTAGAAAACTCTTATGGGATGGAGACTTTTCGAATGACACAACATGGGAAAGTGGATACAAAGGGCATTTAGTGCATTCCCTTATTCTATTCCTGATGGCAATAAGGAGATTTGATCTATAGATTTTTTAGATTGAAGTATTGATTGGGTTTGTGAGGAAGGATGAGAAACTGTTACCTCATTTTCAAAAGCTGGTTTAGATTCTTGAACTTGTATAAGTTTAGGAATTGCAACTTTCTTCCTTGAGTACACTTTGCCAGTCATTCAATCCTCAAGAGCAGGCTCAAGTGGCGACGACTTGGGTTTAGAGAAGTAGGGTACGAATAATGGAATAGACATTGGACTAGAAACTATAGGGGGGTTAATGAAAAAGGGATCAATGAGATAGGAATCTTGATTCTTGTCTTCCTTGATGGAATTCTCCCCTAGAAGATAAGGAGCAGAAAAATAGGATTCACTCTCGTTGAAAGTAACATCTGTTAAGACAAAAACCTTTTTGATGGTGGATGGTAACACTTACGCCCTTTTTGAGTTGAGGAATATCCCACAAAAATACATTTGATTGCTTGTGGGTCCAATTTTCTCTTATTTGGACCGTGAACATACACAAAAGACACAAGGTAGTATAACTCGTTCTGTTCTTTAGCAAGTCCAATTATCTTCCCTAAGTCCTTGTCTTGAAATACATAGTGAGTAGGGTAAACAGTCACATTGCAACCTAAATCTTGTGTAAGCTTTTGTATAGATACAAGATTAGTGGATAACTTGGGAACATGAAACACATTTCTAATTGTAAGTGTAGGACTAATTTGGACACCTCCCACACTTGCGACAATGGTTAATGAACCATCTGCTGTGACTATTTTCCTATTGTTTGGATAAAAGTTATGGTTGTTAAATTGGTGTGATGAATGAGTCATATGATATGTGACAGTCTTTTTGTTATCACGGTTTGAAGCTCTTAAATGATCAGTCGTTTTGTTATCAACAGTGCTAGCCTTTTGATCACTCCCTTTGTTAGCAACCATAGCTAAGCCTTCCATATTCTGAGGTTTAAGTATGACACTTCTCCTGCTTTCTTCTGCTTGGATAATAGAAATAGTCTCATTCAAAGTTGGAAGCTCTTTGCTTAGAATTTGAATTCTAACTTGGTCAAACTCAGCATTGAGACCAACTAAGAAATTATAGGCTTGATTTTTTTCGATATAATTATTTAGGACTGTTGAATCATCATGATATTTTGTTTCAATGCATCTATAATGATCAAGTTCTTGCCATTAATTTTTCAACATATTGCCATACTCCTTGGCTGTCTTGTTTCCCTGTTTTGTTGCTCTAGTCTTGACTTTAATTTCATACACTTGTGCTGCATCCAGTGCCTTTGAGTATGTTTGGTGAACTGTATCCTAGATGTCTTTAGCAATTGTCAAGAACATACAAGTGTCACTAATTTTAGGCGTCATTGAGTTCTACAACCATGTCATAATCATTGAGTCTTGCTTATCTCAGGCGTCAAACTAAGAGTCTCCTTTCCTTGGTCCCGTTCTTAGGAGATGACTTAATTTTCCTTTTCCCTTCAGAAGGGTATGAACAAGTTGTGACAATTTTAAATAATTCTTCCTATTAAGTTTGTATGCTGCTTGAATATTCTACAATTCTCTTGTGTTGTGACTGGTAATCACTCTTTCAGATTGAACAATGACAATGATAGTTTTTGATATCTAGGGCATTTTTTTTTCTTTTCCTTTTTTTTTTTAGAAATAAAAACAAACTTTATCAAGCAGAGGTCTTTGTCAAGGATCCTAGGGTGTCAATCTCCGGTTGTATCAGCGGTGCAAAAACGAAGGTGGTATTCGGCTGCTTTTGCGATTTATACTTGTAGTGACAGTTGCAAGGATGGCGGTGGGAGGCTGAAGCGATCTTAGTGAAGATGGCGTGATGACAGTGCGGGATGGAGACGACTATGGCACGAGGACGAGACGTTTGGTGAGGCTAAGAGGTGGATAGTGCAAGGTCGAGACAAGGTTGACGATGAGGGGCGATGGTGATGCAGAGAGCAACGACACAATCTCTGATTTGTAATGTGACGATGATAGTTGTTGCTAAGGTCATTGGTGCGAAGTCGAGGGCACGATCTCGGTTTCGCAATGAGCTCACAAGGACGTCAGTAGTGCGAGGGCGTGATGACCATGGCCTGATGAAGACGACTACTTTGGTGCTATGTTCACAATCTGATTTGTTGCCATGGCTTGATTCAGACTAGAAGAAACTTTAAGATTGACGATGAAGGTCGATTCTGGTCTTCAACTCGGCAATGAAGGCCGATTTTTTTTTTCTCTTCTTAGATTTACGAGCCTAAAGGTCTGATACCATGGAGAAGAGAGATGAAAGGAATAGAAGGTGAAAAATTCTTTTCCCTTAACCCTTTTCTGTACAAAGGCTCACATATATATACAAAAAATCCTAGCACCTAAATTAAGAACTTTCCTAACTCAATTACAACTTGCCTAATTCTCTGATCAAAATCACAACTTCCCTAATTCCATTCTTCCACATAATAAAAAAACAAACAACTTAATACTTAATACTATTAAGTTATGTTTAGAGTTAAGCCAAATTAAGTTATATTTAGATTTAAGTTAAAAAAAACAAACACCACCTAAGAGTGCCTAACCAAAAAGCGGGTGCAATTCCAATACGTTGGGAGTCTATGAAAAGCACAATAACAAATATGGAAGCAAAAAACAAGTATTAAGAGAACATCTATACAGCCCATCTTTTACCCAAGTCAACAATGAAATCCATCAGGGAGAAGTTAAACACGCATAGGACCCTAGCCCAATAGAAAAAGGTGATTAGTCCTTTAACACTTGATCTAGATGCTCCTCATCCCTGAAAATTCTGTTGCTTTGTTCATTCCTAATACACCAAAACAAAGATGGTTTTTTTTGGGGGGTGGCACTTTCCATATTTTTCTTCATTTCTTGTACGATGCCATGTTAGGAGAAGCTCTTTGATAGACTTTGGGAATACCCATTTGTAATCTAGCAAAGCTAGCATAAGGTCCCAAAGCATTCAGGCTTTGACACAATGGATTAGATTATGACATGTCATTTCCTCCTTTGTTGACAACATCTATTAGCCAACTGCCAGCCCCTCTTCATATGCTAATCAACCATCAATATAACAAACAAATGAACTCACAACGAGGCCCCACAATTCCAAATCTCTTTGGTTGGAAACTTCTCAGTGACGTCAGCATAAGGGAAGAATAATAAAACTTGACAGAAAAGTTCTCATTCTCCACTCCCTTTCATGCCAATCTGTCTTCATCTGCTCCTCCAATAGTCACCACATGAATTTGCTAGCAAAATTTGTTACTTTCTCCAACTCCCAATCATGAAACACCCTAGGAAAACAAGGGGTCCAAAAACCACCCCAGTCCTCCATCCAAAGATCCTCTACCTTAATTTTTCTATTAGAAGCAATTTTGAACAAGGAGGGGAAGGAATCATTTAATAGGGACTCTCTACTGCACCTGTCGAATCAGAACTGGGTTTTAAGCTCATTCTAACACAGATGCTAGTTCTATGCTACAATTGATTCCACCTATGTTTAATAGCCTTATAAAGGCCCACACCAAAGGACTTCCTAACATCTTTGGACATCCAATCATTGTCGCTCTGATCACACAACAATAATCTTTTTCTAAAAACAATTGTGCTCCACTGCACACCTCCATAACTATTTTCCAAGAAAAGATTTGTTTTTGGTTGGAAGCATTTTTAAAGCATGTCCTCCATTCTTCTTTTCTTGACAAACTATGTCCCACTTCAAAAGAAACATCCTTTTTCTGACAGCTACTCCCATATAATAAGTCTCGTTGAATACTTTTCAACAGTTTTTCCACTGCATTAGAAATGATGAGGAAAGACATCTAACAAATTGGCACACTCAAAAGGGTGCTCTGAATAAAGGTCAGCCTACCTCCTCTGGATAGATGCAGCTTCTTCCAAGAGGTCAATCTCCTATGGTTTATTTTATTTTATTTTTTTGATAGGTAAATAAAAAATTTCTAGATGGCTACAAAAAAAAGTACAGCAGAGTAACAGGACATATACGACAATACTAAAAGGCTATGTCAATAAAGAGAGAACACAAAAAACAACTCTCTATCTCCCTCTGCAAGCTTCCAACCAAACGATAAAATCAATTAAAGGCACCGGGTCTTCTTCTATGTACAACCTAACCTATAATAAAATGTTACTTCTGTTGATCAGGAGCACTTTATCCAGCCTTCCCATATACTTTGTGTCCTTGTTCAGTATTCTAAGGGAAGTCAGATTGAGACTTGAGAAGACTCAAAGGGACTTCCTCTAAATATCCCACCTTTTTCTAATTGCTTTCCATAACCCAACTCCATACCTATCTCTTACATTGCACAAACACTAACCCCTTCCTTACTTCTCCTCTATAACTTATCTTCAAAGAGGTTTCCTTTCAAATGCATATCTGCAACTTCACTTTCCAACGAGAGCTTGATTAAGCAAAGAAAGACATCCCAGTCTTGCCTTATTCTTATCCATGCAAACAATCTCCTATTGTTTGTTGCTCATACTGTTGGTCAAATTTCCAGGTTACAGACTGGCTAGAAATTTATTACATAAAGTATTTACTAAAAAGATGCCTAAATGATAATACATTTGATGTATATGTGCTTTACAGCTTTGAAGTCTGTGATAGTTTGTTGATTGATAATAATAGGGTATTTGTTATGAAAAGATACTGAGCATACTTCCTCTGATAAAACAAAAATACTTCTTCTGATCAAAATTACGCTAGGATGGGAGCAGGATTTGATTTTTTTTTTCTTTTTTAAGAAAATATTTTGAAGTTAATTTTTATGGGGATCATCGCACATGTAAGACAGCATTCCTGGACACAATGCAAAAAGGTCCAAAAAATTAATTTCCATTGCGATTGTTTGTATAGTGTACACAAGTCAAAACATGCATTAGCCGCAAATATATATATATATTATGCAGCTGTAAAGAAAAAACTATTATGGAGATCAGAAGACCAATGGTAAGGAATTTAGCAGTCATGGACACATGGCTATTTTATTTGTCTAGCTTCCTTCAGTTCATAGTGGTGAAGTTTCTACAATTTAATTTGACATGTGTGTGTGTGTTAGATACAATAAAATTACTCTATTTTGTCTCAACGCATCATTATTGTATCTTATCCTTGCATGGTAGAAGTATGAATGTATGATTTAACAGAGGACATGACCTCGGATAGAGTTGAATGGCAGATTTCCTCAGGTATTAAGTGTATTCCTTGTCTTCTTTTTTTTTTGTTTGCATGGCAATGATTTTATGTTTTACCTTCACTCTGTGTTTCTTGCTTGAGCTTTTCTTGTCTAAATAAAGGATTTTCCATCCTACCCGCCTGCAATTCTTTCATTCTTTGCTTGAGCATGTCTGTCATCATTTTACATGAGATTGACTAATTGATTTATCTTTCTTCTAAATGCTTGTGTTCAGATTCTTGAAATGGACACTTATAGGTACCATGGTCACTCCATGTCTGATCCTGGGAGTACATACCGTACGCGTGATGAGATTTCTGGTGTGAGACAGGTGTATATGCTATGATCTTGACATTTTTTTGTTTGCTGCAGTGTGTGTTGACAATTTCCTGGAAGTTTCATGTATTAAATAGTTTTGGTGGCATGTTTTCTAGGAGCGTGATGCAATTGAAAGAGTAAGAAAGCTGATCTTATCTCATGAGCTGTCTACTGAAGCGGAACTAAAGGTATTTTATCAACTTGGTGCATATATACATTTTAGTTTTTGAAATTTTTATGTTTTGCCATTGGATTCGAAAATTTCATGATTGGGGATAGAGATTATCTTTGTCATTGTCCTTTTTATTTATTTTATTTTGTATGTGTTTTTTCCTTTTTCCCTTTCCTTTGCTCCGTCTCTCTCCTCCCAAATTGGTTTTGGGAATGGACTCCAGCATTGTGTTTAGGAAGAAAATCTATGTAGCAGAAAGAATTTGGGAATTTGCATATGACAGTGTAAATGATGTCAAGAGAAACTGCATGGTTATAATATATCTGTTTTTTTTACAGAGTATTGAGAAGGAAATCAGAGGTCAAGTAGATGACGCTATTGCACGAGCCAAGGTAAGAAGATATTGTTATGTTAATCTTGATTGTTCTGTAGCTCTAGTAAAAGAACTTCCTCCTGCCCACATACTATAACTAGCACAGTTGTGTCCTTTTTAGACTTTGTTCATATGCCTTATGCACTTATGCCCTTTGCTGTTTTTCTGTTTTACCAGGAAAGTCCAATGCCAGATCCTTCTGAACTCTTCACCAACGTATATGTGAAAGGTTTTGGGATTGAGGTAAATTTTATCTCCTTTTTATTCATTCATTTATTTTTCCAAGTCTTTTGTTCCTTACCATTCCCTTCTTGGGAAGATTGAAAACAAGTTTCTACCTGATTTTATTTGCTGTCAGTGGTATTGATTTAGATACCTCTTACTGATAAACAGGGAACTCTCTCTTTATATATTGTGCAAACTATTTGGGTTTCTTGAAAGCCAAAATTGCTCTTCCAGTATAAACTTGCTTTCTATTGGGGGAAAGTATACTGGAGGCAAACCTATGCTATACACAGAAATTATAATGAAAAGGAAGATTTTTTTTATTTTTTATTTAGTTTAGAGGCCTCAATTCATCTATAATATAATCTAGTGAGACTACGCATTTACAGCTGGTTTTTCATTTAACATAGTTCATTTAATACTTGTATCACAATCATACCTCCAGTGCAAAATCTATGACATCATCCTCAATAACTTACTGACTCCCATCCAAATATGAGTTCCAACATATGCCACTTGCACAAAAATTGATTATAACAAAAGAAAGTTTGGAAGGCCAGAGATGAAACACAAACATACTTGCGCATTCACGCACTAAGCCATCATAGAACAAGAACATGATGTGATTTCTGGAACAAAATATCAGTGCAGATCCAATTGCAAATTTATGCCTTTTATGCAACAAATATCATCTTTGAAGCATGAATACCTAATTCATTAAACTATTGAATTTCAAAAGAAAAGAAGCTGGTGAAGCTTGGAAAGAAAGCAATACAAAGACTCTAATATCATTCTCCTGTTTTTGCTTTCTAAATTGAAATTATCGGAAGTAAAAATTCTTTTTTCTGTAACCAGACAGTGTAACTCTGTTATTCTCCTCTGTTGCAGGTGGCAGGAGCAGATAGGAAAGAAGTCAGAGGGGTGCTTCCATGAGATCCAAAATTACCAAAATGTTCCAACAGCCCCACCCAAAATAAATAAAATGTGTTAACTGTGCTTCCATGAGATCCAAAATTCCCAAAAGGTTCCAACAGCTCCACCAAAATAAATAAAAGGTGTCAAGTGATGAGGGTCATGTCTTGCTGTATCCTCTTTGACCCTTATTCCCTGTACAGAAAATTGATTCTTCTCAAGTCACGGTGTAGAATTTTTACCTAAGAGGTATGTATGTAGTTTTTTGGGGGTGTTTGCAATCCAACATTTCTATGACTAATTTGAATGTGGTGCTTTTGTGCTTCTGTCATCACTGGCAATCATATTTCACTTTGATTAGTGAAAAGTTTCTTTACACAAATCTATAAGTGGGTCTCCCTAAAGTTTAGCATTTTGATTTTCACTGTCTCACTTTATAACTTTGTTCATCTTCATTTGTTTATTTGGTAAGACTTCATTTTATCTAGTGCTTTTGTGAAATAGATGTCATTTTCATTTCCCATACCCTTTTGCATTGAACAAATGCAACTTCTTTGGAGTTGGTGCTAAAACCCTTGGTTATATTGAAATGGTGATTGATGATGCATTGAAGGGATATTGATGTTGATTTTTTTTCCATTGATAGTGATAACCAACTGCAGAGCTTGCACTAGTAATTGGCATGAGGCATATGTGAGCTATTTATAAGCTTGAAACTAGAAGAAGAGATTCAAAATTTTCAGGTGAAAGAACTACCGGAAAGGGGCACTGAGAGAGATGCACCTAGTAATTGGCAGGAGGCATGTTTGAGCTAGTTATAAGCTTGAAAGTAGAAGGGATTAAAAATTTTCAGGTGAGAGAGAAGAGAACACAAAACACAAAGATAGAGATGGAGAAAGGCAAGAGTTCATTCAAAAATTTTGAGTACAATACTGAAGACCATAGAAAATGTAGGGCATTTACATGCAGGAAATCATGGCATGCATCCTGGTATCATGGTAGTAACGGCAGACATCCAGTTGTTTGCCGAATACTTCTCTCAAGCCCAGGTGTGTGGTAGTGCTCAAAGCAGCACTTGATGAAGACTTTTGAGGCAGGTGATTAGAATTTAGAAGAGCTTGAACCATGTCAGGTGCTCTTCTCTTCAAAGATGGATCCTATGTCCTCACCTGAGAAACAACACCTTGGTTCAGACTAGAAGAAAAACTATGTACAAAGCAATGTGTGTGCAAAAATTTATATGGTAATAATTATGCAAAATTTGCAACAACTTACCATTTTACCCTTTTCCGACTCCGCTCATACCATTAAAGCTTAAGCTAAGTAAACGTAAACAAAGAAAAATAATAAAAGTAAATGTTGTCTTTCTTCAAAACAATAATCCCATCACAATTGAATTTGATTGTCCATTGGGTTTCACTTGGAAATTTTAAATATTTTGGAGGGCAATTTTAGGTGGGAAAAAATAATATAAATAATGAGAGGAAAATTATAAGGAACTGATTAATCTTTGGTTCAATGCCAAAAAAAACCCTTTGAAAACATCCACAGTCCAAAATAATACCCCAATAGGGCACAAAAGTTCACAAAAATTAACTTAAGAAAAAAATTATAAATTTAAAAATAAAATAAGAAAAGAAACAAAGGGATTTTCCTTAAACTAAGAACAAAGGGTCACACTTTGGAAAACCCATCTATATCTAAATATCAACCAAACTAATCAAGCACTTCTAAATTTAGTTTTATAAGATAAAGAGAGAGAAAAACAGCACATAAGAAGTGCATGAGACACACATTAATAAAATTCAACGATATTCTTAGACAAAACTTGTTTAAAAGAATAAATAAAGTCAACGTTACCAAGCAAATTGCAAAATACTTAAAAATCTTGGTACACAAATTTTAAAATTTATAAATAAAAAAATTTAGATAAAAAGGCTTATAAATATAATTTTAATAGTTTTAGAATCGGAAAAAAAAATCAAAGAAATTTAATAATTCTTAACTCGTAAGGTCTAAAAAATAGAACAAAAAATCCATAATTCCTAGTAAGATTTAGGGTTTATTTGAAAATAAATTAATAAAGTGAATTAAAGGAATTTGGTAATTTATTTTTCAATATCCATCATGTGCATGCAACACATAATTATCAAAGGTTTAACCATTATATACTGTTTTAATGGTAAAGAAAATTTCTTAAAATGAATTGGAGTCTTAATTAGGGTATTATTAATTAAAAAAAGAAAAACACACCTTTCTATGCTACTTTAAAGGGGAGGAATAAGCTTGCACTAGAATGGCTAGTGATTTTCCTATACCATTTCAAAAATCAAACAAACTCATAAAAAACACATGTAAAAAGGTTATGTTTGAGAAGAAATACTTACAAAGATTAGAAGTAAATGACAAGAATTGATAATAATTGATGATAAATCGAAATAGATCTCCGATTTTGGTTAGATCTCTTTCAGTGAAATCATAGAATGATATATCAAGAAAATAATATCAAGGTTATGACTAATGTGAAAAAATGAAGTCACAAATAATTAAAAAAAAATGGAGAATTCAATGAAGAGAGATTTCACATGAAGGGTATGTAGGTTTGGGCAAACAAAAGAAGATACTTTGTGCTTGGATGTGTTTGAGGAGATTGCTTTGCTATTTATAATGAAAACTTAATATCATATCAACAAAATCGTCGAAGTTATTTTTTCGATAAGACTGAGAGAGGTAATCAATTGCTATTACAAAATTATAAAAAAGGAAAGAAAAATATATGGTAATAAAAAGGCGTACACTTTCTAAAAGCTATGTCAAGTGGACTCAAAGTGTTTTTGATAATATTATTAGAAGAAACATATTTAAAGTGTTTTTGTCATTGATTTTTTATTCAATTACAAAATATATAAAAAAAGACCTAAATTTGTTTATAACATCTCACATCGGATAGAGAGAAAGTTATTGAAGCTATATATTTATGGATTTCTCTTAACTATGTAAATACATTTTAAAACTTTGAGAACCCCTTTGTATCCAGAGCCTACATGATTGGGTGTGCGTCGATACAAATGTTTAGGATGACATAATTCCGTGGATACGACATTGTGTCTACATAGGGATCTAGATAGGCGTGGGTCGATACAAATGTTTGGGATCCCGTAATCTTGTGGACACAACATTGTGTTTACATAGGAATCCAGATGGGTTTTGTTACAAAATTTATGATATTTTAATTTATATTATAATGGTATTAATATTTTGTAAGCTAATTTTCTAGATATAATCTAAATTAAGGAAAATACAGTATCCGGACCATAATTGGGCTCAGCCCATTTCGATATATTCGGACCCAGTTCAAGCGAATATCCGGGTTCTATCTTATATTAGGGTTAGGGTTTCACTGACTTTGAATTTCCTCGGTGAAGAAGGCGAAGATCAGAGAGAGAAGGAAAGAAAGAAAATCAATGGCGTCGGCAGTGGGATCAGGTGCGGCGGTGCCGTTCTGGAGAGCAGCGGGGATGACGTACATATCCTACTCGAACATCTGCGCGAATATGGTGAGGAACTGCCTCAAGGAGCCGTTCAAATCCGAAGCCCTCACTCGCGAGAAGGTCCATTTCTCCATTTCCAAATGGGATAATGGCGTTCCCCAGAAGCCCAGTAATCCTCTATCTCTCTCGATTGTTGATCTTTTCTTTAATTTGTTTTTGTCGATCCGCTTGGTTGCCAAGAAAAATTGTGAGGAAAAAGAGGAGGAATTAAAGCATAAATTCGTCATAGCTTAATTTTGTCTGTTTCATTGAATTTAGTGGTTTGGTGACTCTGGATCTTTTTAGAATACTTTTCTGGATCTGTTTGGTTGCCGAGAAAAACTGAGGGAGAATGAGATTAAAAAAATTGCGTAGAAAATAATCACGAGCTCACTCTTTTTGTTTCAATCAGTTTTGGATTTTTTTTTTCTTTTTTCAGATTGTAGTGTATGCCATATTTCTTGGTAACTGATTGTTTGATTAACGAGAATCTTGGTTGAAATTAGGATTTGTTTGGCTGCTGAGGCATTTTGAGTAAATAAGGGTGAAATTTTGAATTATTTTTCGTTGGCCTGAACGAAACTTGGACTATACTAGGCATTATAGGACTATTTTATTTTCTTTTCTTTTTTCTTTTGGAAACTGAAACAGAAATGTAAAAAGAAGGATTCAAATTTTTATTCTTTTGTTTGTTCCTTTGATTCTCAACAAGCAATTGGAGGGTTAGGATTATTTTGACTTGGTACTTCTTGGTTGAGATATACACTGCAAAAGGAAAATGCTATAATCTTACTCTGAGCCCATGTACTAGATGACTTGGATGTTGCCATGACAACGCCTTGTGGCTAACATGTCAGAGCAATGGGTGAACATGTCAGCATGCATGATGCGAACTGTCGTCATTGTGAAGAATTGGTAAAAGGTTTGCTAATAGTATTTTCCATTTCCCGTGTCAGTGATGATGTTGGTTGCATTAACCTCTGTCTTCACAAATGCGTTTCCATCTCCTGCCTATGGTGTTGATGCGTGTTTAGAGTGGTAGAGGAATTATAAGGAACGTATAATCCCCTTGGTTTTCCATGCGACTTATTAATAGAATGTAGACAAAAGCCCCACTCCATGCTCTTTCTGATTGTGAAAGGCTGTTTGACCTGCTGCTGTTTTTTTTTTTTTCCAAAAATAAATAAAATTTTTAATTTTTAATTTTTTTTTAAGCAAGAGGGAATTTATTTGAAAAAACCTATTTGACTGTTAGTGAGTCTCATAGGTCAGCTGGATAATGTACTTCAAGGTAGAATCTTACAAAGTTTTGAGACCTAAAAGGGTGATATACTTCTGCTGAAGAGCTTAATGGATAGGTTTTACAATTTAACTTTTTTGCATGTTAAATAGAAACCTCTTCACCATACAGATTTTTTTTTTTTTTACTGATTAATACTTCATTAGAAGTTATAACTGTGCCGAATAAGCTTCTACAGGTGAAAATCCTTGCTTGTTCAATGTTAGACTGCCAACAATTTGTGGTTGTATAAATGAATTTCATTCATTCTGCTGTATAAAATTCCCTCATTAATTTATTTTTTGTTGTTTGCTATCTAATTTCCCTGCTTTCTAGCTAGCTGCTGAGTGTGTCAGTAACCATATCGGTGAATGTTTGCTTTTGATTATTTTCAACTGGTGATGCATATTAGTTGTGTAATATGGAAATTATTTCAGTGTTTGTCATGAGATAATTGTCCACTTCTCTGAATTTTCCTGTTATCTTTGATCTTTCTTTATTGTGTGACAATATAAAAAATATTCCCTAGTATAAATGTTGTTAATAAAATAAGAGTGTTTTATACCCACAAGGTTTTATTAATTAAACTGATGAACATTGTTGAATCTGCAAGCTTGGGATGCAACCTTCTTGTTAAATTGGTGAATACAATTGAATCTACAAGCTTGGGATGTAGTTTGGGGTGGGGAAATGATATTAGCCACAGGGAAGTTTGATTATAAGGAGGAGCCAGTTTTCCCATGTTGGTGCTGCTTGTGAGAAATTGGAGGAAAGATGAACCTTTACAGTGTTGTACTATGAGGGAGTTGTGGGCCATTTTGGCGTGCAGTGGTTAGGAAGTGAAAGAGTTTCATTCAAGTAGGAAAAGTCAGTTCAAAAGGAGGGGTTGGAGGATGCTGAATGGATGTTATTTGTGTAAAAGGGAAGAAGAAATGGCTGATCACATCCTCCTTTCATTGTTCCAAAGTAGTCATGTTATGATAGTTAATTTATGCTCTCTTTGGAGTCCAGTGGGTGATGTTCTACTTATTCAGAAATGTACTTCTAAGCGGGAAGGTATCCTTTGTTGGGAAGAAGAGGAAGAAAAACTTGGTGAGCAGCTCCTTTTGTGCTTATTTGGACCATATGGAAAGAGAGAAATGGGAGAGTGTTTGGAAACTTTAAAAAGACGGATCAAACAATCATTTATGTACAACTTTATGAGTGGATTGGAGTGTATATAGTAGATTGATCATTGTCTATGATTGATTTAATTGATTGATTAAACTCTTAATGAGTGAGTATATTTTTTGTGTAGCCCTCAGCCGTCTTTGGCCTATTGGCGCTATGTATGCATTTTGTGTGCTCCTTTGTTAGGTGCTTTTAATATAGTTGATCTTTGCCTATATAAAAAAGTTGTAAAAGTCATTTTGGTGAGAAGAAAAGGAAGTTGTGGAGCATCGCTCATTTTGTTTCATGTGGTATTTCTGGAAAGAGAGGGGTAATCATACTGTTAAATGAGGGAAACTAATGGACTTTGAAGATGACTTAAGTGTTCTTTAAGTCACTCTTCGTCGGGGTGTTTAGTTGTTTACAAATTTATACATGGATGATGATCTCATTGAGTGCCTTCTCTCCTAATGTTGTCTTTGCTTTCTTCTTGGGTTTAATCTGTACGCCATGCATGTTCTTGGGTCATGTGGCTGGTGCCCCTCTAATACTTTCAATGAATTCCGTTTACCTATCAAAATAAGATTTTCAAAATGGAAATAGCACTACCATCATAACATAATATCATCTTAACCTACTCATGATTCAGCTCAGGGAATTGCAATGGCTGTTAACCTGACTGAATGCTATTTGATAAATGCCTTTTTTGGTCTAATTCTTAGACTGTTGGTGGGAACCCAGAATTTGACTCGTGATCCCAAGTCAAAGGTTTGACCCTAAGACTTTTATTTAATTTCTTTTCTTGAAAAAAAAAATCACAGATTTGGTTGTTGGAAGATGAATACGTGCTATTTAGGTTGTTCTTTATGTTATTTGTAATATGGTTACTGTTAGGGTTAATTTCTTTTGCGATTTACGAATTATTTATGAAGTTTTTTTTTTTTTTTTTTTGGCTTGTGGTGATTTAACTAAAGAAAAATGACTTATTTTGTAAATATATGGGTTATCACCTTGGGTGGTAAGGTGATTGGTGGATTTATTATACTTGTGAATAGGTGATGATTGGTTTGAAAAAAAAAAAAAATCAGTTTATTAGGATTGATTGCTAGTTTGGATAGGTATAACCCTTAGGGTCAAACATTTGACTTTGGATCACGAGTCGAATTCTGGGTAGCCTAGAATTTGGGGCGTGACAACATGGTATCAAAGTTGAAGGTTGCGATAATACTTGAGCTTGTGTGTTATGTGTGCTTACTTTCTTATGTTTTCCTCCTCTGGTGCTTGATATGTTGTATTAGTTGTTAGTGGATTTCAATTTATGTGTTTAAGAAATAGTGTATAATGAGTATTGAAAATAGCCTGAGCATGCAAATTACATGTGGGTGCGTAAATTGCTTGTAATTAATATTGTTGATAATGATTGAATAGAGTATGGATTGATGTTGCTATTTCTTGTTGAGATTAAATTGAAATCATGTTGTTATGTCTTATTGTAATTTTGATTCTATTGTGATGGATTGTTTTGAACATTTCATTAATCTTAAGTAGAATGATTGAAGTAAGTGAAGCATTTGAACATGGGATTGGAATGTCCCAGAGACTCGGATGAGGTGATACAATGTGAGAAAAAAAAAAAAAAGGTAGAAAACATGTATGTATTTTAAAAAGTACATTATAAGTATATGGTTATTTTTTTTAAAACAAGTAATTAAGAGTTAAAGATTGCCTAAATAAAATTTCTTTGTATATTTATAATGGAATATGTTGATATCGTTAGATTTATGGTTGTGCTAGCATATTGTTATGCAAATGGATGTATGCAATGCCTTGAAAAAGAAAAAAGGGAAGTAGAATTGCATCTCATAACATTTCTATGATTTTGGAGTTTTCCAAATATGAGTGGTATTGTAATTGCTTATATAGATGTTCTTGTATGCTCCAGATTCAAGTTTTGGTTACAATTTTAGTAATATATATTTGATTAAGGGTTGTTGAGTTCAAAAGCGATATGTATTATGTATTAATCATGAAGCACGTTTGTATATGATGTGAAGAGTTGTCTTGGTTGAAGAGATATGTGATTAAATTCGAGATAGGGTTGAAGATTGAGTTTCTTTTAGACCCTAAGTGGTCAATTGGTGGGCCAACCAGTTTACCATATAGGGACTACGGAACCTTATTTTTGTTTTATCTCGTTTATCACATCTCCCTTGCCTTGTTATTGTGACATTTAGTGTGATTGTTTATATTATATGCATCTTAATAGGAGATATGGTGTGTTGTTGAATGACAAGGAAAAGATTTTATAAAAAAGAAGCGTGAAGGTGACTTAGGGGCTTTAATTGACTAAGAATATTGAAGAGATATAAGACATTTGAATTGAGGGGTCCTAATAGGAAATAAAAATCAAGTGATGTTATAATTATTGGGATATTTGAGATTGCATAAATGAAATATTTAAAAATATTAGTGCATTTGAGTTACAAGATATACAATACTAGTAAATTATGAGTATTGAATGCATGAAAAACAAAAGGAAAATGAATAAACTCTATAAGTATTACTGAAAAATCATAGCTAGAGAATGATCTTGTTAATAGATTGAGGAGGAAACATGTATCTTGCTAAGGGGAAAAACGACAACAATGAGAAAAAGAAACTATAAACTTCTTTTAGACGAATTAAGACAATAGCCTAAGGGATAACGTTAATAGTGAATTTAATCAAATTGATTTCAATGTATGTTGAATAACAATAATAAAAGGCTTTGAGAAGGAGAAAACTCTTAATTATTCTATGAGATAAGATTGAAAAGTTCAATTGGGGTAAAAAAAAAAGGTTGCATGAATATTAATAAGTTTAGAAGATAACAAAATAGAGACTTACCTTAAGACCATAATTATGTGGCACCTAGATTTTTGTATTGATGCAAAGAATTGAGGAAAGACTCTAATATCATGGATGTTCACTTAGGGTAAAGAGAGACTTCTAGAGTTAGCAAAAGTTAAAATAAGTCTAAAAAAACAAAAAAAAACTTAATAAATAATTCGTAAATCATAAAAGAAATTAACCTTAACAACAACCATATTCCAAATAGCATAAAGAATTAACCCAAATAACACATATTCATCTCCTAACAACCAAATCTATGATTCTTTTTTTCAAGAAAAGAAATTAAATAAAAGTTTTAGGGTTAAATCACGTTACCGCAAATTCGAAATCCTAACCGTTGAAACTAAAATTGGACTCTATAAGAATGTTTTTTAAATAGAATATTCTCCTAAAATTTTACACAAAATGGAGGTCGTTTGATAGGTCTACTGATGTCTCAAAGTCGGCACCCTTTTTCTTCCACTCAGTTGATCTTCTTGCATTTCCTCCATTTTCTTTCTTTCTTTATTTTCTTTTTTAACTCCTCCCATGGCCGACCACTTGATTATATATTATTATTATTATATTACCACTTCAAACTACTACACATATCCCTTTTAATAAATTAAACTACTATTTTTTTTATTTCATATTCCATTTTATAAATTGAACGACTAATAAGTTTCAAAATATTGCTTAAATTTTTGTTGGTAAATAAATATTGATAAAATTAATGAGTTAAAGGTTATTATGAATTTTAGCTTCTGGATGTCGAAGAATTATTCTATGTTTCAAACATTTTATGAAATTTATTTATTTTAATAATTAATGGAATCATGTCCTAAGTGAATTAGAGTAAAAGTGTTTCAGATAATTAAAGTCAAATTATATTTTTTGAAGAGCAAACTTGTAGTAAATTTAATTAAGAATACAGTGGTATTTCTTATAAGGCAGAAAATCATAAATTGAGTGTAATTTATAATTGTGGAATATGAAATAAAAAATAGTAGTTTAATTTATTAAAAGGAATATGCGTGGTATTTTGAAGTTGTAATAATAATAATAATAATAATATATTGTCGAGTGGTTGGGCATGGGAGGAGTTAAAAAGGAAAAAAAAAAAAAAAGGAAAAGAAAGAAAGAAAGAAAAGGGGGAGATGCAGGGAGGTTGATTGAGAGTGGAAGAAATGGGGCGTCGGCTTTGGGACGTAAGTAGACCTATCAAATGACCTCTATTTTGTGTAAAATTTTAGGAGAATATTCTATTCAATGTGAGGAACATTCCTATGAGGTCCGATTTTAGTTTCAACGGTTGGATTTTCGGATTTGTGGTAAGGTGGTTTAACCTTAAAACTTTTATTTAATTTCTTTTCTTAAAAAAAGAGCATAGATTTGGTTGTTGGAAGATGGATACGTGATATTTGGGTTATTCTTTATGCTATATGGAATATGGTTACTGTTTGGGTTAATTTCTTTTGTGATTTACGAATTATTTATGAAGTTTTTTTTTTTTTTTTTTTTTTGGGTTTGTGGTGATTTAACTAAAGAAAAATTTTATTTTGTAAATCTTTGGGTTATCACCTTTGGTAGTAAGATGATTGGTGAATTTATTATACTTGTGAATAGGTGATGGTTGATTTGAAAATAAAAAATTCAGGTTATCAAGATTGACTGTTAGTTTGGATAGGTGTAACCCTTAGGGTCAAATCTCTGACTTGAGCTCATGAGTTGAATTTTGGGTTGCCCAGAATTTGGGATGTGACAATTGGTCTTCCACATGAGATCCTTTGATTGAACCAGTGGCAGAATAATGAGAAGTATAGGTCCCTCCCCCTCCTTTTTTTTTTTTTTTCTGTACACAGCTTCTTTGTTAGAAAAAGTTAAAGCCAATGCATAAAATGAAGCACTTTATGGGAAAAAGCTTGGATTCAAAATAATCATATTCTTTAATCTTTTTTTTTTTTTTCCGTCCTGTTAGTACAGGTATACATTTCCATGTCCAATTTCCATATTAACACAGTTTATTATTTTTAGTAAGTGAATTTTATTTCTTTTCATTGACCACGTTGTGCCAGTATTCTCATGACATGTTCCTTTGGTTTGTCTCTTTCAGCCATCCGTTCAGACACACCTGAAGAGGATTAAGGCAAAAGGTTGGTTGATCAAGTGTCCCAATTTGAAGGCAGTTGTTTTCTTCCAAAAAGCTTTCTTCTGTTTATTCAGTTCAATAGACTTGGGTTCTACCAGGTATGTAATGCCTAAGCATTTTTAACGTTTGCTTCGGGTTTTGGATGGAATGACTCATTTTTAATAAATGTAACTTGTGATTAGTCTAGTTTGCAAAATAAAACCTTAACAGTTGTGAAGTCACCACTTGAGATTAAACTGCATCTGTATGCTTTGCACAATTTCCATTTGAATTGGGGTTTCAAATATGTGCATTGTTTCACAGGGGAGCTTTGTATGTGGAGACAGTGTAGTAGTTTCCTTTGTTTCCTTTTCTTCTCTTGGTGATTCTGCGGTATACTTCTGGGAAGCGTGGAATTTGAAGGATTTTTTGTCAAACATGTTCTGGGTATGAGTAGCTGTTTTCTGATTTCAAATTTTAGGAAATGATTGTAGGAAATGCTTCTCATTTTCCTGACCAGTGTTCTTGGTTCTTGGAAATTTTTAAGGGAAAAAAAAAAGTGAGGGAACATTGTGATTTGTTGTTCGGTTCTCATTTTTATGAAAGAAAATTTCATGACCATTGTTGTTCTTAAGGCTAAGGCTATGGTTTAGGAACGTTTTAAGGGAACTAAAATGGGGAGAGAAAATAAAAGGAAAAGGTGAGAAAAAAATTGTAAAATTCCTTTAGAAAAGAAAATTATATCCGTGAAGGTAGTCTAGTTGGTCAAGACAAATATTGAGAAGTGTGATCCTAATAAGTAGTATATGGTCTTTGTTCGAATCTTGTCATCAATGATACTTTGGATTTATTTGGTGTTAGTTGTTGCGGGTGATCAGTTGTTTTGTTTGGATCCCTACGGAGAGTTCTAAGAGTTTGGTAATAGTAGGTTCCTTAGGTATAAAATAAATAAATAAAAAGGAAAGAAAATTATGACCTATTTAACCATTTTAAAAAATTTGAAGGATAGTTTTTAATTATTTTCATAAATAAAAATCTATTTGGGACTTAAATATGAAAAATAAGGGTATCATTGGAAACATTTTTTACAATAGTTTTTAATTGTTTTTAAAATTTATTTGAGAATTGAAATATGAAAAGTTAGGGTCTAAAAAACATAAAAAATCATATTCGGCAACTAAAAAATTGTTTTTTTTCTCAAAAATAAAAAATAAGGGTTTTTAGGAGAACATTTTTAAAGTTGTTTTAAAAAATAATTATACAAATATGTATAATGATTAAAAATAAAACTTCAGGTATAAAAATTATTTTTAAAAATAGGTTAAAAACATTTCAAATTTTTAAATAAACTATTTTTTAGTGTTTTTTAATTTTTAATCGTTACAAAGAATATTGTACCAAAAAATAACTAAATACAAATCAAATAACTTTGTTTCGAATTGGTTTCTGTTAAAAATTTATCAAATGTGTTTTTTGATTTGGTTTAGGGAAATAGAAAATTGCTTTAATCACAATTTTTTACTAAGGTCTAACTTTCTTAATATGCCTAAGTTATAACATTTTAACAAACGTGTTTTTTAGTTTTGACAATTGTTTCTATTTTAGAAAGTGAAAAGTTCTAAAAATAAACTCTTAAACATTTAGATGTGCATTTCCTCAAACTTTTTTCATGTCCATTGTATTCAAACATTGTTAAAAGGGGAAAAGAAAAATCATAGCATTTTTTTTTCATTTCTACCCCTCATAAATCAAGCATAGTCTATGCTTCATTTTTATCAATATGGATATTTTTCTTAATTTTGATATTTTTGTAAAATTAAAAAATAGAAGATTTGTAACATATTGAATAGCTTCAATTTGTATAATAATAATTATTATTATTTTATTTTTTTGATATATTTGGAAGCAACCTCCTGTCCATTTTCCTCAAGTGGGTATCCCCACATCACTTGTGGGAAAAGGCATAAAGTCTTGGGGTACTTGGGGAGGTTGCACCTACCACATGCCTCCACAAATCTTTGCCTTTTGCCTTTACCATGATGCTTCCTTTATTTTAACCAACAGGGGTTAATTCATTCACCTCGTCGGTTTTGGCTTAATCTACCAAACCCCGATTAATTTAAAATTTGATTAAATATCTCGTTTATTTTTAGTCAGAGATGATGTGAGTGAAAATAATAAATAAAAAGGATAAGGTACTTGATAAAATTTCAAATCAATAGGATCAAGTGTATTTAACTAAAACTCGAGTGGAGATGAATGAAATTAATCTATTTGAAAGTAAGATGAGAATTTTTATTTTATTTTTAAAGTATAATGGAGGTATGTGACTTGTTTGGTAACTGATTTTAAGAACAGTTTTCTATTTTTCAAAATAAAAAATTAAAGCATGTTGTTTTCAAATAATATCATTTAGTTGTTTTTTTTTTTTTTAGACTTTTGTTTTACAACATATCATAAAATAATTTGTAAAAAATATTTTTCAGAATTGCTTTAAAAAAGAATTATCAAATATAACCATAAACTCTCCTTTTAGATAATTTCTTACTTTTGGCTTTAATTATAAAGTGAAGTAAAGAATAATTTTGGTATCTATTTGAATAATATTAAATTTTAAGTATATTTGATGAAAATCTTATAAACTTTAAACCAAATTTTTATTGAATTTTTTGGTACTATGTAGAAAACATATTGAATCGACAAAGTAGACTGAATTGAACCCTTTTGATAAACTAATTTCTTCAATTTTTTTGAACAATTTTGGTTTTTCAAATATAAAATCAAACTAGATGAATTTGATCCATTGTTTCTCATTTGAAGACCAATAATAAATCCAATGGAATTGGAAATTATGCATACAAACCTATACAAATTCTTTTGATGCAAGCTTATTTGAAATGATGCTAAATTTTTTGAAAATTATATATGTGACAAAAGCTTAATTTATCAAAACATCATCCAAACAAACCAAATTTCAAAAGTGAATGGCCCACTTCATTGGAAAATCTTTTTGACTCTTAAAATAATAAAATATATTTCATGTCCTCTATGATTAATCAAATTATGAAGTTTTTAAAAAGTCAAAAAGAATTTTAAAAGATCTGACTTTTAAAAATCAATTTAATAAAATAATTCACATGCTATCATTTATATTTCATTTCCCACCAAATACTTTTGAATGAAGACAAATAAAATTTAAAATTTGATATAAATTAATCCAATAATAAAAGACTATTTGTATTAGGAACACAACTTGGACATATTGGTTTGACCAATAAGATATTTGGACAGATTTGAGTAAATATTTTTAATATTTGGTGAAAAAATAAAATAAGTGATAAAAACTATCATATTTTTGTATTTATTTTTAAATAGTTAGTTTTTAATAATATTCCCAATGTTTTAATTTAGCTCGTTAATTTTTAAATTAAATCAAAATGTCAAATATTTTATTTTAATTTTTTAATTGGATGGACAAATCCATATGAAAAATTCATGGACAAATATAATTTTCAAAAAAAAAAGAAAGAAAAAAAATCACAATAATTGAAGTGGGGAGAGCAATTTCTTTACATTCATCCCTAGAATAGCAAAAAAACAGGGGCAGAGAATGATTGATCCATTTTTTATTTCACAATCCAAACAAGCCCCTCCACCGATTAGGCTGTAAGCCAGCTCAACTATAAACACCCATTCACACCTGTCTTTCTCGCTGTTTTCCGCCTTGTCCTTTTCCTAATTTTATGGGCTTTTTTTTTTTTTTTTTTTTTTTATAATTTATGATTATACATACTAAAAATTATTTATTTTTTAAATTTATTTATAATTACCATTTATTTATTTATTTCATATTTTTTTATAAAACTAAAATAAAAAATATTTTTAAAAATAATTAAAAAAAATAAAATATAAAAAAGTTAAATATATAATATGATCAAGTTAACATTATGATGAAAACGAAATAAAATTGATTTAAATTTTATAATTTAATAATAAAATAGTTAATAATATATGCCAAAAACTTATGGGTTATTATTAAAGAGAATATGGAAAAAAAATAATGATATTTATAAATTTATAATTTTATAATGAAGGGAATTATTTATTTATTTATTAATTATTTTTAATGTTTACTTTCCCTCTCATTTTCTTTGAAATGGAGCCGTAGGCTATTAATTTTATAATTTTTATTTTAAATATAAATTTTATTAAATTATTAAGAAATGTAAAAAAAAAAATCTAAAACGTGGATAATTTTGTTATTACGATCGTCAACTTCTTGTAAACGACCGTCAAAAGAGAACTGACAGAGAAAGAAACTAGAGAGAGAAAAGGAAGGGGAAAAAAATCTAGAGAGAGAAAGCGAGGCAGTCGTGGTGTGCTGGCCAGCCACCACCTCCACCACCAAATTCTAACACGCTTCCGATCGATTCCTCCCCGTCGTCTTCCTTCTCTCCTCAGCCCTCCCATGATGATTTCCTCTCTTTTCTGAATCCCCTCGCATCTTCATTTTGTTGTTGTAGCTATCACTTTCAGATCTACTAGGATTAGAATTTCTCGCACTTCAAAAGAAACCCTAGAATTTTGGTGTCGCGGATCTGAGAGACTGCGAGGTTTGGGTGATTTGAGAGGTATGACTTCAGTCAAGTCGTCTCGCTCCAGAACCGTTGCTGCGCCGCGGGAGAACGGCGGCGCGAAGTTCGAGGAGAATCTGAATGTTTTCAAGACCGATCATTTTGATGCTGATTCTTATCTGCAGTCCAAGTGCTCGCTCAACGAGAAGGTTCGGGTTTTTAATTTGGTTTTTGTTGATTTTTGTGTTTTGTGTGGTTCTGTTTGGTTGTGGGAAAATGTTGGAGTTTTATTGGATTCTGGTATTTCTCGGGAGTCAAATGAGGGTTGAAGTGGTTTTTTGAGCTTGTGCATGGTTAATTGTTGGTTTTGTCAGGTGATTGTGTTGTTTGGGATGTTTTGACGCGCGTTTGATTTGTCGTCTTTTAAAAATTTTGAAAATTTCGGGTTTGATATGGCGTTCATCATCGCGATTCTTGTTTAATTTGGTTTTCCTTGCTGAAATCATGAATTTACTATTATCAGTTAGTTCAGGAAGAAATTCAGGGTTGTTTGAAAATTGTGTTGTTTTTTGGGACTATTGAAAATGAACGGAGTGGAAATGTTGGTGAATTATTTTCCAAGTTTGCTTTTGGAACATGTTTTTTCTTTTCCTTTATAAAAATTTATCTATAAATGGGCAGTTTCTAAAAAACGTGGTTAAAGACCATTTTCATTTCCATTATTTTTGTTGAGTGTGATGAGTTGGCTTTCAATTCAGTTTGTTACCCTATTTTATGATTATCTAACGGTAGTATTTATCGCGTTGGTGCACATTGCCACATATATGTAACAATCCACTCACATATATGTAATTCTGGACCTAGAACTAGATGCTTGTAAAATTAGTTGGGTTTGGCTTTGCAGCATATTTGGGGCTGCCATGTTCTAAAACCCATCCATTCCACTCCTATGTGATTGCTGGTAGTGATACTTACTATCTCCATTTCCAGCCTTGGATACCACTGCACCCTTTTTGATATTCAACTTGCCTTCATATCCTCCTCTCACGTCTGACACACTGCAATGCCAAATCTCAAAAGGAACATGCTAGTCTTCCCCACTTCCTTTTACCCTCCTTTTTTCGCTTAGCTAGGTTGCAGGTGGTGACGGGATGAAAAGAGTTATTTACACTTTTTTTATTGTTTTCTTTTTGTTTTTTCTTCCTCCAATCCCCACTTGCTACCACATGAAGTTGGTGGAAGGGATGGTGAAGGAGGTGAGAAATGTAGCAATGATCATCTCAAAATTTTGGTGTATCGCTACGCTAGTTGGTCTTTGACGATGATACGTGTGACTTGATCGACTCGATTTTTGAAGTGGTGTCATTCACAAGACCCTTGAGCAATGTCACTATTAGCTGTGAGCAGAAATTCACAGGAAGGAGGCCTCTTTCATTGGGGCAGGTGGCTTATTTGGGCTTTTTGGTGGCTTGCATTTTTGTTTCTTTTCATGTTGAGGCTTTTTAGGGATGAGTGGATGGTTTTTTGTTTACAATTTTAGTCTGGTATTTTTTTCTATGTAAAATTAAGTCAAAACCTGTTTTGGTTGGGAAGAGTTTTCCTTATTATTTGTCCATATTAAAATGTTATTATGTTTTATGATATCATTCTGGTAAAATTTTCTCACAAGGCTGACCATAAATCCTGCTGGCCTTGATATCATTCTGTTATCATGTTTATGTATCTTACTTGTTAGCCGGTTAGATAACATACACATGGTTATTACTTAGCATGTTAAGTCCTCCATTTGTGCTATGAAAAGTTTCTTTATTGCTTTGAGGTTTGCTTTTTGTTAGGCTGATGCTCTATGCTGCAAATCAAGAAACAAGAAACAATAGATTATTTTTTAGGGTTATTTGATTAAAAGGGTAAATGAAAACCCAATTTTTGAAATTTAACCCTCTGTCCTTTTTTTGTCTCATTTTGACAAAAATGCTCTTGCTATTTTCTTGTAAAAATAACATTTTCTTTGAAAACCTACATATAAATACTTGAAATAGCAAAGGGCATTTATGTAAAAAAAATGGGTTACTTTTCAAGTAGAAACATGGGAAAGGTTAGATTCACAATTTGGGGATTATTTCATCCCTTTTAACCAAACATTTAAATTTTTATTCATGTCCATGAAACCTTTGGTAGTAACTTTATTTTCCTATTTATAGGAGATAAGGCAATTATGCTCATATCTATTGGATTTGAAAAAAGCTTCTGCGGAGGAAATGCGTAGAAGTGTCTATGCTAATTATGCAGCCTTCATTCGGTGAGTCTGTTGTCTGTTGATTTTTTTTAATTGCCAGTTGGGAAGACATTCAAATCTTATTTATATGTCATTTTAAAAGCTTCTATTCAAACTGCTTCATTATAGCAATATGGCATTCTTAATTAATGTGAATCACTTATTGTCAACTCCCGGTTATTTTGATGACAACTATTACATTCATTCATTATAAT
This sequence comes from Vitis vinifera, assembly GCF_030704535.1. Taxonomy (NCBI): domain Eukaryota; kingdom Viridiplantae; phylum Streptophyta; class Magnoliopsida; order Vitales; family Vitaceae; genus Vitis; species Vitis vinifera. The sequence continues at coordinate 20,811,431 of NC_081813.1, read as the reverse complement.
AATATTGAGCATGAGGTATTCTGGTTTAGTGTACTAGATTTTGACTCATGGAGTTAAGACTTCTTAATTGAATTGACACGATTATATGGATTAAGAAGTTAAGTCATGTTAATGATTCTAAAATAAGGAACTTGGTCAAGTCAAATTACTGCCAAGTTCTTAGACCTTGACATCAGCTATTATATTATGGGTCTCAGAACAGAGAGGTTCAGAGAATCCCTGCCAACGTCTTGGATACCATCTGCAAAATAAAATGAGAAAAAGAAAAAGAAAAAAAAGAAGATCAAACAACCCTGTATCTGTTAGGCACTTTTACTTTGAAGGACATATGTGTTGCAGTTTTTTCATTCCCCACCTTTTCTATGGCCTATAAAAAGAAGTTGGATGACAAGCAATATTTCTTCTACTTTTATGTCCAATCTGTGGTCTTTGACCCCTCAAAAAAAGGGATCAAAAAGAATTTTTGATTACTTGTGAAAAAAAATTGTTAAATTTCTTATGTTATTTATTAATATAATATTTTTTGAATAAACTACTTTTGTATTCCCAACATGTTCAATATTATATAGGTGACTAGGTTGCTTCTAAGTTGAGATTCCAAAATTTTTCATCAAATTGAGAATGGTTAATGATTCTGCTTGGTGACTTTCTTTTTGGTCTAGAATTGAGTTGATTTATTGTGTGTGCATTCAAGGAGACTAAGTCCATTGGTCAAGTTTTTGGGCTGTATATATTCTGCAATAACCATGGAGTCTGCCATTATAGTTGTAATGAAATCATAAATAAGATCCAACAATTTACCATTCCTCCCCCCCCCCCCCCCCCCCCCCCCCCCCCCCCCCGGTAATTGCCATAAATCTCTATGTGTTTGGTTCAGAAAGTTAGCTGTTCAGGGCACGAACATTCAATCTGATTGTGGAACTAAGAACACTGAAATCAGAGGGAAAATTGAATTTTTTTTAAAAGGGGATAAGAACATTGTGTTTGCGGCCTGGTTTGGCTCTTATTGTATACTGCATGTATACATAGGGTGCGCCCCCTGTTTTTGGCATTTTCTTAATTCAATCTATCTTTGTCTATCAAAAAAAAAAAAAAGGGAAAAAAAAGCATTGAACAAAAAATTAATAAAATTATATAAATTTCAATATACAATTAAAAAATTTAAGAATAAAAGTGTTTAAAAAGGAAAAGCGAAGTACATGAGGTGCACCTCTTCAACGAGACACATGTCTTTGCAAGCAAGGCACTTTAACCAGGGGTTGTGCGTTGGGCCTAGGCATGCTTTAAGTATAGCATAGCTTTTAAAACTATGCAAGGTGCTTAACAAAATGATGCACAACCGAAGTTCATAATGAGTATACAAGTGTACCAAGGGCAAAAGAAAGGAAGAAAACCTAACAAAACCAATTGGTCTAACTCAACCCGAACTATCAGCAACATAACACCAAGTACCTCCATTCATCACAGTGACTAAAGAAAGACATCCAAGGAATCTTCTTCCACCATGAGTATCCAAATCCCTAAATAAAAGTCCTCTTAAAGGACTCCAAGTAAGGGCAGGATTTGGCTTTTGTTGATCATATCAATCCCAACTGATCCATGAAAAGCTGGATAGCGTTCCTGTGATCCTGTGGTGGTCTCTTGTAAGTTATAACACTCAAAATTTGGAAAGAACATGAAATAAGTAACCTATCATATAAGATACCTATTCCTCCTTTTTCTTGAACTAGAAAACCAACCAGATTATTGTTAGTTCATTTATGAGGGGAAAAATTGAAAATATAGAAAATTTGCTTACTTGTTAAGAAAAAAAAACTGAAAATTCTATTAATTGAGCTCAAGGCAACTTCAACGCTTAACTTGAACCTTTTCCCAAATTTAGCAGCTGTTATTATCTTTTTAGCAATGCCATATTCAAAATCTAAACTTTCTATATACCCTAGCAAACCAAGATCAATCAGCCTACTTGCCTCTGTTGTCTTTTTGGGACAGGATGATTCAGTTCTGGTTGACACTGATCCAACCAAAATACAGAATTAAGTTGGGTAATAATTGAGCTTTTCTTTCTTACAAAGAGGGATTAAAAAAATTGGTGGATCATGGTCTCCAGTCATGGCACTAATTTTAAAATAAAATGGAAGTAATTAAAATAACAATAACACCCCAAAAATGAAAAAAAAAAATTATCATCAACATAACACCAAAAGAAGGATAAAAAAGTTTAAACATACAAGGAGTTGTAATTTACACTAATATCCTCTCTTCATTATTTAGTTCACCGTCCAACAACTCTAACATTGATTTGGATAACTAAAAAATAATTGAAATAACAACAGGACCAGAAAAAAAGGAAGGAAAAGGGAAAGAAAAAACGGAAATATGGATGCAACACCAAAAAATAGGACAAGGACTGAAGGTGTAGATGATAGGAAGTGGTGCAATGTAGTACCACCATTTCAATTTCTCACTTAGTTATTAGTTTAAAATTATTTTTCATCACCACTGCTTATGAGAAAAATTTTGGTGTGAACACACGCTTTTTCTTTTCGTTTCCCTAAATTAAAAGATGACACCATTTCCTACCTTTCAGGTCTGCATTTGTGTGTATGTATTTGCACCTTTTGTTTTCTTTTCCCTAAATGGAGAATATACCAGTATTTTCTACTTTCATGGTTTGAGTGTGTGCATATGTTGATTATTGGCTTGATTCATCCTCGATGTTAAATGATCTGCAATTTGTATCTACAGCACATCAAAAGAGATATCAGATTTAGAGGGAGAGCTTTTATCCATCAGAAACCTGCTATCTACTCAGTCAGGCTTAATTCATGGTTTAGCTGAAGGAGTGAACATTGATTCTTTATCTATCACTGTTTCTGAAAGTTCTACTCCAAATGGATTATCTAATTCTGAAGATAGAGAACCTTCGGACCTGGAGAAATGGTTAATAGAGTTCCCCGATCTCCTAGACGTTTTATTAGCTGAGAGGAGAGTGGATGAAGCTCTGGAGGCCCTGGATGAAGGAGAGCGTGTAGCTGCCGAAGCAATAGAAATGAAAACATTGAGCCCTGATACACTTACATCTTTACAAACTGCTATAACTGAACGTAGGCAAAAATTAGCTGACCAGCTTGCTGAAGCTGCTTGCCAACCCTCTACCCGTGGTAATGAGCTTCGTGCAGCTATTTCAGCTCTTAAAAAACTTGGGGATGGCCCTCGTGCTCATACTTTGCTGCTCAATGCACATTATCAAAGATTTCAGTATAACATGCAAAGCCTTCGCCCATCAAGCACCTCCTATGGAGGAGCATATACTGCTGCTCTCTCACAGCTGGTGTTTTCTGCCATTGCTCAAGCAGCTAGTGACTCTTTGGCTATATTTAGTAAGGAGACATCCTATACATCTGAGCTTGTGATGTGGGCTACAAAACAATCTGAGGCTTTTGCGCTTCTTGTTAAAAGACATGCATTAGCTTCATCAGCAGCTGCTGGAGGTTTACGAGCTGCTGCAGAGTGTGTTCAAATAGCTCTAGGGCATTGCTCTTTGTTGGAAGCCCGTGGCTTGGCACTTTGCCCTGTGCTATTGAAACTCTTTAGGCCTAGTGTTGAACAAGCACTAGATGCTAACCTAAAACGGATTGAAGAGAGTACTGCTGCTCTAGCTGCTGCTGATGATTGGGTACTTACATATCCTCCAACTGGTACACGCCAATCTGGCAGGCCTTCTAGTATGTCTCTTGGTAACACAACAGCATTCCACCATAAACTTTCAAGTAGTGCTCATCGGTTTAATTTGATGGTCCAGGTGAATAGCTTGTTTTTGCTTACATTCGTATCAATTGATATCTTGGATCTATTTGTCTGTGTGCTTGCACGTGCCAGCATTTCCTTTTTGTTAAGCAACCCTTTAATTGTTTGGTACAATATGTTGCTGAAAGATGTCCTTGATCTGTTTTGACTTGACATCGAGATTACATTATGTGCTGTGTACTGAGAAAAGATTGTTTTCCACCCTTAACTGTTAATCATGGACCCTTTATATGGTGCTTTCACTCTCTATTTTGGCTGAGGCTTGAGTTAAGTAAATGATTAGTTTCCTGTACTGCTAATATTAAAGGGGAATAATTATTGCATTGTTTATAAACTTCCTTTTGGTTTCCAGATAATTGTGAATGATGTGTGTGTATATTCATGATTTCCTTGGATTGCTCTTTTTAGATGTGCTCCTTCTTCCCAGCTGTCTACTGTCACTTTTCTGCATGTTGCTTGTGTGTTAGCCAACTTTTGTTTGAACTTGGAAGAGCTAAAGAATTTGATCCTTATTAGGTATACACTCAATCACCTAGAAGATATAGTATCTTTATGCAGCAGTTTTTTTTCAATCCAGGTATAAGCTTTCTTCCAATGATCCTCTATATTGAGAACAGGTTGTCACCAGCTGTATCTTAAGTGCTCCTGGTTGTTACTTGTTAGTATGTTGTCCTATTTAGCTGAACATCTTAAGTTTATTTATCTCAGATTGGTGGTTTATTCTCCATGGAATGTGGTCTAATTTGATTCTTGGTTCCATAATGGTGACTTTTTCCTTATGGTTCTTTTGCTGCATTTTCCAATTGTTCTTGCAGGATTTCTTTGAGGATGTAGGACCACTCTTAAGCATGCAGTTAGGAGGTCAAACACTTGAAGGCTTGTTCCAGGTGTTTAATTCATATGTGAATTTGCTCATAAAAGCACTCCCAGGATCCATGGAAGAAGAAGCAAATTTTGAAGGTTCTGGAAATAAAATTGTCCGAATGGCTGAGACTGAAGAGCAGCAGATTGCATTGCTAGCAAATGCATCATCATTGGCAGACGAGTTGCTTCCACGTGCAGCCATGAAACTTTCTCCATTGAACCAGGCAAATTTTAAGGATGATCCTCGTAGAAGACCTTCTGATAGGCAAAATCGACATCCTGAGCAAAGAGAATGGAAGAGGCGACTTGTAAGCGCAGTTGATAGGTTGAAAGATAGTTTTTGTCAACAACATGCTCTTGATCTCATTTTTACGGAGGAAGGTGATAGTAATCTTAGTGCAGACATGTACATAAATATGGATGGAAATGCGGATGAGCTAGAATGGTTTCCATCCCCCATATTCCAGGTATTTTGAGTAATGAATGCTTATGTTATTTAGTTTTTTCACTCTACTTGTAGAAACTTGAGATTCGAGCATATTTACATTTTCTATTTTGGTAGTTTGACTGCAATATCTTGGACAACTTCAAAACTTCACATCTAGATGGTTCATTTCTTGGTGACAGTCATCATTGTGAGAACACACAGAATTTTTTTTTTTCAATAATATTTTTCTTTTGTCTATGTTGTGTGTCTATTCAAATAATTAAATGATATAGAAGGATTTTTTTTAAAGCTATTATTATGTGATAATAAAATTTTTAGATATTAATTATTGGAGATCACCATCTTATTAAATTTTTATTCAATAGAGAAATAACCATAATCACTGATAAATTTCTTCAGAAAGATTTTTATATAACTTGCTAAGAGGAATTTGTGCTACTCTTATTTTATTTTATCCTTTATCCTTTTTCATGTACCTGTTTGTTTGGGCTTAAAAATGCTCTGAGCATTTTGATGGAGATATTTTGAATTAAAACCTATTGCTCTACAGCACATCATATTAATTTGGGCCTTTTTACCCCTTTTTGTTTCCATTCAGGAACTTTTTACAAAGCTGAACAGGATGGCCAGCATAGCAGCAGACATGTTTGTAGGCAGGGAAAGATATGCTACATTGCTATTAATGCGACTCACTGAAACTGTCATTATATGGCTTTCTGAAGACCAAAGCTTTTGGGATGATATTGAGGAAGGGCCGAGGCCTTTAGGTCCTCTTGGTCTTCAACAGGTTTTTGAAATTGATCCCCATTGATCTGCATCTGCTCTGTTTCTGTCGAGTTCCTAAAACTGACCTAATATTCACTTGCTAAATCATGTGTAGTTCTATTTGGACATGAAGTTCGTCATCTGCTTTGCTTCACAAGGTCGCTACTTATCACGGAATTTGAACCGAGTGGTCAATGAGATCATATCTAAAGCTATGGCTGCATTTGCTTCAACAGGGATGGATCCATACAGGTATGTTACTGAAGCTTCTTCAGTTTGATCCACTAGCATCGAGTTCAATGCTTATTATTACTGTTTAGTTGGAGACTTTTATCAAAATTATATTATTTGGTTTGGATGAATTTAGCCATATGATTAAACATAATCTTTTAGTAAGTTTAAACAGTCCAAAAATCTCTAGGATTGACTTGCAAAAAGTGTGGGGCTGCAACTTGGATGGGCTCAACCTGCCCAACCTGAAGTTCGGATTGGCTTGGGCAAAGTTTGAACTGGTTAGGATTGGGATTGGGCTAGAAAAATACCAACCTAAAAATATTAAGGTTGGTGTGGGTTAAAGGTTCGGGCAACCCATTGAAACCCAAACCCATAGATTATTTATTTATTCATAATCATATTATATATTATTTTAATAAAATAAAATAAAAACTTAAAAATGATAAGAAAGAAATTTGACCCTATTTTTTAATTAAATTAGAGTGATGATTTTGTCCTTTTTCTTTAATTGTTAAGTATCTTTGATAGTTGAAGTTTGAGTTTATAGATACTTATATATATTAAATTAGTAACTGATGATTTATTTTATAATTTCGAGATATTAAGCTTTCAATATGTTATTTTTTTATATTGTTTTTTTTAGGCTTTAAAATAATTGTTTTATTTGGTAACCCGTGGGATCCCAAGTTGCCCATGAGCCCATGAGCTTGGCATGGGTTAAAAATTCCCAACCTGACATTTGGTTGGGTATGACACTGGTTGGACATTTTAATATGTGGGTTTGGCATGGGTTAACCTTCTAACCCGCCCAAGTTGCAACCCTTAAAAAAAGTGGACTATTCTGTTTTATTTGATCATGCAAACACAGAGAAGCCACTCCAATACATCCCAACAACAGAGAGAGGAGCGCCACTTTGAGGCCTGCCTGGTTTTAGAAAACCCAAGTAGAATAAAAGTAAACTGGCTGGCCCTCTACTTGTTTGTACATATGAAGCCTCTTATTAACAGTTAGCTTTGCTGAAAGTGAGAAATAATTCAATGTGTTTGAGCAGTTATTTACTCCAGGCTTTATGCAATCAGCTGTAAGCACTAACCACCATATCTTTGGAAGAAGCACCAAGTGGTGTTTGTGTTGAGATTAAATGGTGTATTCTCCATCATATAACCAGCACATGGACCTTTTTTCTAGTTATTTCCTGGGGTTTAAGTTTTTTCAACTGAATGAGCATAGATTCGATAGGGAGGTAGTTTCAGTATTGAGCATGCCTCCAACTCCACTATAACTTCCCCTTATAAATTTCTCACTTGAAGGCAAAATGCCAAGTTACAGTTCTTTCATATTTTGAGTATATCCTGGTGCTACGGGCCTTTTTCTTTCCACAGTGATATTAGCCTACTGCCATGCTTGTTGGGTTAGTCGGTTTTGACATACGTTTGAGCCATAGCCAAACTAGTTGGCCATGGTCCTCATTCATAAAGCTTATCTGGAGCTTCTTTCGAGAAGTGATTTTATGGGGTTGTTTTTAGGATCTTGAGAGAATAATGCGTTTGTGCATACTCTGTTTTTTCTGGCAGTGTACTTCCGGAAGATGAGTGGTTTACTGATATATGTCAAGAAGCAATGGAAAGATTGAGTGGAAAACCAAAAGCCATCAATGGAGATCGGGATCCCAACAGCCCAACGGCCTCAGTCTCAGCACAATCAATCTCATCGGTCCGATCTCATGGGAGCACCTAATGCATAATTTGCTTCAACCTTGTCTCTGTAAATTAGACAGCAAGCAGCAGAACCCATTGTGGATTTGCCAGCCCAATCCTTGTAATCATAGTAAGCATTTTTTTTCTTTTATCTTTTTCTTTCTTCCAGTAAAATTTTTCTCTTCCCTTGATTATTTAATTTTGATGTTGGTTATATTTTGAGTTAGGGTGATGTTATGGATGATGATAAAGGGGTTAGTAATTCTTTTGGGGTCTGTGGTTGATAGGGCACTTGAGTTTGTAAATGTGGATTCCGCCATTTGTTCTTGAATCAAAATTTGTACTATTCTTTGATTGCTGCGTTTAATCCCGACTCCTTTTGTTCTTTCAATCCCTTGGACAGTAATCCCTCAGGCTTTGATTCCATTTCAAAGCACTAGGAAAGGAAAAAGATTTTAGGAAATTTCAAGTACAGATTCACTTGGATTTTGGAAATTGGTAATTAGAAATATTGCTAATTTTTTTTTAAATGACAATGTTTTTCTTATTTATTTTTTATACTGTTTTGGCTAATTTTATTAAAAAAATTAATAACAAAATTAGAAATATAATGGCTTTTGTAAAATAAAAAAAAATAAAAAAAAATTATACAAGTAACTATGTCATATTTAATAAAATTTTTAGAATTGGGTAAACTTTAATTCCAATAGCCACTCATGAGGTTTTTTTTTTTAATAGAAATTGTAGATAAATTCATACACAGCTTTAAAAAGATCGTGTGAAAATGTGAAGGTCTTTTTCACTGCAATTTCAAAAGGGTAGATGATCCTCTGCAATGAAGCTGGTCCCATTATCACAAAACTGAAAATTGGAAATCCCATCCAAAGTTCCAAATCCAAAACCAACTCCAATCCAATCCAAAAGAGATGAATGGGAAGAAATCATCATTCACGATATGCAGCTGGGAATGGGCCAAAAGCTAAGGCTTGAAGATAAGAGTATGGAGTGTTGGATAACAGCATCTTCTTTTTGTAATCCTCAAACTGCACACTCTTCAACCCCCTCTTTTATCCGATTTCTAAACAGAAAATGACGTCTCAGTTCATAACTGCTTTCAAGCCTTCAACTCTCTCTCTCTATATATATGCCATTCAAAACACAGAAAATGGATCACTCAATCCCAACACACACATTGAGAGAGAGAGATGGCAGGGGTGTTTTCTAGGGGAGCCCAGACAGTGAACTCCATGTTCCTCAAGTAAGCTTTTCTGATTTCCTGAAAATGGTGTTTTTCTTTGGATTATCCCAGTCCTTTGAGCCTAAATCTCAATCATTTGGTCCTATATGCTTCATTCATGAGCTTCTCTAGATGATGATTGGTACATGGATCATGTGTATGATGGTTGAGAAATCCGGGTTTTTGTGAAAATGGAGCTAATACCCATAAACCTTTTAAGTTTTTCGAGCCAATGATAGTTTAACATGGTATCAGAATGTTGTAAAAGATGTCAGTTTTGAGTTTGATTTGATGATTTCATTTGAGTTCTCCCTTAACATGCAGGCCAGTGACACAAAAAACCTACCACAGCAAAAGCTCTTCCTTCGATAAGGCACGAAAATTGGACAAGGAGGAAGCAAAGGAGAATATGAACCGGATTGGAGAGAATGGCAGTAACTGGTGGGTTCGTGATGGCCGGACGGGAATTTATTACCCAAAGGGCCAAGAGAAGGTGATGGATGGCATACCAACGGCAGCTGGAAAAGATATCAGTGCGGTTCATTGGTTCTCATACAATGATCACACTAGTATTTAGTGTCAACACTCCTAGAATAACTAAGCTACATTGCACATGTAGTAGTCAGTAACACCTATGATCTCCAAAGACCCATACATCCAAACACTTACAATCTTTGAATATCGTGTGTTCTTTACTAGGGTCGGTTCGTATGTTTTGATTTTTTTGAGTAAAAAGATTTTCAATGTTCATATGAAAATGAATAACACCATCAATAAAGTTTATATCATAATGACTACAAGTAATAGAATGAAGAGGATAAGGACCTGAATGTTTGAAAAAAATCACACCATGAACGACGATATTCAAAGAGATAGGAAACAATGACTCGCCCATTTTACAGTAAGTGAAGGAACAACTACTGGGAGTCTCCAAGAAACAAATGACACATTTACTTGGTAGAACTATCATAGACTAGTGATTCTCGCAATGAAGAAGTTCCCCTAAAATTCAAAGGGAATATCAACATCTTTTGTGAATTGTGAGACACAGAAAGGATTCTTAAGTTATATGGACTCGGGTTTTGTAAACCACCATTGTTGAAGTCTACTACAAGGAAGAGAAATGCTCCTAAGATCAATTTGCAACATTGGTGAAAAATGATGAAATGTTGATCTAGGAACCTTCTTGTTTTATGCAGAATTTGAAGGACAGGAAGTAGAAAGCTTTTTATGGAACCATGAGCACTGTTTGTAAAGGATGCCTAAGTTGAGTCATACTTGGGTGCAGACTGCAAAGAATTAGCTAGTAAAAATCAGGTTCAGATATCTGTAAAAGCATCTTTGCACGATGAATATAATCAATCATGGTTTGGCCACCTTTTGATCTTAAGATTGCACCAGAGAGTTGATCTGTACACATGAATGATGGATTACAGCATTGGGAGGCCAGCAACATGTTGAAGGGTGATTTCAGAGAGAGATGGTGGTAGCATCGATCACGATAGCACTAGGGTCTTGTTTTTTTCAGGCTGCAAATGTTGGGTTTTCATATCTGTGTTGTTTTAATCATCTTTACAGCTGAGATATTGAGAATAAAGGGATGACATAGGCATCGATATCATAAAATTTGGGAACAGGAAATAATTGAGATTGTCACATTAGATATTTTTGGTGTAGTTCAATGGGCTCAAGATTGGTGATGTTGGAATTTGGAAAAGATGGAAGAACAAACACTAATAATGAATGAAGAAGAGGTCATTTGAGGAAAAAAAAGGAAAGATAAGAAATTGAGTTAAGGTTGGATATGAAGGGCTGTTATCAAGGTGAATTCAGATATTACGATGAAATCAAGGATTCTCTCTAATAAATTTCTTGCAAGAACTCTTCTAAAAAGGGGAAGCGGAACGGTCCATAGTTTCCCCAATCTACAAGGAAACATGGTGAACAAGTTTTGGCTTGTGGTCTTCTATGCTTGTTTCTCATTCACAATTTTACCCTCAATATAATCTTTTTCCTCTTGCAAAACTACGCACATTTCCCCCCCTAAATATAGAGTAATGTTATGTTCCTAAATTTTTTAAGTTGGTTTTCAACAAGATACAAAGAAGCAAATAGGAGGATTCAGTTAGACAGTGCATAATGTTTTCATTTTTCATTCTCATCGTCATGCTTAGAAGGGGAATTTCCCTTTGTCCAAGGCTTTCCACTTTTTCCTTGTGTATCTTCAGAAGTCTTTCAACAAAAACTGAAAAGACCCTCCTCATTACCACACTTGCTTCATCTTCTAGGATGTGTTAGTACATGCCTTCCTCTTGGATTCATACTACATAAAACACAGCATGTCAACATATGATTGGAAAATAGCATTTTCTATGATCTGGAGGCTCCTACTATAGGCAATAGGACCTGCCATCAGACCACCTCAGTTCACAGAGGTTTCCTGATATGGAAAAAGAAAAAATATATTGGCCCAGCAACAGAAAATCCAGAAGCAAACCCTATCTATCCATTTGGCCTCTCATTTAGTGGCTATAGAAACTAAAAGATCAACTATATAAGAAAAAATGTCATCAGGGTCCATGGTCCTGTCGGTTTCATTAGATCAGCAAGCTAGATAATTTGGATTCACTTAAACTAATTTGAGAATTGAGAGATTTGCAAATCAAACATGTCAATGAAAATGGTGCAAGCAACAGTATCTAATAGCAAGTGACAATTAACAATTTGTTTTGTCTCAATTTTCTCGGAGGTGCAACTAATTCAATAGTGAGGGTGTTTGAGAACAGATGAAGAGTACAAAAGAGTTTCAGGGTCATTATCTTCTTCATATGGGCATGAAAAAAACCAGACAATCATGAACACAATGTAATCGAGAGAGACTTCACTCAAAACAAGTAAAGTGAAAAAAACAAAAAAGAAAAGAAGGGGTTTACCAGTGAGCACAACCAAGTCTATAAAAACTAGCTGTTTTTGCCTCTGGCAGGAGCGTTTGCATCTGTTAACTGATTAACAACATCTCTCATTGTAGGCCTTTTGCTTGCCTCCTTTTGCGTACATCTTAAAGCTACTAAAAGCACACAAACCACTTGATCCATGATATTTGGATCTATAAATTCCTCCAGAAGGCTTGGGTCAACAATCTTATCAACTTCTTCCAAGTTCCTCCAAATAGACTGAACCCACCCCACAATGTCAGTTTCCTCCATAAATGAAGGATCCAGTGCCCTTTTTCTGGTAATCAGTTCAAGCAGGACAACCCCAAAGCTATACACATCAGACTCTTTGCTCTTTGTTGTTGTAAATGCATTCTCTGTCACATGACAAAGTCAAATTTAATCTTAAAATTAAAAACATGTAAATAAATGGAGAAATAGTTGGCTAAACAATAATAAATGTACAGATAATACCTGGTGCAATATATCCAATTGTACCCACAACTGAGATGGATGGTGACAAAGAAGAGGACTGATCCAGCAGCTTAGCAATACCAAAATCAGAGATATGAGGCTCCATATCTGAGTCTAGAAGTATGTTATCTGGTTTGACATCTCGATGCACAATTGCAGGATCACAGTCATAGTGCAGATATGTTAATCCATGGGCTGTTCCAATGGCTATCTTGTAGCGAACATCCCACTTCAAAATTGGTGGGGGATTCCTCTCATGTAAAACATCATGAAGGCTTCCATTTTCCATGTACCTGTACAAGATAAAACCATATTCCTTTCTTATCCAGAAATCTTCCAACTTGACCAAATTCCGGTGTCTGATCTTTCCAACTGTTTGAATTTCTGTAACCATAGCCATACTTCCTCCTTTAAGCCCTGCAAACACAAGTTTCTTTAAGGCATACTGATTATTTGGACCCAGCGAAGCCTTATAAACAGTTCCATGGGCTCCTTTTCCAACGATATAGCATTCTTTGAGATTCTCAGTAGCTTCTATTACTTTGTTGAGTAGAGAAGATGAACCCTCTTGAGCAGTGATCTTGTCTTCCTGTTTTGTTCTTTTGTACCAGAGAAACATGCAAACAAGTCCAACAAGCACAAGAAATGAGAGCAATGATGCGAAAGCTATCCATGCAATTTCAATTTTTCCAAGGGCTCTCCGGTTGCTTGAGTAATGCTCACATGGTCTGAAATTCCTATTCTGGATGCAAGTTAAGCCACCAGTTTGAGGACATTTGACACAAAGGTCAGGATTGCCCTGAAGTGATGAAGGAGATGAATTCAAAAACAAAAGTAGAGTTTCTGGGAGAGGACCATTGAAAAGATTGTATGAAACATCAACCACGACCAACGAATGGAGTCCATCAAGAGCTGATAGAGTCCCTGAAAGATTGTTGTGAGATATATCTAATCGCTCTAGCATGATCAACTTCCCAAGCTCTAAGGGAAGTGAACCTGTCAATCTGTTATGACTGATATTCAATGAATAGATTAGATTCTGCAACATTCCAATCGATGAAGGGATATTTCCTCCCAGAAAATTTCCACCAAGCTGTATCTCTGAAAGATATTGTAGTTCAGACAAGAAAGATGGAATACCCCCAGTAAAACGATTCTCCCTCAAAATCAAAACTGACAAATTTTCTAAGCTCCTTAAACTTGATGGGAATGAACCATTCAATGAATTAAACCCCACATCAAATTTAAACAAATTCTTACAATTTGACAGTTGAGATGGCAATGGACCTCCTAAATCATTATGAGAAAGATTCAAAGCCTGAAGAACATTAAGGTTTCCTAGCTCTTGGGGTATTAGTCCTGAAAGCCTGTTCATTGACAAGTTGATGGAGGTGACATTGGTACAGTTCCCCAAGCTTAATGGAATTGTTCCATTGATGCCATTCTCGCTGAGGTCCAACAACAAAAGGTTAGGATTTTTTGCAAAATTGGGAAGAACCCCAGTCAGATTATTCTTCCTAAGAATCAATCTTCTCAAAGTTGAACAGCTTCCTACAGCAGAAGGAATACTACCTTGAAGTAGATTCAGACCCATATTCAGCACGCTCAGTTGTTTTCCAAAGCAAATACTTTTTGGGATTTCACCAGTGAACTTATTATTTGTAACATCCAACTGCACCAAACTACTGTTAATCCCCAAACGTTGAGGTATGACTCCAGAGAACCGATTGTTGAACAAGGAAATGTTCTTCAGGTGCTTGAGCTCAGTTATCTCTACAGGCAGTTCTCCAGAAAGAGTGTTATTGTACACAAGAACATTCTCGAGGCTTGGAATCTTCCAAATACTAATAGGAATCTCACCAGTTAACCGGTTATTAAATAAACGGAGGTCTTGTAACTCATTCAACATCCCTAATTCACTTGGGATTTCCCCCTCAAGTTGGTTCATGTATAAATGCAAGCTTCTCAAGGACTTGCATTGCCCAATCTCAGGTGGTATCTTTCCCGACAAATGATTTTCAGAGAGGTACAAAAGCAAGAGCTTATGTAGCAGTCCAAAGGAAGATGGAATACTACCTGATAACCTATTGTTCAAAGCAGCAAACTGCGATAAGCTAGTGCAGTTGCCCAAACCTGGTGGAATTTCGCCACCAAAACCATTCATTGACAGAACCAAAGTATCCAATTTCTTGCAATAGCCTGAACCCAAAGGAATTTTACCCTCTAAATTGTTATTGCTCACATCTAAATAAACTAGGTTCTCAAGATTGTTTATACTTTCAGGCAAAACCCCTAAAAATTGGTTGTGATTCAAGTAAAGCTCCTCCAATTCACTACAATTTCCAATGGAAGAAGGAATGTCGCCTGATAATGCATTATCATACAACCATAGGGCTATAATCTGAGTAGCATTTCCAACATTCAAAGGGATTGAACCACTGAGTTTGTTGGAATTCAGGTAAAGCATTTCCAAATTCGGAATCCGAAACAAGGATTCAGGGACTGCACCAGTCAATGAATTATTACAAAAGCTCAGATATTCTAACTTCCCCAAACTGTTCAAGTTTTGGGGTATTTCACCAACAAAACCATTCACAGACAGGTCTAAATCCATCAGAAGACTGCAATTTCCAAACTCCGGCGGAATTGGACCTGAGAAACTGTTGTAGCTGAAATCGACACTGGTCAAGTGCCTCAAATCTGCAATCTCCGGACCCAAATGGCCGGATATTCCCAAACCGGAGACGTTAAGAGAAACCACAATGTGGGTTTCATCACATGAAACTCCAACCCATGAACATGGGGTGGAATGAGAGGCGTTCCAGCTCTCTTCCATGAAAGTGGGCACTGCCCATTTGCTCTTGAGAGCCATTAGAGATTTCCCATCAGAGCTCAAACCACACACAGGAAACAAACACATACAATTCCACAACAACAAAAACGACAGAACAACAGTAACAACTCCCATGTTGGGAGGGGAGTAGAACGGAAGATACCTGGTCGAAATCAGCATCAAAACGCAGGGTTTAGAGACCCAGGAAGTAACCCATCTTGGGAATAAAGTTTGAAAGAAAAAGTGAAGCTACCCAGGAACCCGAAAGGTAGAATTAGTCCGAGAAAACTCAACTCAACCAGTGATACTAACAGTAATATGCAATGCAGGGAAGACTGAAGATGCCTATGGCAGTATGGCGGTGGCAAGGAATGAGAACTCAACTAGTCGGAAAAAGAGTCAAAAAAAAAAAAAAAAAGACAACCTTTCCAGTTTTGATTGATTGGTTATAAATTGGGAGTATACTGAGAGTTATCGCCAGCCCCAATGGTAATTTGAAAACAGGCAAACAGAGGCATAAGGCATTTCAGCTGCACTGTTGAGCTACTAATAGGGCGGTGATAAGGAAGGTGCTGCATCCACCACCACCATTTTTATCAATTTTTTGTTTTTTTAAATTCTCTTCTAATAATAACGGTGAAGGATGGATTCAAAGAGGGACGTGTGAATGGTGGGCTTGAGAAGGTAGGCGTGGCAGTATTTGCAGGTTGACAGCATCCTCTGTTCCCGCACTCCCATTAGTTCCGTTCACACATGCCTCTTTGACTTTCCTATAACCTTTAGTCCTCTGCCATCGTAGGCGCGCTAAAAAGTAAAAACCCACTCATTTTGGGGATATATATATATATATTTTAAAAAAAAAAACAAATTTATAGCTTTATTTCTTATAAAAATAAAGGCACTTTTAAAATAAGAATTCTCTTTTTTTTTTTCTAAAAAAAAAAAAAAAACCTCATAAAAGACTTTTTATTTCAATTTTGAATTTATATTTAAATTACTTTTTAAAAATATAATTATATTTTAATTTTTATTATTATTATTCTTAATCATATAAATATATTTTAAAATTATAAGAACTTTCTCTCGGTTTAAAAATGATAATATCTACGCAATTAAGAATGAGTTATTATAAATGGTATGAGAATCGATTTACACCTTAATGATGTGAGCTTTTATTTGTTCAACCGATGGTGAAGGGTGTTTGAAAAATTATTATCACTATTTTTGGCACCTAATATTTATAGATATAAAAAACCCGACATCTATCATAAATGAAAAGTTTGTAGAGGCTTCCATAAATGAGAAATTTTTTTATAAAATTGTGACACTTTAGTAAACTTATAAAGTAATGGACTTGAGGTAAGCTACTTAAAGGAGAAGAAAAATGTCAACTTGCTCTTACCCAAATGCCTTGACACTTCCTCTTAGGGATGAAGAACAACTCATTAGGGTTATAGAGTTTGAAAGTTTGTAATTAAAATCTAAATTTCAATCTTAAGAAGACTTCACCTCAAATTCTTACGTAATTAAGGAAAGTTTCATTTGTATTATCACTTTAATTACTTTAGTGGTGTGTTATATTTCATTTATTATCATTTTCTTTATTTTTCTTTTAATTTTCTAAATTTTTTACTTTTTTTTTCTCATGCAAGAACAATCAAAGATGATGGGGTAATCTCTCTCAAAGAAGCTAAAAACACCATTTTTTTCAAACTTAATAACATTTTTTTAGATGTGTTAGAAAATTTCCCTATTTTAGGACAACATTTTTTTCTTAATTTATAAAAAATATTTCATTTTTAATTAAAATTTTATAATATCAAGATCACCCATGTGAAATTATTTTTATTTTTGACCTAAACCCAAAAAAGACAAAAAAAAATCCCACATGACTCAAATAGCATCTTCTTCATGGATTTTTTTTTTTTTTTTTAAATTTTAAATAGTGTCCTAATTCAAAATTGGTCAATACCCAAGTCTCTGAGAGTTTTTCCTCATCAAACTTGGAATGAAATAAATGATAAAATTTATGTTCACAATGAGTTGAAATCATGGTAGTTGAGAGCATTTATCTAATAATCAATTTTGATTTGGGAAAAAGGCTTACAACCACCCATTAAATGAATTCATTGCTGACAGCTGAGTGAGGCTCCACAATTGGCATCTTCAAGTGAACCTTCCTTATCACTTACTACTTCAATCCAACCTTTTTCTGAATGGGTATGTCACATGTCTATCCTTTGGAACACTGATTTTTTTTTTTTTCCTTACAAATATCTCCATCTCCGTGCAAGATCACCTGGTTTGGATAAAATCATGATGTAAATAAATAAATGCCTAATTTTTAATTCATGAATGGAATTATAACCTTAGGCCAAAGTTCCCTAAAATTTTCCATTTTAATAAAATATTTTATAGGAAAAAGTTTATATTAAAAAGAAATTTATTTTCTTCCACAATACCCACCCCCAAAACCCTACCCTTAGCCACTTTCCCATCCCATCTCGTCTTATTTCTTTATTTCATTTCACAAGCACGCTCGTTGTTGTTTAATAAAATTTAATATTTATTATTTAATAATTTAAATTATTAATTTAAAACTTATTGCTTCATTTTCATTTTAAATATTAAAATCATTTGATAAAACTAACTTAAAATAAATTTTAAGTTACTAAATTGTCATATTTATTCTATAAGTTATAATTAATATTTATTATTAAAAATTTTAAATAATAAATTTATTTGTCATGCATTCATACTTAAAGTATTATAGATTTAAGCTTAAAATATTTACCATAAAAAATGGTTCATAAATTTGAAATGGTAAAATATGTCCTAAATATGAGCAAAGAAGACAAACTAAATTTAAAATTAAGAATAAGTTAACTATTTTATCTTGACACTTAAAATCGCTCTTAACTTTTAAAATTATGATATTAAGTCATTTTATTAAACATATTTAATTCACTTAATAACTTAAATTAAATTATTAAAACACTTTAAGTCATTAAATTGATTTACCACACACCTAAAAAAACAAAAATGAAAAAAAAATGATCTAATATTTTCTTTTATTATTAAAAAAAATAACTAGAAGTAATTAAAAATTTATATATTTTAAAATTATTTAATCATTATATGAAAAAATAAAATAAGATTTAAACAATATATAAAAATAATTTATTAACCTTGAATATATATATATATTTTTTTTTCTTTCTTTTTTTCCATTTTCTTTCCCTTAAATTTTCCTTGATCCAAAGCATACATAGGCTAAAAGAGAGGAGGAAAAACATAAAAACAAATAAATAAACAAATAGAAATGAATTATAACTTGATTTCAGTATCTAACTAGAGTTCAAAAAAAGGCAAACCCCAAGCTATGAGCACTGTCATTCATAATAAATAGCTTTACCCTGTAACATTGTGATATCAAATCAAATAGTGTCACAGAATTCTAATGGATCTTCCCATCAACCTCTTCATTACATACCTAATGAAAATGGTGGAATTGATAAAGAAGGATATATTCAAAAGCAGTAATCCTTTCCTTCAAGTTGCATGTTGACAAATGACATTCATATTACGCTTTCCTTGAAACTGCATGCTCCAACACTACCATTGACAAAACCCTTCATGGCATCTTAAAGTATGTGATGAGCAAAAGAAAAACTCCTACAATGACTCCAATAATATCTAAGACTTTTTTTTTTCACCTGGAAACTTCTGATGAAATGACACATGGATCATTAGTTCAGTAAACACCTTATATCCACAAATTTAGGCTCATAAGCTACAAAACAAGAGGTGTTAAATTCATCTCTCCTATGTAACCACTAATTCGGGATTGCTGATCGATAGCGGTCTAAATGCATATATGAATACTCTTCCAAAATCATGAGCTCTGCCTCCAAAACCAGATTTTTTCCAAGTCCAGATTGTGCAAATAAACAAACAAGCCACCAAGAAATTCCATTTTTTTAAGTGATTATGATCACCCAAACTTATAACAAATTTGTACCATAAAAAAACTGAAGGTTCTAACATGCTGATCTTCCCATTTTGGTGCATTTTGTTCTGCCTCTGCAAAGAGGGGGGTGTGTGAATTTTGCCAAAAATTAGTTAAGCAATCAACAAGTACAAGGGAAGCTGAAATTTTGAGTTATCTGTAGCAGCAATGGCCTCCAAGAAGGGGTTTTTAACATCATAAATTCAATCTACGGTTCAAATGAAACCTGTCGCTCTCTTACATGTTGTAATCAGAGATTTTAAGAAACAGGAGCTCTGTGATTACATTTTCATGATAGCTAAACCACTGTCTACTTCTGATTGAACCATATGCCAGTATGTGAATGACCAGTGAAAGATTAGATTCCCTTGATGAATGAACTAAAGAATAATATATTCTGACAGTTAAGTAGCTAAGATAGCAACATCCACTAGCCAAAAAGAAAGGATAGAAAATAAATTGTTTAACCTTAAAGGTTTCAAAAAAGTGGAACAGTTCTAATGTAATGATATCTTATTCTTCATACTTAATTTTATATTTGAGCCACAAAAAATGTTCATTTTCAACATCAAATTGAAAATAAGTTTCTCACAATCATAAGGAGTGCAGAAACCTGCTGCCTTTAACATGTTATCCCAAGCTTGGCTATTGATCTCATGCCAGCTTCAGTTAAAAAACGAAACAAAGGTTTTACCCTATATGAGCTGCATAGCTAACTTTGTAGGGGGATAATGAATTGGTAGTCTGGTTGTTAGAGTAAATTACCTGAAACAAGGAGCAGCTTCAGCACTTGGAACCTCCTCAAACGAATGAAAGCTTTGTCATTTTGTATGATAATTCCTGCATTATTACAGCACCATATATTTTCTGACATTCTTCAGGTTATTATGCTTTGAGGAGCCTGAATGTTAAAGCATCATTATCAGTTCTCTGCTTAAATTGATGGAGGGATGATGGATTCAAGTTATGGACGTAATGGCAATGGTAATGGGACCTCATGCTCGATGTCGTGAGTTCCTAGATTTTCCATATCATAATGACCTCGTGCCATGAAATGAAACTCATAGGATCATCTTCAGATGTCATGTAATGTAATTGAACCTAGACGAGAAAAAAGGTAATATTGCGATATGTCTATTTAGAGAAGCAGTCCTAATGTTGATGAACAGCATGGTCAAGATGGGGTGAAACAGCATACAAATTCAACAAAACAACAAAATATGAGTCCTGCTATGATCTTCGGGTCTCAGATACTGGTGACAAATGCATGTCTTGAACAACTTAGCATAACATGGGCTCAATGCTATGTTCATGATACCACTATGTGCATTCAATCACATGAGGAGATGCTAATGCTGATGACCTGACAATGAAATGGATGCATGCAACAGCTGCATGATGCATCCTATCATGTAGTAGTTGTATTTGCGGAACTTAAAGAACAGAGTACATCCCCTTCCAGCTATTGGTAAGTCGGAGGTGCAGGAGCTCCATTGGCACCAGCTACGGCAACAGGGTGGCCAGAGTCCTTCCTTTTCCCAAATGGGTTCTTCGAATATGTTTGAAGAGGTCAAGAGAAAACATATACATTTCTGCTTGGGAAAGCTAAAAGGACAATTTAAATTCAAAATGTTAAATTGTTTCAAGGTTATGGCCCCCTTAAGGACAAGAGCACAAACCTATGTTAGAAGTACACTATCATGAAAAATGTTTTTTTTTTCCCTTCCAAAATCAAAGCAATGAAATTTTCATAGATCAAGAGAAAAGAAGGATTTTGAAGAATGTCATGTTTTTTGCAATCCATTTCATGAAAGATGTAGCATAAGAATAAAAAATTGGCATTCACTACCATTCAAAATGTTAAATTGTTTCAAGGTGATGGCCCCCTCGATGACGAGCACAAACCTATGTCAGAAATCAGTATCATGAAAAACGTCTTTTTTTCCCTCCAAAATCAAAGCAATGAAATTTTCATAGATAAAGGGAAAAGAAAGTTTGTGAAGAATGTTGTGCTTTTTGCAATCCATTTCATGAAAGAAGTAGCAAAAGAATAAAAATTTGGCATTCAAAGAGACAATACAGCTGGTGAAAAAGTTACTCAACAAATTTATAGAGTTTTCAAAGAGATTGTCCACTATCATCAAATAATGCTCATTCTTGACAATGAGAATGGGTCAGGGCCTTGGACATTAGATATGAATCACAAGTCCAGTTGGGAAAAATGCAACAAATTGACTACAAAAAGGGGAAACCAAGAAGAAAAAAGAAAAAGAAGAAAGAAAACATCAAATGCCAAAACCAAATACTTTTAAGGATATTGTATTCGCATGCCAACAGAACCTGAACTGGGGATAACAGCACCCTGCAAACTATGGTGCACATTGGTAGCAGTATTCATGTCCTGCATCAGTGATACAAGAGATCACAAACACAACTCAATGATAAAAAGACTGAAATATGTTCCCTCGATACAAGTTTAATATGATAATCATACCACCTATGTAAAGTACTAGACTAGGAGAAAAACTTACTTCAAATTCAATGAAGCAAACAGTATGTCTTTCCTGTCTTAAGATCTTCATCTGCTTAAAACCTGGTTGTCTGCATTACTCAAAAGTATAAGTGCCACAGAGAACTCCAATCCCAAGGATAAGTAAAACAAAATAAAAGGTCACAGCTCAGAAAATAGTCAAGGATGAGATATTCATACACACTGAAAAGACCCCTCAGTTCTTCCTCATTTATGTTCTCCCCAAGATTTCCAATAAATAGGGTATTGCAAGGAGGATTATCTTTTGTATTCTGCAAGGCAAAAGGGAAAATAAAAGGCTTTAACAAATTTGAAGTGCCTACTAAATTTCTTAACATGAACAACCAAGGCTTGAAATATATATTCCCAAGAAATTTTTCAAAGGTAAGATTTTATTTTTTGTGGTTCCCAGTGGGACTCAAATTTGGAACCTCCAGCATCTCCTCCCCAAATTTTTACAACTTGTGCCAAGCATCAAGGGCATATCTTTTTAGAAAAATAATGCAAGCAATTAAAGTAGACACTAAAAATAATGAAACAAAAAAGAAAACACTAGAAATCTAGGACCTGTTTGACAATTGTTTTCGAGAACAATTTTCTGTTCTCCATAACAAAAAAAATAGGAAAACACATTTGAAAACCAAAAAACTATTTTCTGTTCTTAAAAATAGAAAATCGGGTGTTTTTAGAGAACAATCATTTAGTTATTTTCACTTGTTTTTTTAGGGCTGTTTTATAGGAAATAAATATACAAATATGTAGAATGATTAAAAATAAAACACTAAATATTAAAAACATTTTTAAAACATATTTAAAAATATTAAAAACAGGTTAAAAACATTTGAGGTTCCCAAACAGATTCTTGTTCTACAAAATATCAAATAACAATTTTCAAAAATTGTTTTTTAGACCGTTTTTTAAACTAGTTACCAAGCAAGATCATAGGCTCTATTTGAGAAGTGTTTTTGAAAATAGTTTTTAAAAACTGTTCTATAAAGTTTTGTAGAATAAAAATTTGTTATGAAACTTGAAATGTTCTTAATCTGTTTTTTATAAACACATTTTAAAAATAACTTTTGTTATTAGTGCTTTATTTTTAATTATTCTTCATATTTGTATGATTATTTTTTAAAGTAGACCTAAGAAAACAAGTGAAAACAACAAAAAGATGTTCTCTGAAAACACTTCATTTTCTTGTTTTTAAGAACAAAAAACCATTTTTTATTTTTTGGTTGTTAAACTTATTTTCCTTTTTTTGTTTTTTTTTTTTGTTTTGGAGAACAAAAAATTGTTTTAATAGAAAGTTGACAAATAGGACCATAGGCTCTATTTGGGAAGTGCTTTTGGAAACGGTCCTCAGAAACAGTTTTTGAGGGTAGTTCTTAAAAATAGTTTTTTGATGTTTTTCAAAATAATCCGTTTGGAAACTGAATCTAAGAATAAAACCAAAAATTTCATGTGGCATTGAAAACCAAAATGACAATGAGAGGCAAACTCAAATGCATAAAAAGGCATTAGCTCCCTCTTATCCAGTCAATAAAATATTAAAATTTTTATGCGCTCATGAATTTGCATTCAATTCAGCAATAAATCCAACACATGATACATAAGAGTTTCAATGCATATATTTTTTTTCTCAATAAATAAATAAACAACTAGATGGGCCACACTTAAACTATTTGTTTAAGAGTTACCTATTTATACATTTCGCATTTGGCACACACTTCTATAATTTCATAATAACTAAGTTTTTTATTAAGAAAAAGAAATGTTCTTTTGAACTATAACATATCCTAAGCTCATCAGATTGTGTATTAAGTGCATCCTAAGTCTTAAGGAAGTATCTGATTTTTCAAATGCTATTTTAGAGTTTACAGTATCTATTGCCTGTATCCAATTGTGTCCAACCAGCACAAGTATCCAATGGTTCCTATGTTCCAACAGAGGTACATCCTTCGAAGAAGAATCTGTCTTGCCATCATAGTGGCATGTAAACAGCATTACCATATTAAAATAGATAA
The DNA here is from genome assembly GCF_030704535.1 of Vitis vinifera. Lineage (NCBI taxonomy): Eukaryota > Viridiplantae > Streptophyta > Magnoliopsida > Vitales > Vitaceae > Vitis > Vitis vinifera. The sequence goes on along the minus strand of NC_081813.1, from coordinate 20,787,575 downwards.
ATCTCAACAGATTTATTAACAATGACAGCAAGATGGGAAACCAACCAGAATTTTTTTTGTCCCCTTATGAATGGCAAACATTCTGAACCAAACTCATTGATTAGAGAACAAGAAATTTTATTGTCCAAGTCCATGAGGCCTGTGGCTCAAGTGATAAAGGGTTTGGGTGGATTTATGGGAGGTTCTAGGTTTCAAGTCCCAATGAGGACAAAAAGAAAAAAAAAAAAGAAGAAATTTTGTTGTCCCATAATTTGTGAATAAACAGCACCCTATGGTATGGAATTAATTTGTGAACCTCATACAAGCTAAGACAACAATTTATACGAGAATGCAGTGAAAATACATAAATATGAAGTACCAGATTATTGTGCTCATAATCAAGGTCTTAGATCTAAGTCACAGCTGAGATGTTGAGGCACAAACAAGAAACTTTGTTGTTTCATAATTCATGCATACACAGCATATTATGATGGAATTGAGAACCTCTGACAAAGCTAACTAGGCATGCATACAGGGATGCAGCACAAATACAAAATACCAGGTACCAAATTAATGTGCTGGTGTCTTAAATTTCTACATCAACAGAGATATTGAGGGCAAGGAACGAAATGATATTGTAAAACATATCAACAATCCCCATGAGATTTCATGCATCTTGGTTTTTTGTTTTAGACTTCCATCTCAGTTAGATTAAAGTCGCATGACACTTGGCCCCTCATTTTGTCCCACTACTTGCCCAAAAGCTAGATCTTGAGAGAGATCATTCTGGTAACGACAGCAAAGACCTATCATAAACTTAATGATGAAAACAGAAATGTGGCATATAAGCATCACCTGAACAGGCACATAACTGCTGGGTGCTGGTACAGGAGCAGGAGCAGGCATTGGTACTGGAGGGACAGGGTAAGCTCCATATGGGTCATATGGAGGAGGAGCTGGAGCCATATACCTGGACCAAATAAGCAACAATGTTAATAAGACAAAACATCGCTTAGAAATACAGCAACTATGTGATAAACAGAACATTACTACACTTGTTTCTAGGTTATGGTACTTCCTTCTGTTTGGTGTATCCACATAACAGTAGAAGCAAAGCTCAATCAAGAAAGATGTTCTTACCCATGTGGTCCCCAAACAGGTGCTGGAGGAGGATGAAAAGGAGATGGACTTGAATAACCCGTATGCGTGTAGTCACCACCAGTTCTCAAGCGCTTACTTTGATCATATGCACTTGAATCTGCTACTATTCCTACAGATCAACTAAGATTAGCATACTTTGGCACAAGGGAAAACAGACTAGCAAATGCTAAACAGCCATTCCACAATGTTTTTTTTTGATAAGTAAAACTGCCATTCCACAATGTTATGGAGAATCATTGACCAGCAGTCTCAATTATTTCAACTAATGTGTGTAAGCCAAAGGGAGCTTGTAGAAGTAATAGCACAATAGTTCAAGTTAACCATATTTTACAGAACAAGAAGCATCCTGGAAAATGACATGCAAATACAAAAATGTTCTGATAAAAAAAAATATATACACAAATGTTCTCAAGCACAACAATATACATGCAGAAAATCTATGAAGACAAGATACTGAGTAGCCCACCTACTAACATGATTAGAAGTTTGAAGAAAATTTGACTCCCGATACCATTGTGCCTCCACACACACAGAGATTGTTGTGACACTTGCTTTTACATATTTCAGGGCATATGACAGAAATAATCAAATAAGCACTCATACCCATCCAACTGTTCTAACATCACTAATCCTCTCTAATTCTCACTTACATTTGTGAAGATGAACATATCCTCTCTAATCCTCACTTCACAGGTCACAGTGGAGAAGTGCACAAATGACTTCTCCTTCTAGATACTCAAATTAGAACAATAGACCAAAATAACCTCACTCACTATTACGAAGGTGTTATTGCCACTCAACTTGAAGTTCCCAATATAAGAGAGTTCTGAGCCACCACCAAGAACTCAAATCAAAGAAACACAAACTTTCATTCTTATTTTGTTAGTCCATAATGACGCTTAAAACAATAGATTTTCAAGAAATAAGTCAACCGAAATGTATAGAACAGATCTAATCCAAAAATTATGCTTTAAGTAGAGCTGAATGGCAACAAAGGATTTGTCAAAACAACCCCAAGTAGGTGGGATTGAGGCTTCTTTAATTAGAGTTAACATATTGCCTATTATGTTATACATGCTCATTATTGATACAACTCAACATCACATACATGCCATGGTTCCCAGATATGATATTTCTTCTAAACTAGTGTGAAACTATTTAAATTGATGTCCATTTTGATGCTTATCTTTAGTTCCATAAACTTTTGTAGGAAAATAATTGGACAAAGAATAAGACATGAAAGAAGAGTATTAGGAAACTAATTTTTGACTTCATGTCAAGGAAATAAATCATGAAAACTATTGACGCATGTAAGCAACTGATAGAAAGGTTAACATATTATAGATTCCTAAAGAGGTAATGCGGTGACCCTTAGAAAAGAAACGGGCATCCAATGGATACATTATCATCATCTTTATTATTGTTAAGACATTATGTTTCCATTCTATTTGCTAGCAATTATGTTTCTTTTCATTCTGACATAAGAATCTTTTTAGATAGTAACTTACTCTCCATTAAAGATTCGAGGTTGTTGTTCATTCAATCAGATTGTCACAAGTCAGTTGGAAAGGTTTGTTAGATGCAAGTTAGTATGTTGAAGGGTATGGACTGGATCCGTTTTATAAATTGAGCTAAAATGTTTTAATTAATTTTTGGAAAATAGAGATTTTATTTTTTGAAGAAAAATTCGTTTTTGACCGTCTAGGCTCTTGGGCCTATATATACTCTTTCTAAACTTGTTTTAGGTGTTGATGCTTTCTCAAGAGAAAACCCTAACTTGCCCTATCATTCCCTAAACTCCCAAGTCTCATAGATTCAATTTTCAAGTTGTTGGAAGAACTTGCATCCCCTCATAGGAGCATTGGAGGTGTTGCATTGCAGATATGGATCACAATATAAGCATTGGAGAGTAAGTCTTTAGGATAAGCAGCTAGATAAATCTATGTATTTTGATTTCATATAACAAATATCAGAGCCAAGGGAGAAAACCTAATTCTTTCCAGTTTCCCCGTGTCATCAATTCCGAGAAACCTTCCTGTGACCGTGTTTCATTTCGGTCACCTTCCCCAGCCCCCAAAGCTTTCCGGTCGGTCGAATCGTCGTCAGAAAACATTCACCACCGGCGACTTTTCCGGCGAACTTTTCCGGCGACGTCTTTTTCCAACACCGCAAGGAGCACCTGGAGGAGATCTCCAATTTTTCCCAAAGCACCGGAGCCAGAAAACCACCCACGCGCGTTTTTCCGGCCGGCGACTGCATCTCACGCGCCGGCGCGTGAGCCACTTTCCGGCGACGCGCTTCCTCCTCCAGCCTCGCCTGACGCCAACTAGCCACCCTTCATACCTGTTTCTGCCATCCGAGACCTGCACGTGCCTCTTTTGGGGTTCTTTTGCCTCTGCCGGCCCTCCGAACAATTTTTCCGGCGTCCTCCGGCTATTTTTTCTCAACCCCAATCCCTGCACGTGCCTTGGGAAGTGTTCTTCTACCTTTCCGGTGGTGCCACGGTTGTTTTTCTTTTCTATTTGGTCTCTCACACGGGCGATTCTTCGGTTTTTCCTTCTTTAGCTGCATCTGAAGCCGTATTAGGGCTCTCTTCGATCCAAATATACTTCATTCTCCAGATAAGTGGATATGGCTACTAAAACTTCCATTTTTTCCTCTGTCATATTTGGATCTCCTATGATTACTTCGGAGAAATTGGTTGGCAGTGAAAATTATCTTTATTGGTCTGCCTCTGTTGAACTTTGGTTTATGGGACAAGGATATGAGGATCACTTGGTTACACAGGAGGCAGATATCCCTGAGGTTGAACGCGTACAGTGGAAAAAGATAGATGTATTATGGCAATCAGTTGATCCCAAGATCCTTCTTCATCTTCGGGCCTACAAAACTTGTTTTAAATTTTGGACTCAGGCCAAAGGATTATACACGAATGATATCCAGCGTCTTTATAAGGTGGCTTCTGCTGTTGTCCATATTAGCCAACAGGACTTGGATCTATCTACTTATATTGGCCAAATTGCCTCTCTTAAGGAGGAGTTCTTGACTGTGATGCCTCTTACTCCTGATGTTGGGGCTCAACAAACACAGCTTAATAAGTTCTTCATGATCCTTACTCTTATTGGCCTCCGTCCGGATCTTGAGCCTGTCCGTGATCAAATTCTTGGTAGTTCATCAGTTCCGTCCTTGGATGATGTGTTTGCTCGCCTCCTTCGTATCTCGTCCACTCAAACTTTGCCATCTGATAGCATTTCAGATTCTTCTGTGTTAGTTTCTCACACTACCTCTCGAGGAGGACGTAGTGGTAACCGAGGTAGAGGCCAACGTCCTCATTGCACCTATTGCAATAAACTTGGCCACACTCGCGATCGTTGCTGTCAGTTACATGGACGGCCTCCTCACACTGCCCATGTGGCCCAGTCCTCTGATTCTCAACTGCCTCAGCCTCCGAGCTCCTCCGCATCTCAGGCATCTCAGGCTTCTATTGCCTCTGTTGCCCAGTCTGGTAATGTTTCTGCCTGCCTTACCCACACATCTTCTCTTGGACCCTGGATTCTAAATTCTGGAGCTTCTGATCACATATCTGGTAATAAGGATCTTTTCTCCTCTATTACTACTACCTCTGCTTTACCTACTGTTACCTTAGCTAATGGTTCTCAAACTGTAGCTAAAGGTATTGGTTTGGCCCTTCCTCTGCCTTCTCTACCTCTCACTTCTGTCCTTTATACTACATGAATGAGAATCAAGGTTTTCTTCTCTCTCTCTCTTAACAAGATTGTTAGATTAGAGGTGTAAGACCTTGTGGTTTTTGATCTCCACAGTTGATGTGGAGGTTTTCCACGTAAAATCATTTGTCTCTTGTATGGATGTGTTCTATTACCTATTCATAATATCCTACAGGACTTAATTGTTTCAATGAGGCTTAATTCCCACTCTTTGTTTTGACTGGGTTAAGAATTTCAATCCCTATATTATAATCTTTAAGAAACATCCTTCATCTCCCTCTAAGTGTTACTCTATTAGAACATAGGTTTTTCCATCATTATGATCATAATCATTATCATTATCATAGGGCATCCAATGGATACATTATCATCATTATGAACATTATGATCATGATATCATTATCACCATGATAAAATCATTTTTTTTTATAATTGAGGAACCTTCCATGGCCAAACCCTAAAGACTCTCCATGGGGACCCAATTCTTGAGGTACTAACCACCCAGCAACAACCAGTACCAAGTAAATTCAGGGTATCATCAGTGGCAAAATTTGAACTCGGGACCATGTACCACTTACTGAGACCACACTTCCCAATATCTATCCTAACCAACTGGGCTACCCTAGTGGGTAAGATCATGATAAAATCATTATCATTATCAATTTTTTTTATAAGTAAAATCTTTATCATTATTATTGTTTTGATAGGTAAAAAAACGCTGCCATTTTAAAAGCACTTGAAAAGGGCACACCAAAGCATACACAATGTATACATATAGTGTCAAAAGGCAAGCAAAAGGGAAATAGCAACAACAGCCACCACCCAATACAAAACCAATGCCCTAATGACCTAGTAAAATAGAATGCCCCTAACCAACCATTTTGCCTCCTTTGCACCCAAACCCAAGAATATTCTCATTACTTGGCTCCTCACCATTAGTACACCAATAGAAGCACCTTCCATCCCTTAAAATAGATTAGATACAAACTAGGTCTACTTCCTGAGCTCTAACCACCATTGACTTCATAATTTTTCTCATCCTTGTCATTGACCCCTCTGACATTTCAAGAGATAATTCTTAGCTTCATTGGCCAATAGAAACCAACTCCCAGCCTACCTTACCATAATCACTTCCCCTTCCTCTTGCTCCACTATAATTCACCAAGCATTCCAACCTTCTTAACTCTTTTTCAATTTTGAAGTGAATGCTTCCCTTCTCTTTAAATTTTCATGGCCCTTCCACCCTTTTCTCTCCTTTATTTTTCTTAGGAGAGCTAACATATCTTCCTCAAAACCCACAATCAGCATTACCTAACCACTTGTTCAAAAAAGTCAAGCTACTATTGGACCACTCTTTTGAAAAAACTACCCCTTCCCAATCATCTCCAAAACCCTTTACTTGAACCCCCACCTTTGAACTCCTCAAGGATTCCACAACCTTCTCCTCCATAGTGACATCCACCAAAACCATTCTTAATGGACCCTCATCCTTACATGGAGTTACACCTTTGAAACCTTCCTTCACACCCTAGTATTTCCAAAACTTCCCTCCACTTACAAGAAATCAGAAACTCCTATAGAAGAGGAGGAGAAGACCATACCCCTAAGAGTTTTCATAAAGAATTAAAGAACCTTGAAATCACCATCAGAGCTTCATTCATACACAAAGAATGACCCCTTAATTGTGCGACTTGCCAACAGGACTCCAACGCGGTCATCCTTGGTTCCATTCAACACAAAATCTATTAAATCGCCACCATTGTTTGTAGTTAAGAACTCCACATTGTGACAATAATGATGGTCAAGGGTTTTCCCCTCCAACAAAAACCCATAAAAAGCTTTCCATTAGGCTTTGGGATCTCTTTGTTTCTTTAAAAGTCAAAAAGACCCAAACCAAATTATCTCCTAGCCCATGCAAGCATGGGCCTCATAAGATTGCAAACAGCTCAACCCCTTAAAATTCTAGTTTGAAGATCTTAGCCCATTAATACCTTGTAATGGGCCACTTTTACCTCAACCCATTCTGCCAACCTTGTTCACCTCAGATTAGGCCTTTGAACCAGCCAAGCATCCCTGCTTTACCAAGGACCCACCAGTTGAGGGCCTCCATCATCCTGTTTCTCCACGACTGACATATCCTTCCACGCGTTACAAGAGGATGCAAAGTTGCTTCCCACTTTAATCTCTCTCCTCCTATCAGGGCATGACAGAGAGACTGCACCGCTTTGACCTTTCAAGGACTAACCCTCCACCTTCTCCCTAGCACATGACAACCAATCCTCTTCACCCCTAAGCTCAAGCTCCCCTGAGCCACTTGATGAGGACACCTACAATAGCCATGGTGGGACTTCCCACCAAACTTGCTTCGCAATGTAGACGGCTCCCACAACTACCGACAAAATTTCGAGAACATTCGTGTCGTTGAACCATTGTCGATTACAATATGAGTAATGTCTTCATCTACCACAACAAACTCAACTATCTCCTAATTTTCTGAATAGCTCCCCATTCCACAATGCAATAGGAGTCCTATAACCCTCACTCACACTACTAGTTGCCAATATCACATTGTTCACCTTGACCCCTGAGAGTACGAAATCACCCCAAGAGCAAGGATAATCCATCCCCTTAGGAAACCCCTACCTTCAAGGAAAATCAAAGTAAACTTCTTGGCCTTCATAAAGCTAATAGAGCATCAAATGAATCTACCAACTCCATTACTACAATGCTCTAGCTTGAAGCTCCTCCCTCCTTCCTCTTAAACCATTTTACTCAAGGATCCTTCATCCTCTTAGAAATAGAGCTCTATCCAATTACTTTCTTCCTTTCATACATGGGCAAATAAAGCTATCTGAAAAGATTAGAGTTGATCTGCAAATTCAAAACCTCCATCATCATACAATTGCATACATTAATGTTTTCCAGATCATGTTTACAAAGCACTAGCTAGCCTACAACTATTAGTGAAGAGAACTAATGAAAAACAACTGGAGGAGAGGATTAATATGAAATATATGAGAGAGGGAACTACTGCAAAACAATTGGAGGAGACATGAGTCAATTTGTTACCAACATAGACTTACATTGACCATACCTTCGAACTCATCAGAATTCAGTAGGCATATTATCTAAGACAAGGTCATGTGGGGCATAATGCATAGTGCTTGTTGAGGACATTGTTTTAGCATCTAAGATAAGAGTAGGTATTATTTCTAAACTAGAACTATTGAGAGAAATTTTAGAGTTTTCAGTTTTTAGGATAAGTAGGACTGAAATGATACATATTGGATGCAAAAGAACCACTTTCAGTACTAGAGATTGATTGCCCGCAATGGGATGGAGAGGATAATAAGACATTGCACATAATCAAAACAGTCCAAAAATGAGTAACTGAATGAGGATGTTAAGATAGATGACTAGCAAAATGTCAGAAGAAAAGATGACAAGCACCACTCCCTTAGCCACCTCAATCTCAACAAAAAGTACAATGTAAAAACATATGATAAGAAACCTTATCTAGCAGAGTATAAGCCTTTTCCATTTATTAACCTCACAAGCCCCTCCTACAACCTCAATCCTTATTTGGGAAAAGGCAGGCTTAATAAAAACTTAAAGCCCAAATCCTTGTACAAAGGCCACCTAATAAAAGGAAATAATTTTAGGGAAAACTAACTTCTGGTAGGACACCATCACCTTCTTGGAAACATTACCAACTAAACCAAAGGAAAAGAAGTCATTATCATCAATTAACACCATCTTCAAGAAATAATGAATTCCAAAAAGGCGAGTTATTCAGTTCCTTCCTCAAACATAAAAATTGGCATTTACGCAACCATGTACATGACAAATATAATAGAATTCAGCTAAACAGAGGATAACATAATTTCCACACTGAAATGAAGGGAAGAAAAAGTAAAGGCATCAATCAAATAAGGGAAAACTCACCTCTTTTAACAAAAAGGTTCTTCTTTGCCATTTCGGTGTGCAATACGGACTTTGACTCTGCATCAAAAACCATTTCCTAGACCCCATAACCAAAATTAATATCTCCATAAAAAACACAATCTATATTCTTATATTTATAAGTAATTAAGCATTTCAAAAGTATTTTTCTTGCTTTTAAGTAGAAGCAAAAGTAAAGGTTTTCAATACAATTCAACAAAATTACTGGGTTAAATTAGGTTATCTTTGACAGCATATTGAAAGAAAATTTCATAGAAAACCAAATCCAAACAAATCAAATTTCAATTTCAAAAACCCCCCCAAGAAAAATGATATAAAGCAACAAAATCACTTTCTATGATGAAAATTTCACCATATTCCCTGTTTTCATCTTTGAAAAGAAGAACACTTTTCAAACAATCATCTGGATGGACTGTTCTTGAAGCAAAAAACCAAAGAAAAGCTTCTCTTAAAATCAAGAAAAAAAAACTAAAAATCTAAAAATTGGACTGATTGACAGAAGGCATGTTTTACTAAGCAATTTTCGTACTCTTATGGCACCAAATGCAATCAAATCGTATCAATTTTCACTTTCAAGAAAAGGGGCAATGAAACTACTTAAAGATCATTTTCATTTCCTCTTCCAGGCCTAATCATTTCTAAAGTAATTTTCTTACTTTTGAAAGCAGAAACTAAAGCAAACCTTCTCTTAAAAGCAAGAACAACACTACCAAAAGACAATCTTTCAATTAAGGTTTGTTTCGTTAAGCATTATGTAAGCAGTTTTCATGCGTTTAGGGCATTAAATACAATCAAGTGAGAATTTTTGCAAAATAAAAACAAAAAAAAAGGCCATAATCAAACAGATTCAATAAACAAAATCTATGAAAATGATAGAGAGATCGACCTGAAGCGCATCTTTGGCAGCGACCGCGAGCTGAGGAGTGGAGAAAAGCGCGAAACCCATGGGATGCTCCCCCTTGAAATTCACCTGCGAAGCCTCGTATCCCGGCAACCACCTCAGCAGATTCTGGAGCTCCCTCTCCTTCACGTCCTCAGGTAGACCCGAGATGAAGATCGTACGTACCTGAAAATCACACGTAAAGATTCACTATGAATTCCAGAGAGGAAGGGGTTGGTTTTAGAGAGAGAAATAGAGAAAGGAGAGACCTCGTCGGAGTTGGGCCGGTTAGGGTTTTCGACGAGAATGGGAGGAGGGTGGGCGGGGGCAGGAGGGGCTCCGGGGGCGGAGGGCTGAGGAGCCGGGGCCGGCGGCCACTGCTGGTGGTAGGGGTGGATTCCGGCACCGGCCATTTTCAGAGGGTTTGGAATATGGGATAGAGTGGAGACCTTGAGTATTTGGCCACTTTTAAAACCCTAATAGAGCCTTTTCTTTTGGCTTGATTTGTAGGAAAGAAAACTTGGTAATAGTTGGTATTACCAAAATCCAAAAAATAATAATAAATAAATAAATAAATAAAAATTACAAAGCATTTAATAGTCTCAAAAATTATTTTATGGAAAATTAAAAATACTTTTTTTATTCTTTTTCTATTTATTATACAATTTATCGAGTTCCACGTGGCTCTTTTTTTATTTTATATCCTAGGTGCATACATGAAGTAACCATTACATCATAGGTTCACTCATTGCCACGTGAGCCCCATGACTCCACCACCACCATCGTCGATGACGTAACTATCGTGTCTTCAAGATATTGTTGATCAAGTCAACATCACAAGTTGAGAACCATTATCGCAAGTTGTAAAACCACACAAGTGTTTTGTTTATAGAGTCCATAAAAGCATGACACGATGCAATAATAAATTAATTTTATTATTATTTATAATATAATTTTGATTTTTCATTTACTATCTTATTTATGTGTTATTTATGTTGAGCATTTAAACTATGTATTATTTACATTGTATATGATTTAGGTGTATTAATACTTACGAAGAAGATCTAAGTTATGGGTTCCTTGTAAGTAGATAAGTAGTTCACAATTGATCTGTGAATTTAAGCAATTCATTTGAGGTTATAGTGTACTACCTTTTAATTGAAAGAATGGTTTTCTTGGTCATCAAGATAGAGCTTCTATGATGAGTGCACTAGTGTGTATAGTTACACATTGGATAGCATCAATACTGAGTCATGAGATTGATTATCGGTAGTCATGACTTCACCAAACTACTATACTACATGAACCCTCGATCTTAAAAAAGTATTGAGTTAGTGCTAAAGTCTTTAGTGGTTTTAACCTACAAGTGAGACCCTAAAGTCGTCACATATTCCCTATAGATTAAGTCATCATTGATTAAGGTAGTTAACAGTATGTATTCTTAAAATAGATGTCATGATATCCCATGGGTTTAAGAAAATGTATCTTCTTAAGTGATCCCAGGGGTATGTGATCATGAAAACTATGGTCGTAATAATTGCTTAAGTGGAATTTGGTATATGCTTTTAGAGAACTAAAGTGTGTCAGTTAATTGCATAATAAGAGGATTTGAGACTTAATAATTATAAGGGTAATTTTGAGTGAAACCCTAAAGTGACCACATATTCCTTATAGATTAAGTCATCATTGATTAAGGTAGTTAACAATATGTATTCTCAACATAGATATCATGATATCTCATGGGTTTGAGACAATGCATTCTCTTTGGTAATCTTAGGGATATGTGATTATGAAAACTATGGTTGTAATAACTACTTAGATGAAATTTGATATATGCTCTTAGAGGACTAGAGTATGTTAATTGATTACATAATAAGATGATTTGATACTCAAGGATTATAGGGGTAATCTTGAGAGATCGATAACATTCACCTTTTTAGATTACGAATATCAGTTCATAAGGAGCTCCCATGCAGTTGTTGGTATGTCAAAGACTCAAATTTTATTTCTTGATTTAATATCATAGGATGGTAGAATGCGGTTGCCTCTTTGTAGTGGATTAGATTTGAAAAAGCTAATATCCTCACTTAAGTTCATATTCCTTGGTAACACATTATTAAAGAATATTTGGGTTTTCTATTCATATGTGTACACAAGGGTATTTTGATAAATATGAATGGTTTTTCTCAATTGGACTAATTAATTAATTAAGCCCAATAGACTAATTAATTAATTAAGACCCGGTGGGCTAATTTAAGCAACCTAACCCAAGATGGGGTTAAGTCGTTTAAGCCCATAGACAAGCTTATATAAGTTAAAAGAAAATTGTTTTGATTTCACGATTATTCGACGGTTATACAAATATAAATAATCATGAGCCACAATTTTTTTTTTTTTTTTTGGCATATGCTTGGAATGCAAGATTAAAAATATATTTTTAATTATTTATTTATGATGAAATCCATTATTAACTATTTGATAGTTACTATTTTATTTTACTACATTTTGATAAAAATAAACGATGATTTGGAAGGACTTCTATAGCTTCATCAATGATTAAAAAAAAGTAGAAAACAGAGTTGTGAATAGCCAATTAAATAAAAAGCAACACCTTTTTGCAAAGTAAAAAAGGGAGCAACCTCTATGATTCACATACCATTTTTCCTACAAATGTGAATTACAACTTGGAGGAAAGTTCAGTTGGCAGCTTGTAACTCACAACTAAAAATCCTAGGAGCCATACTAGCCGCCTGTATGGAACTGCTCCCCTTCAACAATACCGAAAACAACAAAAACACGGACAACAGCTTACTACTAGTACAAGACAACAAAAGAGATGGCACATAAGTGGATGAATGCCACCACCTGACTATAGACTTTGATGATGAATGCCACCACACCGACACAAACTACCTCCCGTTTCCTTTTATATAGCAGGGTGACGGACTATCACTGCATAAACTCACATTCTGGGCAACCATGGAGACGCAGAGCTGACTGCTTTATTTGCCTGACACCCTCCTTTTATTGGCAAGTCACCCCAAGACAAAAATTGAACTTATATCACAAGCATTGGATCAATGTGCTCTTCTATAGTTTGAGAAACACAAACTCTTCAATTGCAGGCACCTCTCCTATCTTCTTGAGGGTGTCCTTGTCGGGTTCTTCGTCCACACCAATAGCCATGATGGCGCGTGTTCTCTTGACAGTTCTTCCTACACTCATGAAGCTCACGTTCACATTGCATTCTCCAAGTATGTTGCCAACCCGTCCGATCATGCCAGGTTGGTCTACCTGTCGGCACAGGATGAGATTTCCCTCCAGGCTCACATCCACACTGAAAGAGCCGACACATGTGAGGCGGGGGATCCCATCTTTCACTTTCCCTTCAATGCTTATGTATTCGTTCTCGGATACAGCGCTTGCGAATTTTGAATCCACGTTGGATATTTGCACCTGGATTGATTCGACTGGGTTCTCAGGGGACGAGTCGATGCTCACCCGCTCCTCACTAATGCGGAGGCCTTTCTGCTTGGCTGTGAAGTCTGCATTCACCAGGTTGATGAATGAGCTGGATATTGGCTCAATGATGCCTTTAGTGACCATGGCTCTGAGGAGTCTTGTGTCCAAATCATCTGGGTCCCGGGCTGTTTTATACACCACCTTCACAGATTTAATTCCACTCCCTCCAGCCACTAGTTGTACAGCTAGCCTACCCAGCTTCTCTGCTAGCACAACATAAGGAGACAGCTCCGAGATAACCTATAAGCAACATGAATTTATATGTAAGCTTTAGACCTCTGTGTGTACAACATGAAATAATAGGCAATCTTTACCTCGGGAGGGACCATAGGAGCATTGACAGCAGTGGCAGAGAGTTCCCCTCTCAGAGCTCCAACTACAGCCTCTGCAATTTCAATGGCTACACCTTCCTGAAATGTTATGTTTAGTACAGAAGGTTAGAAAGGTTAGGGAATCAAACAGTGAGATGAAAACATGAAATCGAGAAAGGAGATGAATCATATCTAATTTCTATGAGAAGATCCAAACCTGTGCTTCCTTTGTGCTAGCTCCAAGATGAGGTGTCACAGTAACATTTTCGTGCTGCACTAATTTGCTGTCCTTTGGTGGGGGCTCCTCTGTGAACACATCAAGTGCTGCCTGCCCCACAAAATTACCAGAAAAAAAATTCTCTCAGTACAAGAATATTACTTTATAGGCAAATGAAAGGACAAATGTCTATAGAGGGGTTCTAATTATCTTAATGAGACTACTGGAAACATTGGAATCTTTGCTTTTATCATACCTGAGCAACTGCTCCACTATCAAGGGCCCTCACTAATGCATCTTCGTCTATGACTCCACCCCTAGCGACATTAATGATGCGGACTCCCTTCTTCACCTTTGCAAATGTTTCATCATTGAATATCTTTTTGGTAGTAGGAGTGAGTGGCATATGCAGAGAGATGAAATCAGCAGTTGAGATAGCCAGATCAAAAGAGACCAAATCGACACCAGCAGCTCGGGCTCTGTCAGCTGGGGCATATGGATCATGTGCAATGACATGCATTCCCAGGCCTTTTGCTCGTCTTGCAACTTCAGATCCTACTTTTCCAAATCCCATAACAGCTAATGTCTTCCCAACCAAAGAGACACCGACATACTTGTTACGTTGCCATTTTCCTGCAAAAGTGCAGCAAGTTATATTTTCCCTTCTCCAAATTTTTAAGGTTAGTAGCACAATAACTCTTATCATGAAGAATGTGGCACATCACTAAAATTTGGTGCCATATTTCAAGCTAAGAAAAAAGAATAGTTCAATCAGTTCTCAAGCAACTTCTGGTAGACAAGGTGGAGTAGGAGGCATAAATCTTCAACTAGAAACCATTGGTTATACCTGTCTGCAAGAACCATTCTGGTCTAATAGCTTTTTAGGCAAGTGTAGGCAGATATACTGAGAAATATTTGTTCACACTTGAGTTCCAATGAATTGTTTATCGAGCCATTGAGATAATACATACCATTAACCATCAAGAATTTCATGGCTGTTTCCTCATTGTCATTCTCTAAGGAGTTTCGCGAATAAGCATTCGGCAAATGCATTTTCTTTCAAATCAGACTACCCTCAGATGGTATCCAGGTGGAATTAGGGTTTTGGTAGGTTTTAAATTTTAAGGTTTCAATTCTGCCTTTGGCCTTATGGGGTGATACTTGAAACATTTCAGTTAAGACCAAAAAGTAACAAAATAATGAAATAAAAGAATCTATCCTGCAGGGTCAAGATGCAGAGTTCTGTTCCAATTATAATTTGAGAGCAACAAGACAACAGTCAAGGACAAGAAAAACAGAGCTAGATTCTTGAATAATAGGGTACAGATCCAACTCTAGCATCAAAAATTAAAAACTTAAGGCCGATTTCAAGGACAAATCTAAGTGGGCTATCCTTGCAATCCCTGATTAAGCTCAAAGTTCATCAGTTCCTTATCCACAATAAACAGAATCTATATCTAATAGATCTTTAAGGTTATGTTTGGTTCCCGGAAAATATTAAGGAAAGAAAAAAAATGCAAAGAAAAATGATTTTTTCATGTTTGGTTGTCCTATGAAAAATATAAAAGAAAATCAAATATAATTAAAACTAATTAAAAACTTATGTATTTTAAAATTATTTAATCTTTATATTAATGAGTTAAAATAAATAAAATGAGTTTAAAGTAAAAAATAAAAATAACATATCAACTTTTAATCCATTTTTTATTTTCCTTCACTTTTTCTTTCCTTCTATTTTTCCTTTGTATTTTCTTTCCCTTGCATTTTCCCTCAAATTTTCTAAGAACCAAACATAGCCAAGCAAATGAGAAGGAAATTAGATTATGAGTGTTTATGAGCATGCAATCATTCAACATCTGATCAGGGACAATGCTTCAACACAGTTAAAAACCACAACAGCTTTCTAATCAGTTCAAATTCTAAAACTTGAATAACCCACATTAATCTTTGAATGGCATTATTCTTGATATGATTTTGACATGTTCCACACATAAGTACCATGTGCAACCGCCTACATGGGCATGTGCTGATATGCCATCCAGAAATGCATCTAGTCAAAGCAACAGATCAGAAAAATTCAAGACCCCCACTACCAAAGAACAAATGAATAAGACATGCCACCAACCAACAGGCAAAGAAAATCTCCAACACTAATAATAGAAACCGACAAGAGAAGATTCAATCCCCCCGGCTATACTATTCTGCATACACAGAAATCACAAGATATCTGGACAGTGACCTAAAAATGCTATGATGCACCTCATCCCCATCCCCATCACCATCACATATAATGGGGGTATTTTTGTAAATACCAAAAAAAAAAATTTGTAAATTTCTCCAGAACGGGGACTCGAAGGACACTTTTCGCCAAGTTCTCAACAAACCTGTCGAATATTCAATTAGTTTGAGATATTTTTGCAGCATTTAACACGGCAATGTTAATGAAAAATCAAAGTTCTGAAACTTTCTGCAGGTGGGCCCAAATATAATCGTATCATACATCAAGGTATTTAAAAAAAAATTGACAAATGACGCCATTTGTAGAATTTTCAAGAACAAGGACCCACATTGTGTACAAGTTTTGGTTAAATAGGCACAGCAGTGACTTTCTGGCATTCAATTATTTCGGTAGGTTTTGGTAGGTTTCTTCCCCGCATGGTACGAAGAAATAGATTAAAACCCTGGAACTAGAGAAGATGGGTCCCAGTCAGATAATTATTGACCCACTTGTTCATGAGTGAGAGACTTCAGTGGAGGGGTCCATGGCTTTCGCTTCCCCTGACCCCAGATAAAAGCATTGAGAACAAGAGAGATGATGTTTACTTCAATCATACTCTTTGTATAGCAAAATATGCATACTTTGTAATTTTTCATAAAAATATATATAAAAAAAATCTAATATAAAAAATGTATAAATTTCCATAATCTTGTGGCAAAAATTCATAAAATTTCATTTTATTAAAGAAAAATAGAAAGTTCTATTTGACTATTTCTACCCACCTTCAATCAGTTGACACTCGCTAACTTTCTAATCACCATTTATGGGTAATTTCGTAATAATCTATCTTTTAGGACATACGATGTTATAACCGTTAATTTACCTATAAGATCCCAGTATCACAATTCCATTTCTCATTGATCAATTTTTTTAATTAATTTTTAAAATTCCACAACTAACCCACCTAAAAAATAAAAAACAATTAAAATAAATAAATGAACGAGAAAATGGATTTGATGAGTGGGAAGACAATTTTAATTATAAAAGAGAGAAGTTAGGATGTAAAAAAGATGATTGTGGGGTACGATATAATTTCCTAAAAAAATTTGAGCATAATTCTTTATTTCCAAAATTCAGAAGTTAAAGTACATAAATACCCTTTATCAAAAAGGGCAAAATACATGACACCTAATACGTTTGAGGTCAAGTGTACAACTTCAATCCGCAAGTTTTGGAGCTTTAATTTTTAGAATATTTTCGTGATTTTATAATAAATAAATTACAATATCTGATATTTGTAAAATAAATATTTTACAATAAAATAAATATCATAAACTAAAAAAAAAAACATAAAGTTAACAAATTCTCTATCGATTTTGGTTTATAATTTTATTAATTTATAAATGCCAATTTTTAGATGAAAGTAAATAAATAAACTCGAGATTTAAAAAAAGAAAAAGGAAAAAGGAAGGTACAAATATATACCAGCTTTCATCGAAGCGTCAGCCTGAGCAACATTTCTGGCCATGGCAGCTAGCAGCGCGATGCCGTGCTCCGCCGCGGCGATAGTGTTCGCCGTCGGCGCGTTCACCACCAAGCATCCGAACTCCGTCGCCGCCTGCAGATCCACATTGTCGATCCCGACTCCGGCCCTCCCTACCACCTTCAACCGCCCCTTGGCGGCCTCGAACACCGCTCTCGTCACCTTCGTGCCGCTCCTCACGATCAGCGCATCGCAGAGCGAGATCTTCTTGCACAGATCCTCCTGCGACAGATCGTAGCTGCACTCCACCTCCCCGAACTCTCTCAGCACCTCCAGCCCTGCCTCTCCCAGCTTCTCCGACACCAGAATCGTCGGCTTCTGAACCTGCCGGACCGGATCGAGCGTCGGAGGGGCCGCAGGGGACTCCACGGTTTTGAAGACGTTGGTGATGTGGCGGACATGGTGGCGGCGGCGGCGGGAGAGTTTTAGGGGGAGAGGAGTGGCGGGGCCGCGGCGGAAGACGGGGAGACAGGATGATCTGGTGGTGGTGGTGTTGCCTCCGGTGGCGGTGGCGACGGCGGCGGCGGTGGAGGAAATGATTTTGGCTGAAACGGAAGCCATGGTGATGTGGTGTCTCAAAAGTTGTTGGAAAATTGGATTTTTATAACAGTCTTCTCGGATTCAATTAACTAACTATAGTTGCTCTTCCCCTTACGAATTTACTATTTGCCCTTGAAAGGTGGGGCCATTAATAGTTGGAAAGTATAGCAGTTCAGAGAAAGTGGGAAAGAAGGAAAATCATATAAAAATGGTTTCCCATGCTGATTGGGCAGCCAGCCTAATATTTTTTAATTTTTCTTTTATATATATATATTAGGGTTAATTTCATTGATAACCCGTAGTTTACTATAAATACGTTAACCCATAACACCCCTATAAATATATTTCATATATAAATTTTATTTTTAAATAATAAAATCTATCTAAAACGTTTTTATTTAAAATTTCTCAAAAAAATAAATTTAATAAATAAAATAAATTTATAAAAGTATTAGTTTCTGAAATTTAAAATCAATAATAATTAAGTATATTTACACCAAAACTCAATGTCTCAATGAAATTATATAAGGTTTATTGGTTTTAATAAAAAAAACTAAAACTAATAGAACTATTTATAAATTTATATTTTTTGAATTTTTTGGTTTCTATAAAAAAAAAATAATTTATGAAGTTTATTTTTTTATTTTTCTCTTTACATCAATAATTTTTTTATATCATTTTTTCACAATATTATTTTATATATATATATATAAAATGACAAATTTTTTTACACTTATATAATTTTTTATTTTTTTTCTCTTAATTTTTACGATAGAAATGAATAAAATCATTTGAGGAAAAAAAAACAAAAAATATCTTTATTAACTTTATTTTCTCAATTATGGTAGAAACAAAATTTGAGGAGAAGGGAATGATAAAAAATCATTGATTAATATATATATATATATATATATATATATATTTTTTTTTTTCTTATTTCAATTTTTTATTTTTAAAAATTATTTTAGTTTTAATAGATATTTTTTAAGTGTGAGGATAAATACTCTTCTCCTTGTCTCATCATATGAGGTATCCCAATGGATGATGTTGGATATTTAGAATAATCTATACAAGCACCATCATTAATAAGAAGAGGAATAAAAGAAAATAATTTGTGCCCTTCAATACAAATTTTCCTTTTTTGGTTTTTTTTTCAAATTATTTACTTTAAATGGATGGCTTTTTGTGAAAAAAAAGTCCATTTATATATAAATTCACTTTTAGTTGGTACAAGTTGCATTTCTTGGAATATATGATGGAGATGTTCTAACATATTTTTATCCCATTAAAAAAATAAAATATTTATATCTTATTCTATTACCTCCTTATGAATTATTTACTATATATAATATTTTACCCAAAAAAGAAAAAAAAAACTTTATGGTCATTTTTCATATACATTTGTTTCAAATAAAAATTAGTTCTTTTTTTAGTTACTAGATACAAATTAAGAAGGTGTTTGGTAAATTAACTTAATGACTTAAAAGTAACTTAATAACTGAACTTAAGTTATTAAGTAAATTAAACATATTTGTTAAAATAAATTAATATTACAACTTAATGTTAAAAATGACTTTAAGTATTAAGATAAATTAGTTAACTTATTCCTAATCCCAAATTTCTTTTTGATTTTGTTTGTCTACATAATGAGAATATATTTACCAAATCATGACTCATTTTTTCTAGTAAATATTTTAAGATTATCTTACAAATCTATAATACTTTTAAGTATGGATGTTTGATAAACAAATTTATTATTTAATATTAAGTTAATTTTTTTAATAATAAACATTAATTATGACCCAGTAGGGTAAATATGTCAATTCAATAACTTAAAATAAAATTTTAAGTTAATTTTACTAAATAACATTAATACTTAAAATAAAAAATAAGTAATAAGTTTTAAGTTAACAATTTAATTTAAATTGTTTTTTAAACTTTTTGGTGAAAGCAAATTTAACTAATTACTTATTTCTTAAATTTTTTTGATTGGATAAAAAAATTCAATACATTTGATTTCTTTTTTTAAATATTAAAGCAGCTTATTAATTTTTTCTTACTTTTTAATACTTAATAGAAATAAAATATTTAAAAAATAAATTACTTAATACTTTTCACTATAGCTCTAAGTTATATTTAAAATTAAATAAATATGAAAAAACTAAAAAAAAAAAAAAAAAAAACACCATCTAAATGCCACTATGTAGATGAGATCACAGATAAGGTTGGAAATACAAATTTGTTAAAATAAAGAAATTTATGGATAAAAGATTATAAATTTAAAGTTTTAAGGACCATCTCCAATATATCTTCCCATTCTCCTTACAAATATAGAAACATCATTTTAAGCAATTTGATGCTTAATTTTTGATGAAAAAGATTTCATTAATAAACAATACATCATTAAGTTTTTAAATAAAACGAAGAAAACTTTGATTCGAATTCTTCATCAATTCTTCGAGAAATCTTTGAATGTTCTTGAAGTCTTGAATCATAAGGAATTTCTTTAGTAGTTCTTTTATTTATTATGATAATTATTATAATTAATTAATTATGATCATTATAATATTTGATTTGATTGATTTTCTTATCAAATTATTTTATATGACATGTGAATGGATATATTATTAGTCAATTATTCACACATGAGAATTAATGAACGGACAAAAATAAAATTTGTCTCTTTACAAAGGTATTTAATATAATTAAATATGGAATAATAAATTTTTTTTTAAGTATTTAGACTCTTCTAGAATTAAATATTTATATTATTTATTATTTCACACATTAATAATAATAATTATCCAAATCCAAATTAATATATATCAATTTTTTTTTTATGAAAAATATATATGGTGCCATCACTTAACCATCGTTTTCAATACCAACCTACCATGATATTACCCATTTTTTCAACACCTACTCATATGGTATGGATGGTGGTGATGGGGCCAAAGAAAAATGTTCTTTTTAAAAAAAATAAAAAACATATTTTGCACATTTTTTTTACCATCATTTAGTGTGAAAGGACTTCACATTTAGTAAAATTTGTACAAGGATTTGCTTCATTTTCAAGCCAAACATAAGCTCTTATCTGTTTTAGTAAATAGAAAATGGATGTGAAATGACCATTATTTTTTTTTTTTTTTCCGAAACTTTGAGAGAAAAAAAATAGGACAAAAAAAGGAAATAAAAAAAAATGAATTTAAAATCAATAAATTATTTTTATATCCTATTTCAAACTTATTTTACTTATTTTCTTTTATTACATAAAGATTAAATAATTTAACCAAATATGATAAAAATAATTTTTCCTAATATTTAATATTTTTTTTGGAAACTAAACATAATTATATATATATATATATATATATATATATATATATATATATATATATATATATATATAATAAAAATACTTTTTATTATTTTTTAATTCTCATTTATATTTAAGTATTTTTCTCAAAAGTGAAAAATTCTTTAAAATTAAAAATATATTTATAAATTTTATTAAGTGGATATTATTTTTCTAGGGGTGCAATTTGAACGGGTTGACTTGAACTTGACATTTTGATCGGATTGAATAATCATTTTCAATACTCGAATTGGGTTTGGGTTCAATTTTTTCATTCCGACATTAATTTGGTTAAACTAAGGTCAATATTTGAATAACCCCGGAGCTAACTTGAACTTAATTTAATATTTTTATAATATTTATAATGCATATTATCTTATATAATAATGTTCAATTTTTTTTAATTTTTAAGAAAAAGATAAAATTATATTATGTTATATATATTTTTTATTTTTTTTTAAAAATATAAATTTATATTAATTCTTTTGTGTTATTATATTGAAAATTAGTCTTATTTATTATTTAAATTTTCATATAAATACATATAAAAAATAGTAAATTTTTATATAAATACATTTAAAAAGTTTCAATTTCGAATTGGTCTGATTATTTTTTAAATCGAATTGGTTTTAGATTAATTATCAATCGACCAACCTGCGCAGGTTGAATGCATCATTTTCCACAATCGAAGGAAGAAAGACAAGTATGTAAGAGGGGCACAATTGTACTTTCGCAGCATGTTGTGGTAGGGGGCCTTGCTGTTTCGTCGCGTCCACCTCGAAAGTACCCACTCCACGACGGGCGTGGGTCCCACCCATTGATGATGGGCTTTATTTTTGGGCGGGAACGGATCACGTGCTTCGCGGACTATTGGAATAAAATCAGGCAAATAAAGATAATGGCACGTGCGTTAATGAATGTGGACGTGATGTGAATACCCACACACACACACACCTACACCTACCCTAAAGTCCTAACTCCTATGTGAGACACGCCGACACACTTTAGTTTCGGCCGTATTTTTTTAAAATTATTGCGCCGAATCTTAAAGCCACGTGTCCACCTCCACAAAAAAATACAATAATAATAATAATAATAATAATAATAACAATAATAATAATAATAAATAGGAAATTATGTGTGATTCTGCAAAATTTTGACAAAAAATATTAGAAAAAAAAATAGATTTATAGATAATAAATTATAATATGTGTTATTTTAAAATTATTTTATTTATTTTAATTTTTTATATGAAGCTTAAATAATTTAAAACGGTATAAATTTGAATTAATTTTAATTTTATATCTGATTTTTTTTTTTTACATTTTTTATTATAAAATTACATATTACTTTTTTTAATATTTTATTTTGTTGCCTCAATATTTTTTGAAAGAAAAAAAAATAATGTACAAAATAATAAGACCCAAACTACAAAAAGTCAATGAGATATTCTTGAATTAAAGACATTTTATGATTGATGTCTACATTTTGGGTAACATCTTTTTATTTTATTTTATTTTATACCTTATAATGATTGTATTATTTTAGACTTAAATTTTATTTTTTTAATCATTATTCAATGGCTCAAATTTAGTTACACTTCAAGGGTCCAAATTTGAAGTCCCATATGATATCTATTTTGATAGCATAGCATACATTTTGTAGTAACAATATATACAAAACATATGATTAAGTGTCTAAAATTCTTGAAGAAGTTAAAAAGTAAAAATAATTTGATACAAAATCCATCAACTTTCAAGTTATTATAATAATTATTTGGGTTTGAATTCCATGTTTTTATTAAGTTATTCTATTTGAGTTTATTGTAAAAAATTATTAATTAAAAGATTTAAAATAGTTTTTCTAATATAAAAAATAAGATATGGATTTTTGTCATAAATATTATGGACCTGTTAAGTATCTAATGACAATTTTTCAGTATCTACTAGAAAAACAATTTTTCGGTATTTACTAAAAAGACAATTTTTCGATATTTACCAAAAAGACAACTTTTCGATACTTACCAAAAAGACAACTTTTCGATACCTACCAAAAAGATAACTTTTCGGTACTTACCAAAAAGATAACTTTTTGATACCTATCCTCAAGGTATCATCAATTTGGGTCTCATAGTTGTATTCAAGTTCCATTTATTTGTACTACATATAAATTTTATTGCTTTATACTTTGATCCCATCACTTTGTGTATTGATTTCATTTTATTTGAACCTTGGTTTCATTCCTTTGTAATTTGTACCTTAATTTTACCCTAGTTCATTTCTATCGTAGTTCTTTATTTTTGTATATTTATTTAATGATCTAAATTTTATTCAATAACCAAAGTTTTGTTATAACAAAATAACTTGTCACATAAATTGAATTAAAAAAAACTTTCAGGAGAAATAACATTAATTTCAAATTTATTATTTAAATTCTTCTTAAAGCAAGAGCACTTCTCAAAATTACCTGAAAAGATTAGAAAAACCCTTGCAACTTTCTAACATTTTTGGGTTCTAAAAAACCAAATCAAACAAAACTTGTAGTTAAAATGGGTTTGGATGTGATCTACCCAAAATAAGCAATAAAAAATAATTATCTTAAATATTTTTTTTGAATAAAATAAATAAATTATTAAATTACATTTAAATATATATTTTCCGTTATCTATTTCTTTAAGTGGGTAAATTAAATATTACAAAATAAAATAGGAGGATGGGATCTTTGTTACAAATAAACTTCAACTAAAATAATTAGTCAACTTTTCACCAAATATAATATTATATTAATAATGATTAATGGCACTACGTTCATAAGATTCCTTGGACATGATTTGACTCATATGGTATTTAATTCAATTAAATACATAAATTTAACCCATGATCCCACCCATGGTCCATAGAAATAGGAATCTCCCATTGATTAAAAAAGTGTTATTTTTACCATTTTTCTATCATCCACTTGTATTTTAGCAATCATTAAAATTGACACAAAGAATCTTCTATTTTTTACCATTTTGTTATCACCCACTTGTATTTTAGTAAACATTAAAATTGATATAAAAAATTATTATTTTTACCATTCATCACCCACTTGTATTTTAGTAATCATTAAAATGGATACATGAAATTTGCTATTTTTACCAATTTTCTATCACCCTATTGTGTTTTAATAATCATTGAATCTATTTTATTAGGGATAATTGTGTTTCCAAAAATTAAGCTTTGGTCCTTATAAGTTTATCATTTAAGCCCAAGACCCATAGGAAGTATGAAAATTGAGAAGAATGATATGAATTTTTTATCTTTCTGAAAATGATCTTTGTTGATTATGAAAAAAAAAAAATCAGAAAAATCCATGTTGGAATTCCATTTATGTTGCTCTAATTTTACTTTATCAGGCATTTCATTTCAGTCCTAGATAGTGGCGTTTTTCTTCTCTCTTGATTTCTTTCCTCGCTTCCATTTCATTTGAGGCCCAAACATTGCCTTAATCTCTGTGGCAATTTCCTTATCTCTTGATTTCGTCTCTCTTGACCATTTGATTTTAGGCCTAGATAGTGACGTTTTTCATTTCTGTTGATACATTGCCCTCGTCGATCCCCATCGAAGTTGTCCTCTGTGCTGCAGTAGTTGGATATTTGAGGTCAGTAGGTTCTCTAATTTTGTTTTCTCCCGATTTCATCTCTCTCGACCATTTGATTTCAGCCCAAATACATTACCCAAATATCTCTTCCGATTTCAGTTCGCCGTCTATCGTTCTCTTATCGATCCCCAACAACGTTGCCTTTCGTACCGACCGTAGTAGGATATTTGAGGTTAGTAGGTTCTCTAAATCTCACCCTATATTTGATTTCCTTTCAGAATCGCAATGTTCCATACTTTGTTTGGATTTCGAAAAAATGTTCGAAAATGTAAGACATTTAAAATTTTTGACGTTGTTCGAATTGTTGCTTTGTGGTAGGTCTTTATTTATTTTTTTAATTCTCTTCTTTCTTGTGTTTTGTTAGGAAACATAGAATAACATATTTTGAAATATGAGATTTTTTGCACTGGTTACCGGCAAAGAAAAGAAGGTCAGTGCTCAGTTTCAATGTCTTTTAATGTAATTTTTAAGTGGAGTATATTTTTCCCTATTTGGTTGCCGAGAAAATGTTGGAGAATGGAATAATACAAAATTAGAAGTATTATGATTCAACTAAAAAAAGGGAAAAAATATTTAGGTGATAAGGAAAGATTTATCAAATCATAGGATTATTGTTGGTAGGTTGCGGGATTAGTTGTTTCTTTTTCAGGTAACTTTTGGTAGTTGTTACATCTTTATGTTCAAGTTTTTTTTTTTGAAGACCTTATTGTGGACCCCGCATTTCGCTCAATGCGTTTCTACTCGATGACGAAACTCGCTTTTTGTTTTATTGGTAAAAATTGATTTTTAGAAAATATTTGGAGTCGCCACTTATTTTTATTTTATTTTAAAAGGGTAAACAAAATAAGAAAGAAAACCGTAAGTGTGACTCCTTATTTGGAAAAGGTGGTCTGTAAACTGGATCAGGTTCGGGGGTCAGGTTACTTATCGGGAAGGTACGGTAAAGACCGCAACACCCCTCTAAGTCCCTAAAGTCGGGTCTCTACTAATAAAATAAAGCTGATGTGACAATCAATAAGAAAATCAATGGATACCGAATGAATATCAATCAAAACAGAATAACCGAAAGAACAAGAGGGACAAAGAGTACACTTGAGTGATGAGCTGATTTGCTTCATGGAAAACAAAGGTTAGTAAACAAGCAAAGAATAATCGCATGCATGTATTAGAGTGGAATAAATCAATCATGTATAGCAATCGATCAATCAATGAAAAAATCTCATATGTTGGGCTCCCACCAAAACCCGATTTATTTTAGCATGAATTGGTCTCACAAATTCCATTGTTTTGGAATTATGAGAAAAAAAACATTCTTGCTTATATAAAATCAAAAGAAACAGAAGATTATTTGGAAACTAAAGTAGAATTAAAATTGTTCAAGAGAAAACTGACTTTTTGAAATTTATTTGTAAATTAGAGTTTCGAGAACTATTTCAAAATTGGAGTCTTGAGAATTAAATTTAAGAATTGGAATCTTGGAAGTTAAATTTGAAAGGAATTGGAACTTTGGAAATTAAATTTAAGAATTGGAATTTTGGAAAATTATTTAAAAATGGAAGTTTTAAAAATAAATAAATAAAATGAAAATGATAATAATAATAACAAAAATAGTAATGATTGAATAAATAAATATGAAAATTGAAATTTTGGAAATTGGAAATCAGAATTCTAAAAGGAATCTTAAAAATAAATAAATAAATAAAATAATAATAATAATGATTAAATAAATAAATGTGAAAATTGGAAATTGGAAATTAGAATTTTGAAGAATTATTTAAAGATGGAATTTTAAAATAAATAAATAAATAAAATAATAAAATAATAATAACAAAAATAATAATGATTAAATAAATAAATGTGAAAATTGAAATTTTGGAAAATTATTGAAAAATGGGAATTTTAAAATTTTAATTTGGAAATTGGAATCTTAAAAAAATATTTTGAGAATGAAATTTCGAAAAATTAAATTTTGAAAGTTATTTGGAGATCGAAGTTTGTTTTGGAAAATTAAACTTTGATACAATAATAATAATAATAATAATAATAATAATAATAATAATAAAAATAAAATGAAGAATTAAAATGGGAATGTGGGGTGTATGTGCATGGTTGGAAGAGTAGAGAAAATAGTGGGAGAGAGAAAGAATGAATAAATAAATAAATAGTTGGTTTGGTGGTGAAATGGGTGGAGGCTATCAAACCCATTATTTTCTTGCTTTAATAGGTTAGTAACTAGCATAGTTAACTCATCAACAAAACCCTTTTTTCATTTTTATTATACCCTGTGCTTTCATCCTCAAAATAAGTGAACTGCAATACAACAAATGCTGCATATCACCAGCTCGCGTTATGATCTTTGAGAAAAATGGGTAGCACCAGTCTTCATTTCCTCGCGCAAGTCGCCTCCATTCATTCTTGCTGTTTATATCTTTGATCAACAATTTTTTTTTTCTTTTCAACGATTTTTAGTTTCTGATTCTTAAAAAAAAAGATAACTTTCTCTCACTAAATCTTCACCAGTATGTGTGAAAAAAAAAAAAAACAAAAAAAAAAAAAAAAACAAAAAAAAGAGAGAGAGAGAAAAAAAAAAAACGCATTGTTCACTATATCGTTTTCCATTGAGCACATGTATGAATGTGCTAGTTTGCTTCATTGAGTTTATGTGTTAGAGAGAGTTCGTATGAGAGCTTTTGTCTGAGATTCTATCTTGGCATATTTTGGGTGAGAGTATGAGTCGCCCATTCGTTTTTTGTGAGAAAGACGAGATACATTTTCTTTAGTATCTCTGGATCTTTCTCTATCCATCATTCTATCTATTTTGGATGTGACTACTTTCCATGCTTTGATGCAGTCTGACCATCACTCACTTTTCTATTTCTTTGCCTTCTTCTATCTTTATTTTATTCATCCGTTTCACCCTACCTCATCTGATGTCATTCTTTTCTCATCATGCTCGATGTTTGACTTGGGTTCAGTGTCCACACTTTATTCTTGCTTATTCGATGTGACCATTCATTTATCATCACTTTTCGTGTGGGGACCCCTAGGTCTGGGACTCATAACGTTTTCTACGCATTGCATCTCATGCATGAGGGGTATGAGGATTATATCATTGGAATCTTTGAGCCTAGTTTCCTTTCATTTCTTTCACCCTATTACTTTAGCCTACGTTACATCTTGTGTCTGAAGACCACCCTGAGGCCACGACTTCATATTGCGTTTGACAGCTCACATATGGGCAATACTTGAGCTTGGTTGAAGATTATCTCTTGTAGCATGATGGATGAGGAACTATGATATGATTTACACTAGGGCATGCCCCTCTTATTAGTGATGGATTTTTGGAGGTGATATGATCTATATTAGGGCATACCCCGTGCATCGATGACAGTTTCTTAGTGGGATGACCCTACACTGGGGCACAACCATTCCGGAGAGCAC
This sequence comes from Vitis vinifera, assembly GCF_030704535.1. Taxonomy (NCBI): domain Eukaryota; kingdom Viridiplantae; phylum Streptophyta; class Magnoliopsida; order Vitales; family Vitaceae; genus Vitis; species Vitis vinifera. The sequence goes on along the minus strand of NC_081813.1, from coordinate 20,759,078 downwards.
TTTTATTGGAGATATAGTCACCCCACTTGATATTTTGCATTGAGACACACTGCACTCATTGATGATTGATTTTTGAGATGATGGTTCATTTTGAGACATAGTTGCTTCAAGGATTACACGTGTTGAGACATAGCCCTCTAGTTGGCGATGGACTTTGATTTATCTTGGAGCATAGTCACTTCAGATGGTTTATACTGGGGCATAGCCACTTCATTCACATTCATGTAGCATGAGGTTTCTGATTCATATGGATTATGTTGAGATATTTTCATTTTTGGCAGTGGGAGTTGAGATTGATTGATTTGTTGATGTATACTAGGCATGATCTCTCAGTAGTTGTTGACTAGGATATATTGAGGCATAGCCGAAATGGAGAGTATTTTTCATTGGAGCATAGCCGCACTATTGGATCCTTTACATTGGGGCATATCCATATTTTGGAGAGAGATTAAATTGATTCTTGACGTTGGAACATCTGACGAGTGATATGGAGACCATTGGATTATTTCATGTTGTCCTCATTGTATACTGAGGCATAGCCACCTAGTCGATTGTTTTGGCATTGAGACTTGACTTTCTGTTTGTGATTATTGCTTTCGATGGATTATGGAGCCATTGACACCTTGGGTTCAGTCTTCTCGGCATACTTGGATGATCTCGGATATCTGCCTACCTTTCATTTCATACTCAGACATTTCACCCTTGATACTTTCATACTTTCTATCTTACCAGAGCCTGATCATCATCTTCTTTTATCCCACACATCTCACCGTGACACATGACCTCACACTCCTCTCTCAATTAGGAGAAGTGTAGATTAGTCCTCGATCACTTTGGTTGTGCTTTCATACATCTTTTGAACTTTAGGTTCAATATCTTCCATGATGGCAAGGCCTGACAGATTGTTGATTTATTAGTGTCGATGTTTTTACTTTGACAGTTGGCATGTTGAGTGTTGATTTGGTTGTTATTTGCATTTTGAGCACTGATCATTATTGTTGTTATTCATTAATTAGTTTTGTTTTGTCAGCGTGGTGTCATGATTTATGGTCCTGTTGGACATTACCTATTTGAGGATGAACATTTTCATTACATGATGGATGAGCATATTTCAGATCACAATAGTTTTGAGACATTGTGTATCCCAGTTTGTTCACCGTCACATACTGGGGCATACCCCCCTTCTCCGAGAGCATCGAACCTTCCACATGCTTCATTCACTTTTTAATCTAGTTGTTGACTCCTACGAGCTGCATACTAGGTCATACCCTCATTCCCTGGGATCATCGAACCTTTCAAAGGCTTTGTTGTCTTTCGACCTAGTTGTCGATCCTCATGAGCTGTCATACTGGGGCATATCCCCTCCAATCGAGTTTGTTTGCATCGTTATCTTAGTTATCCTCTGACTTTGGGCCACTTGATCAGATCCTTGTCATGTTAGTTTTGAGTTTGAGTCGGGACCGCACCTATATCGATCGGTCATTCTTTCGTCTTGTCAGTTTGCGTTTCAGAGCCGCACCTATATCGATCGACCATTTTCCTATCAGTTTTAGTTCATTTTGAGTTTTCGGGATCGCACCTATATCGATCGGTCATTCTTTTGTCTTGTCAGTTTGAGTTGGGGCCGCACCTATATCGATCGACCATATTCCTATCAGTTTGTGTTCAGTTTGAGTTGGGGCCACACCTATATTGATCAGTCATTGCGACCGCATCCCATATGCTTTAGGTGATTTCGGTCATTACGACCGTGTCCCGTATGTTTCAAGTGATTTCGGTCATGGTGGTCGAGTCCCATCCTTTGTATGTTTGAGGTGATTTCGGTCATTGCGACAGTGTCTCGTATGTTTTAGGTGATTTCAGTCATGGCGACCACGTCCCGTCCTTTTCAGGTGATTTCGGTCATGGCAACCACGTCCTGTCCTTTTTATGTTTTCGGTGATTTCGGTCATAGCGACCGCGTCCCATCCTTTGTATGTTTAAGGTGATTTCGGTCATTACGACCGCATCCCATATGTTTTAGGTGATTTCAGTCATGGCGACCGCGTCCCGTCCTTTTTATATTTTAGGTGATTTCGGTCATGGCGACCGCACCCCATCTTTTTTGATGTTTCAGGTGATTTCGGTCATGGTGACCGCGTCCTGTTCTTTTTATGTTTCAGGTGATTTCGGTCATTGCGACCGCGTCCCGTATGTTTTAGGTGATTTCGGTTATTGCGACCGTGTCCCATATGATTAAGATGTTTTCAGTCATTGTGATCGCGTCTCGTTCTTTCCTTTGGTTTAGTGATTCCGATCATTACGACCATGTCCCGTTCCTTCCTTTATATTTAAGTGACACTAGTCATTGCACACCTTGTCCTCACAGCTTCATATTCCATCCTACTTTTTTATAGTAGATGAGTGATTTCTTCCCTTGTACACATTTATTCCTGTGTTCCTTGGTGGTTCACCTGCTACTAAACTTCGACATTGATTTTCGAGTCACTTTTAGAGACATTTTTGAGGGAGTCCGGATCCATGGTGTATCTTTAGGGGCACCTTATGAGTTTTTGTTTTTGCCATTTTTGTAGGGTCTTAGAGCCTCTTTGTTCTTGTTTTGGTTTAAGAGAGCCCATGTCATATTAGGACAAATTTGGTGGTCTTTCTTTTTCTTCGGCAGAGTCCATTCCATTTCGTTTGTGTATACACTCACTTTACTCGTGGACTCTACTGAAGAGGGGCATATTTGTAGATCCCAAAATTTGTCTCATTTTTATTTTACATTGATTTTGAGCCTAATTTTGTCCATAGATTTTAAATCCCGATTACATGTGTTTTTTGACCCACTCATCATTTATTTCTTAGTTTTTATTATTTTGTATATTGTTTTATTTTATTATTATATTTTACTTTTTCTTTTATTTTATTTATTATTACTATTATTATTATTTTATTCTTACTTTATTATTATTTTATTATTTTATTTTATTTTATTTTATTTTTATTTTTCCTTTTATTTCCTTCATTTCTCTCTCTTCTTTCCTCTCACTTCCCTACCTACCCCCCATCACCCCACGTCCAAGCCATACCCTATTCCCTCTCTTTGGTTTTTTTATTTTTTATTTTTTTCCCTTTTCTTTTTCTTTTGGGCCGACCCCCCATTCATTGGTTTTTTTCTTTTTGAATTTTTTTTTGTCATCTCCTCCATTCCCAATGCGAGAATGGCCGGGGCTGCCCCCACTTTTTAGCCCCCCCACCATTTTTCCCCTATTTTTCTGGCTGAGCTTGCCGACGGCACCGCGGCCCGAGCTCCCCAATCCCCTACATTTTCTCTCATCTTTCCCCCTTTATTCCCCAACAGCAGCCGAGCCCCCTCCATTTTCTTCTCTTGTTTTTTCCCTTCCTTCCCCTTCATTTTTTTTCTCCTAACAACCCTTCCTCCACTGCACCTCAAACGCTACCGGCCGAACACCCCTTCATTTCCTTCCCATCTTCTTCATTTCATTCTCCATTTTTTTTTCCTTATTTTCTTTATTATTATTTTCAAATACTCAACCTCTCACCGCCACTGCCACCAAGACACTGACCAGTCGTCGCTGGCGAGCCGCTGCCGGTCGGCGACCCCCTTCCCATCTCATCTATTTTCCATTATTATTATTATTATTATTATTATTCATTTTTCTCGATTTGATTATACTAGTAATTGTTGTTTGTGATATTTGAATTGTTGAATTAATACGAAATTTGAGTTAATTTGTTGGTGGTAAATTAATATGAAACTTGGGTTGATATATTGTTGGTGTTTAATTTGGGACATTTGGATTATGTCAATTGCATATTGTTTATCTTATTTGGACTTGAGCTTCTTACTTCTTGGTTACACATTCGGACTATTTTTGTTTTTGCATGGGCTCATTCTATGAACCTGTTAGCTGAGCACAAATTTATGACACGTGGAGCATGGAATTTCATGGAACAAAGTGAGACTCGGAAAGTTGTAAATGGAGCATTGAACTTGTTGTAAGCTTACTAGGGTACATATTTGATTTCCTATTTATATTTGGTTTTATTTTTATTGATTTCTGTAAATATTTATCTATGTATATTTACTTGTTATGTATAGAATTGAATATTGAGCAAATCAGAAATTTTGTTTAAATGAGGGGAAGAATTCAGTAAATATGCTTTAATAAAATAATAATTTTAAAATATTCTGTTTAATAATTTTTTTTATTTATAAAAATTCAGAAAAATACATTTAGAAAAATTCAAAGAAATTGTTTTTAATAGAATTTGAAAAATTGTTTTTAATGAAATTGTCCAAAAATTGTTTTGTAAATAAAGTTGGCCCAAAAAAATAATTTTTAATAAAATTGTCCAAAAAAATGTGTTTTTAAATAAATTCTTTTTTCTTAATTAAAATAGGATTAAAAGTAATTTTTAGAAATAAGATATTGAATTTTTTTCTTTTTAATTAAAACTTCTTTTGCAAATAAATTTATTTTTTTTAATAATTTGTACAAATTACTTTTCTTAAATAAAAACAAATTGAAATACTTTTGTAAATAAAATTGTAAAAATTCATTCTTTTCTAGTAAAAGCAAGTAAAAATAATTTTTGCATCGAAATTGAAATTTTGTAATAAATTCTTTTGATACAATAAGTGTAAATAACTTTTTTTTTTTTTTTGAAAATTGAATACAAATGAAATTGAGAAAATAAATTGATTCTTTTTTATAAGTAAATAAATGGAAATCATTAATTCAAAATCATTTTTAATAAAATCCTTTGAAATTTCTTTAAAACCTTTTTTTAATATATTTTATTTATTAAATTCAATAAATCATTTTGCATAATTCTCTAATTATTTATTTTGTGTATTTTTGTAATTAGATTTCATCATTATTTTTGTGCATATTAATTTTCACAATGACTTGTATATTGATTATTTTTCTTAGTATCCATAATTAATTAATTAATTAATTAATTGTCACAATTTCCTTAATTCGTTTAGTAGAGGCCGTACGTATACGGGCTTAGAGGGGTGCTACGGCTAACCACCGTACCTTCCCAATGAGTAACCTGATCTCCAGATACAGGCTCGGTTTTTTACAGACCTGTTTTTTTTTCTTCAGGAGTCACACTTAGGGTTTTTCTTTCTTATTTTATTTTTCCCTTAAAAAATAAAACAAAAATAAGTGGCGACTCCAAGTCTTTTCAAAAAATCAAATTTTCGCCCAATAAATAAAAAAAGTGAGTTTCGCCATCGAGTGAGAATGCATCGAGCAAAATACGGGGTCCACACTTATATAAGTTTGTTTGACCATTTTCTGTTATGAAAGTTGTCTCTCTAAATGATGTGTTTGTTTACTACTAGACAAAATGCTTCTAATTTTTTTGGCTAGATATATTCTTCTAATTTCTGTGTTTGATTTGCTTAGTGTTGGGAACTGCCTAAAAGTTCATTACATTGTTTAGGAAATTGTAGGCCTACCTTGGAAATGATTTAAAATCTAGTTCTCATTTATCAAAAAACAGTTTTTGAGATGAAATCTTGAAAACAGTTGTCAATTGTTCCATTGTGTACGAATTGAAATATGAAAAAAACAATTTTTTTTCAAGGATTTAAAAAACATGCTATCAATGTGTTATTGTTAGAGATTTGGTTTTTTTATTTATTTTTATTTATTTATGTTTTAGAGAATTGTATTTTTTTCCCAAGGTTGGAAAAATATTTTCCAGAACAGTTTCCACATAGGCCTTCGTTTGATAGGTTTTTGGAAGACTATTTTTTCCTAATTTCTGAGTCCAAAAGGAGTCATGTCAACTTTTCTTTAAAAACATGTTCAGTTTGGTAACGCTAGTATGATGATTCTTTTTGTTTTATTTATTGTTTGGTCTAGGATAGTACAGTGTTAGGTAGAATTGGTTTTTAAATGGTTTTGGGTTTTTGGTCTTTACCTCAAACTGTTTAAATTAACAATTTACAATAAGAGATATAATTTTGGGGAATAATGTGAATTGACCTTAAAATAGGATGATTAAGAGGTTGTTTGGGAGTTTTTTTTTTTTTTTTTTATTATTATTAAAAACGTCGTTTGATTTTGTTTGGACAATAGATCTTGGTGGTACTAATTTGAATGGGAACAATACATATTGTTGTGAGATGAAAAAAATTTTTAGATGACATTGAAATGCATAATTGTTTGTTCAACAATATGAAAGTGAGAAAATAAAGGCTAATCTTAAAAGAGGAAAACACCCAAGAGGGGGGAGGGGGAGGGAGGGGTGAATTGGGTTTTTAAAAATTCTTTTTAAACACAACAAATTTAAGCACAAGAGAAGCAAAAATAAAGAGATAAGGTTAGAGAAATCAAACTCAGATTTTATAGTGGTTCGACACTTCCTTGCCTACATCCACTCTCCTTAAGCTCCTAACTGAGTGAGGGTTTCACTAACTTGAAGCTTCAACCAAGCTTCTAATGACCTTTACACTTGGATTCCGGCTCCAATGGGCTCTTACACAATCTCTTCAAGTTTCAACTTATTTGAAGGCTTTAACATTAAATTAACAGGTATGAATCTCTCAACCTAGCTCAACAAAGGCTTAAATACAACTCAAGGCTAGGATGAATCATAAAGGTGCACTAAATAATATGCAAATGAAGATTTAATGCACCAAGAAAGGAATGAGAGCTTTTAAGGCAAGAACAAGTGGGTAGAAAAATAAATGCAGGCGTTCTCTTGCTCATAAATGAAGTAGAGCTCTCTATTTATAGGTTTCTAACCTCGGAAGCCAAGAAAACCAAAAACAGCCTCAATTGGTCGAGTTGGGAGTCGACCGGTTCACTAGTTGTTGGAACATTTAATGCTTGACAGGTGACCGTTGCCCTCGACTAGGCCTTGATCGGAAAGACAGATCCCTCTACCGAGAAGGAAAGACTATTGGAAGAGAGAGTGTTTTTTGCTCATCTTGATCGGACCTTGACTAGGAAGAGAGAATCGATCAATCAGTACCCTGGCCAATTGAGATGATTTGGACAGTTCACCATTTTTGGCTCAAAAACCTATCTTTTTCTAGTCTTTTTGCTTTTAACACTTAGGCAAAGTTTTTAGGTAAAATTATATGCCAATTTTGAAATGTTTTGCCTAAGGTACATTTGATAGATCTCGAATTTTAATGGAAATGTAACTTTAAAGCATAAACCGAGTTTTTCAAAGATGCATGAAATGATCTGTAAATCCTAAGTGCACCCATGTATTCATCTTACATATGTTTCCTATGATTAAAGGTCTTCCAAAAGTCTTGATCTTGCATCCATTAGGTCATTTGATGAATTTTCAAATTAACACCTGAAATTCTTTATAATTCAAACCAATTAGAAACTTAACCATGGTTTGTTATCATCAAAACATGATTAGGAGAACCCTTAAGCTAACAGAAAGTTATGCTTTGTTTGAATATGTTGATGACCACTACAAATATAATATACTGTTACATTTTCATGGGAGACAAACTTGTCTAAAAAATGATGGGCAATGGGAATATGTTGGTGGAAGAAGCAAAAGTATTCACATATATAAAGGAATGTCATTTGAAGAATTCACTCAAAGAGTCTTAGAAAAATTCAATATCTCCTTGGATGTGATGAGGATGCACTCAAGGATGAAAATATCGGTAATTACGGATATATCGATACTTTGAGTTTACGGATATATCAGAGATATATTGGCGGATATTTTGGAAAAAAATATCGATAAGCCTAAAATTGATCAAAATTTATAAAAATACAAGAAAAACTTTATAAAAAATGTAATTAGAAGTATAATAGATATTTTAAAGTTGTTTTATTAAAGAATTTAATATATGTATAATATGATTTATCATATTTGATAATAATATCGTATGCATCGATAAAAATATGAATTTTATAAGTATACATTTATTATTAAATTATATCAAATATTATTTCATAATAATATTATGATATTTGATTATAATATGTCTAACTTAAAAATATATACTAATATTAAAATTATGATCCATTTAATTCAATTGTATTAAATAATATAAAATAAATTATGATATATGTACAATTTTTTAATATTTAATTAATTTATTACTAATATTGAAAACACTATGAAAAAAATTATTATGATAATTTTTATATTTTTGGCAATCAATTAAAAGAAATTTTTTTATTTAATTATAAAATAATTATATTTAATTTGCTCTCTAAAATATTCTTTTAAAATTTTCTTTACATGATAACTTTGAATATATATTTTAAGTACAATCTATTTAATAAAGGGCAAGCTTGCACTAGTGGTTGGATGTGTTGAACCCCAAACCTTTTGTTTGGGGTTCGAATCCCTTCAATAACACAAAAGAAGGAGAATAGCTCACTGTAGCAGTGCGCGTTGACCTGTGTTGATCGATCGAAAAATTGCTGAAATATCGACGATTTTCATCTTTTTTTGGCCCCTTTTCCCATTATATCGGCGATTTTTGCAGAAATTTCTCTCCTCCGATTTTTCTCCATGAAATATTGTGTCGACCCCTCCCGATACACTACACCCTCAAGTTTAACCCCATAGTAATCCAAGATTTAGAAGATGAGGATGACTTGGATAATGTGGTTTCCTATAGTGATGACTTTGCAAATGTGTACATAGTAGAGTCACCCTGTGTTGAAGCCATTGAAGGAAATATACCGAATACACAGTTGACATTTGGGTAATGCGCTTTGACTTGAATGTCCAATTAAAATATTGTGAATATCAATTTTACACATGATGTAGTTTAATTTTGTTTATGCATGTAATATGCAGAGGTCCACCTTCCACGTTTCCTTACTCTAATGCATCATGTGATACAATTCCTAATGTTATGATGCTATCAAGAGGTTTTGCATCGCATTGTGCAGAAAGTGAGTGCACCCCTTTGGAATCGAATCGGTTTCATGAGACAATATTAGGGTTGGGACATACATTTAAAAATGTAGATGAGTTTCGAAATAAAATATACCAAATGTCGTTAAGTGGGAGGTTTAAGTACAAGTACAGGAAAAATTCACATAATCATATGTCAATGAAGTGTTCGGTTGAGGGTTGTCATTGGAAGATAACAACTCATGCTATAGAGGGAAATGAAATCTTGTGAGTTCATACTTACCAAGTTAATCATAATCATATAGCTCAAGATGAGTGTTTATCTAAGGTGAGGGTTAGTTCAAAGAGAGCCATTGTTGTTGTTAAAGATGTCTTTAGAACAACTCCAGATTATCTTTCCCATCAAATATGCAAGGATTTTGAATGTGATCATGGAGTTAAATTGACATATAACCAAGCATGGAACCTTAAAGAGAAGGCAAAAGAGCACATATATGGAGCTCTACGTGACTCCTACATGTTTTTGCCTTGGTTATACCATAGGCTAAGGGAAATAAACCCTAGAACTATTGCGGAGTACACTTCTCACGAAATTCACTTCATGTAATTGTTCATTGCCCATACATTTTCAAGTCAAGGGTTTATCATGGGGTGTCGATCAATATTGGCTATTAATTCTTGTCACCTAAGCGGTTCCTATAAGGGAGCTCTTTTGTTCGCCATTACATATGATGTAGACGATGGAATGTTCCTTCTAGCCATTGGTGTGGTCAGTTCAGAAAATTATGAGGACTGGTATTGGTTCTTGAAGAAATTAAAGGGGGTTTTAGATGGTAAAGAAGTTGTTATTATATCATATATATATATATATATATATCAGGGGATATTGCGTAGTGTTTCCGAGTTGTTTGGAACAAAAAATCATGCATATTGTTATTGACATGTGAATGAGAACTTTTATAGCTTCTTCAATAGGCAAAACATAAGAGGCAAGAAAAGGAAGGAAGATACTTTGTTGCTTTTGGACAGCATTTTGTATGTTAGGTTGGATATAGACTACAACAAGGCATTTGAAAAACTTGTGCACTTCAATGAGGACCTAGCAAGGTTGGATTTGACACTTTTTGCATTAAGAATAATTGATATGGGAACATCCAAATCTCAGGTGTAACATTTTTTTTGTCTAGATCTTATTTTGATATTCAGTTTTGCTTCCATTATTAGATCTAGAAAGGCCTAGGATAGTTTTGCATGCATCATTTCGATTTAGGGCTTGGAGTGGAGCAATTCAAATATTTCATTACAGTGCACCACTTAAATTGTACACCTCTAATATACCACTTAAATTGTGCCCTCCAACGTACCACTTAAATTGCGTATATTCCCAATTACTCATATATTCTCTTTTAACACCTATGCACCTTCCAAATTGTTCATATCCTCCTTTTAGCACTTGTACACCTTTCAAATTATACACTTATTTCTCGCGCACTATCAATTCAAATTGCGCACCTTAACTCAAATTGTGTACATCTCGTTCTTAAACTACTCTATGCATCGATAACTCATATAGCGTATCCACCCCATAAACCACTTGTGCGCCTTTTCCTCATATATTTTAATTTAGCATTTTATAGTTCTAAACTAAGTTTTATAAGTTATCTTTTTCCTCCATTGAAGGACCTTTCACAGCTAAGAAACTTTATACTACGAATATCATGGAACAATCCAATAATCAACTAGTAGATAAATCTAACAACATCAAACTACCTCAACCTAGAATATCAAATTTTCACTTTATTTACTTGAAGCATTGTACATGCTATTCAAGTTAGTTATATACGAGTGCAATTATCACATACAATTGTAAATTTTGTTTATTTTAATATTACAAAGCTTTCCAACATCAAATCACCTATACTTAAAAAACATAACATCCTAAATCTCTTAGCTTATAATACCATAACTCAACTTCCTTCTTGCTTAACTCTAGTTTGACCTATGGAAAATAGTTTTACATAAAAAGAGTGAACTACAACTTAGTAGAGAAAGGTTTATTGTCATAAAAGAGTTTGTAAAATACTTTTATAAAATATTTTGCACAACTAAGAACAACAATTCATATAAATCATAGATTTTCATTTCACATATACAATTATATCACATCTAATAATAGTTATCACACCATATACCTTTCTTGACCAAGTTCTTTCCACAACATGTAAGAGTTAAATTACAATATATAAAGTATTCTAAGTCTCTTACTAGGGATATGTGTTTATGTTTCCCCATCAATCCAAACATATATTTTTCAAGAAATGTTTTAGGTCTTTCACCTTAGGGTACTTTACCCTTCTTTCTTTGAGGACTCTCACTTAGGGATCGTTCCCTGTATTACTTTTTTTTTACTTTTCTTTCAAACCACACAACATGGTGCTTTACAATAAGAGATACTAGTGCTTTTAGAACTCTCCATGTTGCTCATGCTACAACAAGTTAGTTCCAACAAAACAGAAGATATTACAACAAAGTATATCTCAATCATAAGCGACAAATTTGGATTTTAATTCATATTTTAATGTCATAGATAACCAAAATTCCTAGAACTTCACATCTCAATTTATTTTAAACATGAGGTATAACAAAATATGTTTACTTAAACTTAGTCTAAGAATTAAAATAGAGTTTCAGACAAAATTTCCTATCTCTATCAACAATTTAGTTAGCTTAACTTTGGTTTTCTTCTCAAAGAAATTCTTGTTGTTCACATTTTTTGATTTTCTAAATCAAACACAAGTTAAGGCTAACAACTATTTATTCACAAGAAGATATTGCTAGGTGTGTAATTTTAAAACAACCTTAGTGTTAGGACTTTGAGTCTTTATTGAATGTTGCCAAATTTGTTCCTTTAAATGTTTGGTCATAGAAGTTCTTTTAGACAATGGCTTGTTTTCCATTGAAGATCAATGGTTGCTGTTCATCCAACTAGGAAGTCACAAGTACGTTTGAAAATATTGTGGCAAGTTAGTGTCTTATGAAGTATATAGAGAATCAATATTGTTTTTGAACTTAAAATACTTTTAATTAAAGTTTTGAATAAGAACAGGATTGCTCAAACTGCCTAAAACGCTCAAGCACTGAAGATCGTGCAAGCGCTGAAGATCGCTCAAGCGCTGAAGAACGATCAAGCGCTCTAGACCACTTTTTAAGTGCTTGAAGCACTCACGCGGTGTTCAGTGAGGTCGAGCAGTCATGTTGATTTTGTCGAGATTTTTTCATGTAAATTTGATTTAGAATTCTTCTAAAGTTGAAACTCTTTGGGTTATTTGCCTATAAATAACTCTCCATGACCCTAAAAGGCTTAGAGATCTTATTTTCATTAGAGAGAGTTTTATTGAGGAGAAAGCCTAATGAGTTACACCATTATTGAACTCTCATTCAAAGGATTCAAGTTCTGAATCTTAGGTTGAAGACCTTCATCTCTTCAATAAAACTAAAGTGTATTCATTGGAGCAATTAAAGTTTATTGTCTAGTAGACGTAGATCAAATTGTAGGTACTGAAGAATAAGTTTTTAGGGTAAAACAACTAGGTGAATTTATGTAACTTGATATCATATAGTGGATTTAGATTTGCGAACTTAGACCTCATAATTTTTTATCTCCACAATTAGTGTGAGGATTTTCCATGTAAAAATCGTTGTGCCTCATTGCATATCTTTATTATCTTGATTGCATTGCCTATTATTGAATATAGTGATAATCTCTAATTTTTATTAGGGAAAAAGTTTGTTATAATTTACAAATAATTAATTAAATTTTTAAATACACCCATTCACCTTTTTTATGGGTGTTACCCTATTGGACGTCTAGGTTTTTTCACTTAGTGTCCACAATTAATCGATTTCTTACACTTATTTCAACTTATTTTTAATTAGTTTCAAGGTGGAAAATGGTTTTTGTTACAAGTAAATTAATACAATTTGTTTAACTCTTAGCCACTCACTCAAACAAACAACTAACTAGCTAGTAGCTTACCAACCACTAGAAAAAATTGTGGAGGAACACCATTTACTCTTAATCATCTTTCAATTAGTTTACCAAACTTATTAACAAACTAACCAACTTCTAAAATTTATTCACCCATCAATTCACTAATCAAACCATTAATCATTATTAAGAGATTAAATAAACTTAGGTTAACCTTGAATTAAATTTAGTTTATTATAGTATTGTTGTTAGGGATAAGACTATAATAGTTGCTTAGAGATATACTCAAATTAAGGGAGTAGATTATGGAAAGAGATTTAGATTATGGCTAGATTTGAGTCTAGTAAGTTATTATTTGTAATTTAATATTTAAGCTACATCAAATGGATGTGAAAAGTGTTTCCTTGAATGAAGTGTTGCAAGAAGAGATGTGTGTATAACAACCTAAGGGTTTTGAAAATTCTAAATATCCTAATCATGTCTTTATGTTTTGGAAAGGCTTTGTATGGATTAAAACAAGCTCCTAGAGCTTGGTATGATAGGATTATCACTTTCGTAAATAGGAATTTGTGAAAGGGGACAAAAATAGGAATTTTTTTAATCCTTAGAATATATAGTAATTCTTGGTAGCAAAAATATATGTAGATAATAACTTATTTAGTCAACTTTGGAAGACATTTCCCTAGGATATGTGGAGGAAATGAAATAAGAATTTGAGGTAATCAGATAGGAGAGTTAACCTTATTCTTAGGACTTCAGATCAAACAAATATATATATATATATATATATATATATATATATATATATATATATATATATATATATATATATATATATTTTGGTCTTATCCCAAGTCTGCTAGGTAGTTAGTTAAAAAGTTTGGGTTGGACTCAACTAAGCAATTTAAGACACATATGAGGATGAGTATAAAATTTTCTAAGAATACATTTGGTAGAGATGTTGAGTAAACACTTTATAAGAGCATGATAGCAAGCTTACTATATCTTACTACTAGTTACCCTAACCAATCATTTAGTGTAAAGGCTTACACTTGATATCAAGCTAATTCTATAAATCTTACTACAATAAAAAATATTATATGAAGAGATTCACAATCAACACCTATCTTGTGTATAAACTAAATACAAGATCTCAATATGGTACTTGAGTTACTAAGCATATAGAGGACTTGAGTCAACTGGATTAAGACCTATATGGTGGGGGTGATATAATATACAATTATTTTGGAGAACTCCACCATAGCATGTATTTCATACATCATGTGCTTGGCAACTAGATAAGAAGATGAATGAATAATCCCTCATCCTTCACTATTGCGAGTTTTTATAAATCTTTATGATAACTTTTTATGTCTCATGTGACCTTTGACTATGTTATGACAGAGGGGTTTAGTGTAATCTACTCTTGTATGTTACCTATGGTCTATAATTAGATGTGATCTAAAGGGACTTTATGGGGAAAAAAACTAGGCCAAAGTTGAATGCCATGAGGGTGAGGGGAAGACTATATAGTGTTACATCCAAGTCTTATACTCACTTATCAACAATTTATGTTGCATATGAGGTGTTGCAATATATTTGTGACCATGCTATCGAAAGCACAACTTTGAAATATTTTTCCAACAAGATTGGAAGTGCTTAATTCAATGTGACTAAAAGTGCATTTGGTAGTTTTTTTGCTTGCGGTATTTTTAGTAAAAGTGTTTTCTTTGAAAGCGTTTTTAAGAGAATTACTTATCAAGTGTTTTTGTAGAAAATATTACAAGTAATTTTTCAAAATTTTAAAAATGTTTTATAAATTTTGTCAAACATATGATTTTTCTTCAAAATCACTTTTTAGGGTAAAAGTAATTTTTAAAAACACCGCCAAACGAATTCTAAATGAGTTTAGGTATAATGAGACATTTTATTTTGGGACAAACTATGTTGATCTATATGAGGTATAGTATTCTACACCTTTTTTTTTTTTTGTTTTATCTATGTGCTTTATGGTCACGTGATCTATTAGCCAATATGAATAAGAATGAAAATGATATAATTGAGAGAAATTGTGCGAATGGTAATGATATAATTAAGAGAAATTGTGCCCACTACAAGTGAGTGGGATATATTATATTATATTGGACACTTATTAGGTGAGAGTCCCCATGTAGGGGTAGACTCACATTCTAATAAGTGTTTCCTATTATGAATTTGAGAGATAATTTTGAACTTCAAAATTATCTTATAGTTTTTTTGAGTTTGAAATGATAAGCTCATCTTATCTGATGAGCTTTATAAAAAGCTCTTTATCTCAAACTATCTCACATATAAGAAGAATCAATCCATGCAACTATTTTTTTTAGATCATATTTGCTCAATTTAAAGTTTATTTACCTAGAATTATTTTTAAAAATTACTAGTCTTGTTAGTGAATCCAATGTATTAAGTTTTGTTTAATTTAGAATTTATTTACCTAAAATTATTTTTAAAAATTATTAATTTTATTAGTAAATCCAATGCATTAAGTCTTGCTCAATTTAGAGTTTATTTACCTAGTGAAAAATTCACAAAATTATAATTCCATATAAAGAAAAAACTAGCAAAGTTATTCAAAATGTACTTAGATTTGTGAATTTCTAGTATAACTTTGTCTAGTTTGAGAGTTTTTTTTTTAAAATGTAAATAAAAAATTATTATAAATTATATATACAATATTATTGCCAATTTATTTTCTTTTTTATTATGTACTTATTCTCATTGTTAGTTAACATGGAAATGGAAACAAATAATTATCTCAACTTAACCTTCCTAGGCACATCCAAACGCAATAATTGAAACCATCAAATTCATTCATATTCAAGAAAAAATAGGAATAAAACAAAATGTGTATTCCCTTTATGTATTCTTGTGTACCAAATATGGTCTTAGCACTTTTGGATTCTAGAAAGATAGTGTTTGTTCTTGTAGCAACACTGGTTTAAGTAACAAGAATTGCATTATGGAATGTCTAGACTTTTGCTTATCCAAGTCAAGTATTTAGTTTGTGTAACAAGAATTGCGGTATGCATGTTTTTTTTAGTAATTCCCTTTATTCCACAAGTTGCATTATTAAACTTGATTAATTGAAAGTAGAGGAACTAATAAAATTATAAACTACGTTTAAAATTAGAGACTACCTTTTTACCTTTGGCAACTTCAAGATGAATTATTTTCATCTTCAACCAATTTTGTGAGATGTGCGGAGATAGATGTTTTGTGATGATGGATATTGTGGGGGACTTATCTTATGTGTCCACCTACAAGTACTTCCATGCGTTTGTCCACGTGGCATCACCCTAGTTGGGCCACACATCAATTCTCATCACTACCCGGACAACCTCCAAGGCATCCGTTTGTGATGATGGATATTTTTTAACATAAAAGTTTATGATATATAATATAAATCATAATATTTTTGTTTTGATTCTCCTTATAAAGGAGGTTCATCTTATTTACCAAGAAAATCTTTCTTTAATTTGCACAAATTTAAAGATATAAAAATGTGGGTCAGATATTGAAGAAAATTAAAACAAAAGGTTGAGCTAAGTGAACTAAATGGGCATGAAAGATAAAAAAATATCTAATACGAGGGAATAAATTATAATAAAAAGTTGAGATAAGTAAATTAAATCACTCATTAAAATAAAGGGTTTCAAAAGACAGATTTTGAGTGATTATGAAAACTATATTTTATTTACTTATTGAATTTCTTAGGATGGTTGCTTATACTCAAAAGTAGATGAGTTAGAGTTTTGTTTTTAGGGTGTAAGGAGAAAAATAAGGAATAAAGCTCAACATTATAAATGAAAAAATCATTACATTATTAAAATTAATAAATTAATTTATTCCTTTAATTTACATCTATTAGCTTTATTTATATGTTTTTCTAAAAATCCAAAGTCTACTAAATTCTAATAACTTATTATGACTTTAATTCTTATTATCTTATAATCTGAATAGTTAATCCTAGTTTGACTCCAAAAAATATTAATCCTAATTTAATTTCAAATAATAATAATTTTAATCAATTTAATTCCAACTAATAATAATCCTAATTTAATTCTAAGTGATACTAACTTGACTCAAATTGCAACCGATACAAATTCCTTTTTTTGATGTGTATCTTAGAGATTCCTCCTCATCACAAACTCTTGTAGCATTCTTAATGCCGAAGTTATGAAATTATTATTATCATAGTGATATTATTTTCATTTACAAAAGAAAGCTATTTTATGTTTAAATGAAAATTTTTAACCTCAATAAATGTGAATCTAAATTATGAATTAATGAGTACAAAGAAGAAGTTTGACCTGAAATTGAGGCTCACTCGATCCCGAGTGTTGTGTTTTTTAAGATGTATTCTAACTACTAGGTGGCTGGACCCATCTAGAAATGATCCATTCATGAGTTTCCTTAAGTCACGTGATTCGCATCATCTGCGACCCATACCATGGTGCCATGACTGGATCAACCATTTGAAAATTGCTTGATTCATGCATCCATGATAAAGAAAAAACAAGTACATTGTAATTTTATAAATAGCATAATGAATAAAAAACAAGGATAAAAAGAAAAAAGAGGTACACGTTATGAATGGATAGCTATGGTTTAGATAAAAATTTTTATTTTTTATTTTTATTAAAAATAAAAAATAATATTAAATATTATCTAAAATATAAAAATATTTTAAGATTAAGATTGTGTTTGACAACAATTTTAAAAAAAGTTTATAATCTTTTTAGCACTATAATGATAAAAATTTTTAAAAATGTTAGAAACGTTTCCTAAAATTACTTTCAAGCGGGCACTAAGATAATGACTTTTAGACTATGTTTGGTTTTCGAAAAATTTGAGGGAAAATGTGATGGAAAGAAAATAAAGAGAAAAAGTGGAAGGAAAGAAAAAATGAAGGAAAATAAAAAATGGATTTAAAATTAATAAATTATTTTTATATGTTTTTTCAAACTCATTTCACTTAAATACCTCCATTATATAAAGATTAAATAATTTTAAAATATATAAATTTCTAACTAATTTTAGTTATATTTATTTATTTATTTTTTATAGTAAAACCAAACATGAGAAAATCATTTTCCTTTACATTTTTTTTTTCTTTTCTTGGTACTTTCCGGGAACCAAACATAACCTTAAAGATTATTTGAATAAATTGAGATATTTAAAATCTTATACTAAAATTTAAAAAATATAAGGTGAGTCTATAATTTTTTTTATAAGTAATATATATTTTTTTTATGGGAAGTACTACTATTTTCTATCTTTATTTCTAAGAAATCAAAAATATTTTATTTATGGAAAACAATTAATGAGATACTTTTATAAAAAAGAAGAAAGAAAAGTAATGTGTCCATCTATATTACCAAATTTATTTTTATATACTATTAAGTTTGAAAAAAATACACTAACTTTTGTCAAAAGTGTTGAATTGACCTATTTTATAAGGGGTACTTATTAATCTAATTATAATTCTAAAGTATTTAACCCAAATTTTATTTATTTTATATTTGCTTTTGAATAGATAGATTAATTGAGTCATAAATATGTCTAATTAGGACTCGATCATATAAAATTATACAAAATCTAATTTAACTTGATTATTAAATAGAATGACTTGATTGTTAAATGGGTCACACGATGCATTATTTGTTTATTTGGTCGTATTTGGATTTATATTTTTAATCTGATTATTATTCATATTATGCTTTAATTGACCTATTTAATAGAATGTTTGAGTTTCCATGTGATATGAACACCATTTATCAATATGAATTGTGATCCCTATTTAAACCGAATATGGGTAAGAAACATTTCATTGTTTTAATCTTCGTAAATTGAATGATTCAAACAATCTATTTATATTTGTACTTGGAAAAATATAAATTATTTAGAGATAAATATATTTGTTTTATTTGCATATTAATTGAATTTAGATTCGAAAATTTTAAAATCTCAATTTAAATGTGAAGAAATGGTTCTTTCAATTTCCTCATAGGTCAAAGGAGTCCAATGTGTTTTTTTCCCCTTTGAATACACCATATAAATAATTATTCCAAATAAAATAGCAGTGATATTAACGTTTATAAATACTTATATAATCATGGATTAATAAAAGTTGTTAAAATATAATTATTTTTAATTTTAATGGCAAACTTTTACCACTTTAAATATTTAGTAATATAATTAAAATTATAAATTAATTCAACATATTATGGTATTATGGGTATTCTTTGTTAAATCAATTCAACATAGTATGGGTTTGCCCACGAGGCATGTACTTATTTTGTTCTTATAGCTGAATTGTATGTGGTATTATGGGTATTCTTTATTAAATTAATGACAGACTTTTACCACTTTAAATATTTATTAATTTTGTCTAAAGTTAAGCTCTTGGTAGCATTTTTGTTCAATATAAATCAATTCTAACTCATTGATTGAAAGATAAGTATGTCATCCTATTGTATCTCAACTTTGGTGGATCAATTTTTAGTTTTTGGAAAGCTTGTTGGTGTGTTTCTTGTGTTTTTTTTTTCATCAGTTTTTGCCCAAGTCATTTTTTAGTAGGGTGTCAATCAATCTCTTGAATTTTTGGATCGATCCACTATGTGCACAGTCATGTGGCCGAAAGCCCTTAAATGAATCTTAGATATACCACTTATACCTTGTTTCACACACTTAGCAATTTTATTTATTTATTTAAATTTGGCCTGTTCTAACCTATGTGACTGTGTATCACCGAGAGCTCACGATTGAAAGCTGGATCGATCCACCAAGATCGATACCACTTATGCAAGTGTGAAAAATTCCATTCTTGCCCTCATTTGGTTCAACTCGTATGGTTTATTTAATCAAGGGAATTTTCATAATCTTCTTTAAATTTTTTTTTTTAAAAACTCCAAATCCCTAAACATGCATTTGTGAAAATTTCCATTTTTGTCTCCAATTGGTTATACTCGGGTTAAACGATGAGGGGCATTTTCATAATTAAAAATTAAAAAAATTGAAATAGTTAAAATCCTTAAATCATTTTAAATTTCTCATTTATTTTAAAGCCCTAAGGCTTTTGTTTCAAAGAAGAGAACTCTTTTTCTCTACATATCTTCTCTAGCATTCACCGTCGTTTGTTAATTCCGACCATTGTCGCTAGAAATCATCGTCATCAATGTTTTCTTCTGGTCATTCCTGTTCCATTCTCATTGTCATTCAACACAACTCATCCCTAGGTTTGCAGAGTTAGCATGTCCTGTTCCATCTGTTGCCAGGTTTTTCTATTCCGGCTCCAATCGTCTCGTTGTTTCTGGTTCTTGTTGTTGGCCTACAGTTCTCCACTATTTCCAACAAGATCTTTATCCAATAGTTCTCGATCTGCTCAGCTCATTTTTCTTGTTTTGTTTATTATCAGCCTATATTTCCTCTTTCTACCGACATCTTCTTTGGTGTTAGTCGTCGGCTTATGCTTCAACTTTTGTAACAGGCTGATGCTCCATTTGTTGCTACCGACATCCTTTTTGGTGAGTTCTTTTTCTTGTAGCTGTCTTCGTGTCTTTTCCATCACAAGATCTCTGCTTTCATAGCCTCTGTTCTTCTGTGTACAGGTTTGTTATTCCTCCACTGTTTTTGCTTGTTAGTTTTTGTGTGAGATTTTCTCACAGTAGGCTGTTTGAGTGGATTGCTTTATATCTAATATTGTTTCAATCTTTGGTTGCTTGGTTCTTTGTATTTTTACTTAGAACTATGCCTCCAAAAGGTTGTGGGAGCAAAGCTCCTATTAAAGGTTCATTCTTTAGGACCTCAAAAGGTGCTTGAGATGAGAATTTACCCATCAATCCACCTGTTCAGCCTTCCAGTATCCCTAAGGCTCCTGGAAAAACTTCCATTGATGGGATTCCTTTCAATGTTTTCCTGAAAAAGTTCTATAGAGACTTGTACACCAAGGATTATCGTCAAAAGTCTCTTATTCTTTAGAGACAACTTTATTTAGAATCATTTCTTGACACACCAATTCCCGCATTGTTTGTAGAACTAGGATGGCTTCCTCTAGCAAGCTTCACTAGGACTGCTTGTGCTCCTATTGTTCGAATTTTTTATTCGAATATTATTGAACATGACTTGGATGAGTCCTACCTAAAATCAAGTCTCTTTGGAATTGTTGTTAAAGTCACTCCAAAGGTGATTGCTGAAGTCTTAGGCATCCCGTTGGTTGAAGCACCCTTTGTGAGTGATTTGGAAATCACCTTTAAGCTATTAGATAGAGTGTCTATTGACTTATGGGGAGAGGTTCAAGGTCAGTTAGGCTCAGTTGTACACACTGGTAGCATATCCCGTCCTATATGGGTGTTGGTGACTTTTCTAACATTCTCAGTTTATCTCTTTTCTCATCGGGCAGATATTTGTAAGAAGGGTTGCATTATCTTGTCCTGAATTCTTCACCGGGAACCCATCAGCCTAAAATCTTGCATCTTAGATGAGATGATTGGTTGAGGAGATCCTTCCGTGTCTAAGAATGAGGCTCTTCCTATTACATTTTAATCACAAAAATTTGCCAAAGGGTTGGAGTTGAATTTCCTGTAAATTCTTTCTTTCTTGAACCAATGGGTCCCATTGATGCCTCATCTTGGAATCAAAGTCAGGGAAAAATTAAGGGTGCCCTTGGTTCTAAGAAGAAGGTGTGCTGTAGTAGAGCTAAGAGCAAATTTGGTGAAAGTGACTCATATTCAACTGTAGATTCCAGTGTCCTAGCTCAACTTTGTGCTAGGTTTGATGCATTGGATGAGAAAATTTATGTTCAATCTACCTTGTTGTCTGAGCAGATTTCTCAACTCCAATCTCATATGGAGAGAGGCTTCTCACTAATTGATGGACAAATGCTTTGCAATATGGATCGGGTGCACGCTCTTGAAGATTTTGTCCATAAGCATTTCTCTTAGCCATGTAGCAGCTAGTTATCTTTATGGACAACTTTATTTTGATATCATGTTCATTTTGCTAGTCTTATATACTTTGCTTATTTTGGACAACTCTTTGTCTCTTTCTAGGACAAAAAGGGGGAGACATTTTACACTTTACATGGATGGTGATATGACATGTAGTTGATCATGACAAATTCTTTATGTTTTGTGCTTTGGATATTTGATATGTTGATCATGATCACCTTTTTGTGTATTTGTGGATATTGGACGTGGTTTTGGACTCATGAATGCATATTGACTATCTTTAGACAAGTGATCTTTGTGGATATATGTGGATATCTATGTGTCAATTCATTCGAAACTTGTCGAAGTGTTTTGGTAATGTGCAGATGCTACTAATGTTTTTCTTGAGATTTATTTACAGGTATTGTAGTACCTTTGGTGAGGTTTTGAGTGAGTGAGTGGCCTTGTATGAGAGTTAGGTGAGGCTTACTTACTTGTACTCATTCATGTTGTAAAGGGTTTTGTCCCAGAATTGCCAAAGGGGGAGATTATGAGTGTTTAGCTAGGTTGGCAATTCCGAACAAAATCCTAAGTGTCCCGTAACTCGATTTACCAATCCCTCTTCGAACTACTTAACTTTGAAGACTGAGACTTTCCTAAGAGGTCGAGGTATGTAGCCGAGTGTGTGGTGATTTAATGTGAATCAACCCTGTTTTTCGTCTTTAAATGAGTTAATAGAGCTGAGAGAAATAGTTTTTGGTGCAAGGTTTTTATTCCCCTATTTCTGGATGAATCCAGGTGCAAGGGCCGATCGATCCAACTAACTTGTGTTTAAGATCAAATTTCAGCCATTAGATTAAGGGCTTCTTTTTACACTTTAAATACAAACTTATCTCATTTTCTAGGCAAAGACTGCAACAACCATGGAGATAGTTGCAACCACTCCATGTATACTTTGATTTTCTCCTCTCTTTTCTTAATTTGGGGGTTTTTAGTTGCAAATAAAATCCAATTCTCTTAATGTTTTCCAAACTAGTTTTTAATGGATTTTCTTGAGCAATAAATGGGTTGATTCATTCCTTCATTCATATCTCAATCTCCTGTTCTATTTGGGTTTGGGTATAAACCCATTTTCTTCTTGTGTGGATTCAAGAAGAGGCCGACATTGAGCTTGGTGCGGACTCCAAGTGTGCTCCGAAGATGAATGTGTGAAGCTGAAAGTGAAGGTATTAGTCAAGTGGTCCGAGAAGGATTGGTTGGCTTGAACTAGATAAAACATTGTACTCAGTTTTTATTTTTCATAGTGAAGTTTTTCAATCGGTGGTAGGCTTGTGGTTTTTGATCTCTTCGGAGGGTTTCCATGTTGAAATCCGATGTTAATTGTCTCTTTCTCTCACTCTACAGTTTGATTTATTTTCTGTTTTTGATATCATTGATTACTTGGGCATACATGTTGAATGGAAGAAATATGAGGTAATGTAAGTGTGATGATCCATGGAATATCTTAAATAATTTTTCTACTCATTTTGGTTAATGATATCATGAAGTAAATTGATATGAGTTGATGAGGTAATTGTTCTTTTAATTTATTTTTGAGGATTGTTGAAGCGTTTGCATGTGTATTGCATTTATAAATTATTGGGAGAGTGTTGTTGCATACATTCTTGCTTGTGGATGTTATGCTTTGTTGAAAAGTTGTTGGAAAGAAGTTTCTTAACATTGAGAAAGTCTAAGGTTAGGTAATCTTTGTTCGAAGAATTTTTAAATTGTTCTACAACACCTATACACCTCCCCCTCTAGGTGTAGTCCATTATTGAGATTCACATTTTCAACTACAATTTGAAGTTTGAAATGACATATAATATCCTTGGAT
Organism: Vitis vinifera; assembly: GCF_030704535.1. NCBI lineage: Eukaryota > Viridiplantae > Streptophyta > Magnoliopsida > Vitales > Vitaceae > Vitis > Vitis vinifera. Next base: position 20,735,374 of record NC_081813.1, on the reverse strand, counting down.
GAATTTTAAAATATTTATTGTTTTCATAAATTGAATGGTTAAAACTTATGGATTTGTATTCGGGTTTTGAAAAATATAAATTATTCAAAGATAACTTCAAGATAATTTTCTATCAAAATATTTTTTTAGGGCTTGAATGTTGTATTAATTGAATTTAGATTAGGTATTCTCTCACTCCCTAAACCAAGTAGTTTTATCTAATAGACAACTCAGCTAGGTCTTTGCTTCTTTTCTTTTTTATTGACTCAAGGTTCGCTACAACCCCTTATCTTTTATGGAGTCGATATCGTAGTATAACACAACAGAAAGGTCCACCTTTGTATTCCAATTGTATACATTTTTATATCCTTTCTTTTTTTCACAATATAAAATTGAGGTGTTTTCTTGATTCTTAGTTAATAATAATTCCATGTCATGGATGACATTATATCATTTCAAATGTTCCTTCTCAGAACATCTGTTAAGAAAGAACGACAATAAACAACAAAACAAGAAAAGAACATAATAAGAACACAGATTTACGTGAAAAGCTTTAGACGAGAAAACCTATAGGTAGAGGAGAAGAAAATAGAGATTAGATCAATCTCATAATTTTACCTTCACCACATATGTCGCACTGTGAGCCTTTCGAATTGAACAAAAAAAAATTTGGATCACCAAACTCTAACAACATCTAATTTTCTTTTCTATTTTCATTAAAAAAATTAACTAAATAAAAACTTGAGAATAAAATAAAAATAAAAAACCTTGAAAAATACCATTAAAACTAAAAAACTAAAAAACTAAGTAGATGAAAATAAAATATTAATTCCCAAGACAAAATAATATTTTTATTTTTATTTTTATTTATTTATTTTATCTTCAATACATATTTTTTTAGCTAACTCCTTAGTTTTTCTATTTATAATTTTGTACATCTAACTCTATCGATATTTTTTTTTAAAGTTAAAGCATTCAAACTATCATAATTTAGTCATTTACAAAATTTGATTTTCGTATTTTTTTGGTTGAAGTATTCTTAAATTTATCTATTCCAATGTTATTTGAGATAAAATTACCTTTTATTGTAACTAAACCGAAACATATTATTTTTGTTATGAGGGTAACATTTCATGATAGTTTTGTGATAGCGAAATCAACATTATTTTTATTTTCATTTTCATTAAAAATGATGAGATGAAAATAATAGTAACATTAGATCATATAGAAAGAGTAAATATTACATGGATATATTTGAGATATCGGAGAAAATTAAAAATTTATTTTTAATTCAAAAATAAAAACAAGACAATAAAATAATATCATATATCATATAATAAACAAATTGATGGATTACCAATCTCGCAACAGACATTGTCCAAAGGTTCCCATGAGAGATGGTAACATGTCATTAAAAACCAAAAACCATTTTTTACTACCCAAAGAGTTGGATTTATATTCATTGTATAAAAAACAGAAAAACTGATTACTACCCAAAAAGTGTTATTTTGCGCCTTTAATTCATTATGTTTTAAGCACTTTTGTGTAGTAGTTCTCCATCTTTATTCCAATTGGCATGTTAAGGACCTAGCAATGACTTCTAATCATATTTGTGGCTAGTTTTAGTGTTTTGACAACTTTTTGGATCATTAAGACAAGCCAAGTAAAGGAGAGAAGCAAAGAAGAAAAACAGAGGAAAACAGAGGACAACAACTGTAGTCTTCCTTCGCACTTTTGGAGCACTTCCCGAAGTCCATTTTCTACATGCTATATACCATTTCAAAGCTTAGGAAGTCAATAATCCAATGCTTTAAACCGTGTATGATTTGGAGCTGAAATGAGGAAGATATGGCCTTTGGAAGACAACTGCACCAAGAATGTGCGAAATTCGCACAACACCTTCCCTTTGTGCAAAATTTGCACAACACCTTCCCCTTGTGCAAATTTCGCACCAGCCCATGCGTGGTGCGAAATCTCCTCTGTTCTGCCGACTCCACATGAGATCTTTTCTTTTAGATATTTTTTTATAAATTTCCATTTTTCTCTTTGTAATCCACCAACCATAAGATTTCTTAGCTAGGAAGGTTGGAAAAAATTCTCTATATATATTCCCTTGCATCCATTGTAAAATAGATAGATATAGAAGTATGTAAAATCGATCAATATATAGAATATACAGAGCCTTGCTCTGTTTTTCCTTCTTTTTTTTTTTTTTTTTTTCTTGAAAGCTAAACAACCTCTGAGGATGTTTTCCCAGAGGATGAGAGGCTAAACTTTAGTTTCTTGGAGTGAAGGAAGCTAGGTGAAAAGTCCAGATGCTAAAGTGGAAAACTCTCGTGCATTAAATACATGTAGTTGGAGTTCATAAATGAATTTTAAATCTAAAGTTTTGCTTTAAATCCCTTATAATCACTTTGAATGGCCAATACATGGTAAGCTTCAAGTCTCTGTGGATACTTATTGCTAGATCCATATCAGTCCATTAGTTATCATGTACGAGCCATTGGAAAGTGGCTCAAGGTGAAGACCCATAGTGTCTAAAGCCATTAATGGAACTTGACTATCATTTCTATTGACTTTTTATGGATTAAATCTTCATTGTTAAACCTATACCGGTTCGGGAAACAGCCATCCTTTATGTTGTTGTCCCCAATGCGAGAAGAAAAATCCGGAATTTCCCACTTTGCATTTTGAACTTGATCCTAGCAACCTCTAGCTCCGGGAGACTTTCTTTCTTCCATTTTTACTTAGTTTTATGTTAGTTTAGTTTCAAACACCACTTTCAAAACAAATTTCATTTTCTTTTAAACCTTAAGTTTTTGACAAAGGAACTCATCAGACTCAATTTCTAATCTTGAGTATATCACTGGTAGAATGAAAACCCATCCCAAAGTTCGACCCTAGAGTCACTATGCTATAGTAGCTTTGCTATGCTAGTATGAGGTCATAGGTTTTATAAATGTTTTTGATTAAAAGACCCGACTGGGCACGGATCAAAAACCAACCTATAATTTTTATTTTTGTGTGTACGGATGAATAAAACAAGTTTAGTCTATCATTTCAAGTTACTAAATAATGCTATGAAATATTTAGTTAGGAATTAAACTAAATTTTATAATGATATAATCTTCATGATCTGCTTTATTATCTGAAAATGGTATCAAAATTTCTTTATGGCATTTGCTGATTGAATTAACAAACAAATTTATATTTATTTTGCTTTTTATTTCATTCATATTCAGTTAAATCATTAACAGAAATAAGGTGGAAAATTGGAATTATTATTCAAATATTAACACTTGCCTGCCCATGGTAAATGCAATTGGCCTTTTCTTTGGAGAAAATGAAAATCATAGTATAGTTTTCATAAAATAAAAATCATTGTAAGGATCCTAAAACCAACTAGTTGCTATATAAAAATTGTTTTGGGAAAAAGGAATTTTATATTATTAGTAGTCAAATTTGTAATCATATTTTTTTGGGGAAAGTGAATTTTATATTATTAGCAGTCAAATTTGTAGGAAGGTTTTTTTTATTTTAAGAAGTTTCAATATGCATTCAATTTTTTTTCCCTTTCTTATTTTTTTGGATTGAAAAATAAATGTATTGGTTGAATTATCTTCCTTTTTTACTAAGTCACGTTTAATTAGTAAAATACAGTGATGGAAATAACATTTTCATTCCTATAACACCAAATATTTGGTTATGAAAACTATGAAGGAAAAAATAAAAAAGATTTTCTTATTAAATATGAAAAGGAAAAACGGAAAATATTAAAAAAAATTTCCTCATTTTCGTAGTTCCTAAAAAAATGTTAAGAAAAAGATAAAAAATGCTAAAAAAAAAAAAATTCATTTGGAAAATGATGACTGTTCCATGAAAAATACTAAGAAAATAAAATATAATTTAAAGTTTTCTAGAAATTTATGTACTTTCAAATTATTTAATTTTTATATACAAAATTTAAAATAAGTGAAATAAGTTTGAAGTAACATATACAAATAATTTATTAACTTTGCATTTATTTTCTCCTTTACTTTTTCTTTTCTTCTACTTTTCTTCTATATTTTCTTTCTCTTGCACTTTTCAAGAACCAAAAATAGCTTAAAATTATGTTTGATTTTTGGAAAGTATTAATTAAAGAAAAAATATATTTTAAAAAGTATTTTCTTACTTTTTGTTATTATATGGAAAATACAAAAGACAATTAAATATAATTAAAATTAGTCAGAAACTTATGTCTTTTTAAATTATTTAATCTTTATATTAAAGAATTAAAATAAGTTAAATGAGTTCGAAGTAGTATATAAGAATAATTTATTGACTTTAAATATATTATTTATTTATTTATTTTTTTTTTCTTCTACTTTTTCTTTCCATTTTTTCCTTACATTTTCTCACAAATTTTATGAGAACCAAGCACAACTTAAAAGTTTGAGGAAAGTGGAAGTAAAAAAAAAAAATCATTTATGTACTAACACATGTAATAAAAGAACATGACCTTTCATGGGAGTGAAGGTGACAACTGTTAGCCCCCTGACTCTAACACTACAATACTAAGGGCTTTAAGGGCAGGAACCTTGCATCCATGAGGGATCCTAGTGAAGAGACAAGGTGACTAAGGTTTGGAAGTCATTACATAGGCAAAGTGTTGAAGGAGGCAACACTTGTGTTGACACTACATGGTGCATTAGGCCGCACCAAGCCCACACACAGTCACACGCACAATCGTGTGTATAGGGCCCATGCACTAGGCGACACGCATTGCGCCCTATGCAGTAGGTCTTATGCACAATGCCTATGCTCTAAGGTCTCCTGCACAACCTATGCACAACAAGCAAGTTTTGTGCACAATAGTAAGGCATACCTCATGTGAGGCTTACGGGGATATGTTTATCTAATAAATAAATCCATTATTCCTCATCAAGCATGGTTGATGTCTTCTCAAAAAACTTCCAAAATGACTTAAAATGCTCTTTAAGGAGGGATGAGGTAGGTGACTCAAGGTGGACATTAAGGGGGCATTAAGGCATGGCCTTGGGAATGACCATGACATAAGTATGAGCATGCTAGCATGCACACATGGGCTCCAAGATATATGTGGCGTGCATCTCGCGCCCGCAAAAACACTGAGGCATGGTGAGACCTCTCCATCCTTGACATTGACATGAGGGTGCTAAACCTTGTGCACTGATGTGGTTTGATGAATTATGGGTACAATGCCATGGCATGTTGCTAAAACAAAGGAGGGCCTTGGACATGGGAATGGTATTGCCACAGCCACAAAGATGCCTTAGATAAGTAGCTAATGCATTCTATAGGGACGTAATGCCTTATGCACAGGAATAACAAACCATGGGTGTAATGTCATGGCATGTTAATGCACCCAAAAGGGTCTTGAACACGACATGGTATTGTTGTAGCAACAATGAGGCTTTGAATGAGTGGTTGGTACATGGCACAAGGGCACAATACCATGTGCAAATGAAAAGCATTAGATGGCATAGAAGCGCAATGTCCTGTGGAAACACATGATAAGCCATGGACACAATTACCATGGCTTACTATTACAATCGAGAGGGACTTAGGCATGCCATGGGGTGTCACTATAGCAACTAGATTGATACAAACATGGTAGTGCATGGCTAACACAAGCAAGGCAAGGAAAGGCCTTGCAATGGGCTGGTTCGTGACATGGATAACAAGTCTATGGTGCCATGGGCACCTAGACATGGCATATGGGTGGCACTAGTGCATGGGATGGAGCACATCAATGCATTAAAGGTGGACTGAACACCCGAGCATGGCTAAGGTTGGTGTCTTAGCATCGTGCATTTTGAAAAAAAAAATGATAATAGTTTTGTAGGGTATACAAGTGGTATTAAAGCACGACAAGGAAGAAATGGGCAATGGTAGTGCAATAGAAGCCTTAAGGAAAATAATTTCTTAGATTGAAGAATTGCTAGGAGAACAACCAAATAAGGATGACATTGTGGCCTTATGGGTAGAACACATAGTGGGGAAAATGCAAATACAGAGGAACATTTTGGAAACACACATGAGTTCTAACATTTTTACTTATATTTAAGGGTGTAACTTGAAAAAGTTGGTCTAGCCTAGTTTGATGTTTGGGCTAATTTGGGCAATCATTTTTAATATTTGGGTTGGGCTTGAATTATGTTTTTTTTTTTTTTTTTTAGTTTGAACTAAAATGGGTTGGACTTAGGCCAAGGTTCAATTAATCCAAGTTTAATCCAAACTTGATTTAATGTTACATATATATTTATTTATAATACATATTATCTTTTATAGTAATATTTATCTCCTTTTTATATTTTTAAGAAAAAAAATCAAATTATATTATATATATATATATATAGAAAAATATATAAATTTATTTTTAGTTATTTATTATTATTTTAAAATTTGGTCCTATTTGCTATTTAAATTTTCATATAAATATATAGAAAATAGTTTTTAAGAAACATTATACATGATTTTGAATTGTACAATCCGACCAACCTAAATCTAACCCAACAAATCCAAACATAACACAAGTTTAGAGAAATGAGGTTATGTTGGGTTGAAGGATAGACCAGGTTTGACTAGAGTTGATTATTTCTTAATTTCTAATCCGTCCAAGTTGCATCTCTAGTTTTATCTCTATTTTTATCACTATGTCATTTTAATTAGTCCTTTTATTTCTATATTTTTTTTATAATTATTGATATACGTGTTCAAATTAATATAATATATATATATTGCCATGATACATAATGATTTTTTATTTTTTAACTAGTATAAACAAATTTCTATTCTAAGTGACTTGAAAAATGACTTTAAGATAATTTTAGGAGTAATTTATCCTTTTAGTTTCAGTATATTTCAAATAATTAATAATATTTGTTAAATTAACTTTTTAAATAAATAATATTCTTAATTAATTTTTTCATAATGAATTAATTTATTTTTGTAATTAAATTTGCTCATTAGGTTGATTATAGATATGAAATATTAATATTTAAATTATGGTTTCATGATTGAAGCATGGTTAAAAAGCATGGTTAAAATAGTAAAAATAAATTATTTCTTTTTCATCCCTATTAGACTACCAAAAAGGGAAATAATTATTTTCATTTTAATTTCTTGAGGAATTTAAATCTAATAGGTCCTTTTATTTCAAACTCCGATTAGTTAAATTCATTAATTTCTATACATTTTGGTTCCCAGCCATAACAAAATTGATTCTTTTTAATAGTGCTTCTAAAATTCTTCTTAAAAGTATTTCTAGTAGAACTGTTATTAGTAATACTATTAAAAACTACAAGGTTTCTAATTAAAGTTACTAAATTTTGAAAGTCCTTGGCTGAAAAGGAAAGGCGATCCACATATTCTCAATATACTTTTTAAGTAATCTCGGCATGTGAGAATTTTAGAGTCCATTTGGCTGTATGATTTAAAAATAGTTTTTTACTTTTAAAAACAAAAACTATTTTTTAAAACTTCTAACACTGTTTAGTTGTTATTATTTAGAAACAATTTTTAAAAATAAAGTAAAATAGAGAACAATTTTTAAAAACAAAATAAAAATATGGACATTTTTGAGCATGTTTGCTAAAACTTGTTTTTAAAAACTGTTTGTTTGTTTGTTTGGTTTTTTATTTTATTTTAAGATTCTGTCTATTTTTGCGATATTAAACTTGATTTAGTGAAACTAATAAAATTATAAATTATGTTTAAAATTATTGACTACTTGTTCTCCCTTTCCTAATTTCAAGATCAAGGACATATTTTCAACTTCAACCAATTTTGTGCGAAGACAAATGTTTTGTGATGATAATAAGTTTATAATATATGATAATGTCACATAAAAGTTTTGTGATAAATTAGATAAATTAAAGGTTTATGATATTATGACACAAAATATTTATTATAAATAAATCATATTATTTTCGTTTCCATTTTCATCTCATATAATCAAGTCAAGAAAATCGTTAGGGGAAAGATATAGAAAAAGAGATTTCTTTTCTTTTCTTTTTTTAATCCACACAAATGTAAAGATATGAAATGGTTGAGATATTGGAGAAAATTACACCAAACTAAATGGGAACAAAATCGTTAGGGGAAAGATATAGAAAAAGAGATTCTTTTCTTTTCTTTTTTTAATCCACACAAATGTAAAGATATGAAATGGTTGAGATATTGGAGAAAATTACACCAAACTAAATGGGAACAAAATCGTTAGGGGAAAGATATAGAAAAAGAGATTCTTTTCTTTTCTTTTTTTAATCCACACAAATGTAAAGATATGAAATGGTTGAGATATTAGAGAAAATTACACCAAACTAAATGGGAACATGAAAGATACGAAAATATTTGGAATATGGGAGAAAAAATTGAGCTAAGTAAATTAAATCAGCCAATGAAAAGTAGGGTTTCAAGGAAGTGTTTTAAGTGATTTGAAACTATATTTGTTTTCTTAGTGAATGCAAGCAAAAATCTGGTCTTATCACACGCAAGTATTGAAATTGTTATTGTCATAACGACATTATTTTTATTAACAAAATAAAGTAATTTTATATTTAAATGAAACCTTAATAACATCAATAAATGTAAATCAATTAACAAGTTTAAAAAGCAAAAGTTAGATTTGTAATTGATGCTCATTCAATCTCAAAATTGTCAATTTTGAAATACATGAGTTCTATATATTGTGAAATCTAAAAAGATTTAGAGAGAAAAAAAAGAGAATAGAAAATTTAGTGTTTCTTATTATGAACTTTCTTAAAAATAGGTATAACACTATTATAGTCTAAATTGATGGGATAAAAAAAAAAAAAAAAGATTAACGTATCCACAAACACATGATATAGTTGCAAGGAGTATCAAAAGTTTGCCAATTAAAAACCTTTCAGAAAGATTAATTAGGAGCATAACCATACAATTTTTCAAAAAGTGAAAAATTAGAAGTGGGGAATGAGGGGATTTTAGTAATTAAGTGAACTGTAGCAAGAACCACTTACCCTAGAATTCTATTGAAACAAATATTTCCTTCATACAATCAATAAAATTAATTAAGTTTTAGGATATCTATAGAAACAAATACAATTACCTTAATAAAATATTTCCTTCATTCTTTTACTGAATCTGGTTGTTTTGAGTTATTTTATACTTGGATGAAACTTTTATATAGCAAAAAGTTTGATTTGTAATTGAGGCTCACTCAATTCTTCATGGGAATGGCTGAATCTATCATTTGAAATTGCTTGATGCTTGCATTCATGATAAAGAAAAAACAAGTATATTGTAATTTTATAAATTGAATGATAAATAGAAAAAAGAGGGATAAAAAAGAAAAAAGTACACATTATAAATAGATCGCTAAGCTGCGGTTTACATACATTTCTTATTTTTTTATTTTTATAAATGAAAAAAAATATTAACTATTGTCTAAAATATAAAAACTTTTTAAAACTTATGTTAAAAAGATACTGACTTTTAGATACTTTTTTTATTTTCTATTTTTAAAATGAAAAATAATATTAATTATTACCTAAAATATAATTTTTTTAAAGACTTATCTTAAAAAATAATGACTTTTAAACATTATTTAAAAAATTGAGATATTTAAATTTTTCATAGTAAAATTTTAAGGATATAAGGTAAGCCTATACTTTTTTATAGCTATTACTTAAAAGAAAAACTACTATTTTCTATTCTTAGTTCTAAAAAAACCCATAAATATTTTATTTATAGAAAACAATTAATGAGATACTTTTATGAAAAAAGGTTGTGTACATCTATATTATTAAATTTATTTTTACATTCTATGAAGTTTGAAACAATAGATTAATTTTTGCTAAAATGTTGGAGTTTAAATCTAGATGTGATAAAGTTTGATACCATTCATCAATATTATTTAACCCCAACATGTTTTTCGTGGATTTGGGTTATATATAGTTGTATTGAATCAAATTTGTATTAACTTGTACAACCCATTTAACCACAATCCATATAATATGAATTTGATTCAAATTGACCTATTTTATAATAGTACTGTGGACCCCGCATTTCGGCTCAATGCGTTTCCCACTCGATGGCGAAACTCGATTTTGGTTTGAAAATGATTTTATTTATTAAAAAAGAGTTGACTTGGAGTCGCCACTTATTTTTGTTTTATTTTTAAAAGGGTAAACAAAATAAGAAAGAAAAACCCTAAGTGTGACTCCTTACTTTGGAAAAGGTGGTCTGTGAAAAACCGGATCGGGTTCGGGGGTCAGGTTACTTATCGGGAAGGTACGGTAAAGACCATAGCACCCCTCTAAGTCCCTAAAGTCGGGTCTCTACTAATAAAATGAAGCAATCAATGGCAATTGACGAGGGAATCAATGAATACTCAGAGTGATCCTGCACATGTGGGAATCTAAACATGCATACAGAAAATGACCCAAGCGGGTGTAGATGCGTACCTGGGCAGTGATCCATAAAGCGCTATCAAGAAGTGAGGTTAGCGCACAATTAAGGAATAATTTCGAGCATGTCATAGAGCAAAATAAAATCGATCATGCATGGTAATTAAATCAAACAAATAATCAATCAATCATAAGGAAATCACATATGTTAGGCCCCACCAAAACCCGATTTATATTGCATGAATTAATCTCACGAATCCCATTATTTCGGAATTATGAAGATTCATCATTCTTGCTTGTGTAAAAATCAAAAGAAATAGAACATTATTTAAAAATCGGAGTGAAATTAAAACTATTCGAGAGAGAACTGGGTTTTTGAGATTTATTTGGAAATTAGAGTCTCGAAAATTATTTGAAGATTAGAGTCTTGAAAAATTAAATTTAAGAATTGGGATTTTGGATATTAAATTTGAAAGAAATTAGAATTTTGGAAATTGGAAATTAAGTTCAGAAATTGGAATTTTGAAGAATGTTTAAAATGGAATTTCGAAATAAAGAGCTTAAGTAATAATAATTGAATAGATTAATGTGAATTTTGGAATTTTGGAATTAGAAATTAAATTGGGAGTTGGAAATTTTAATGAATTGTTTAAAATGAAATTTTAGAATAAATAAATAAAATAATAATAATTAAATAGATTAATGTGAATGTTGGAATTTTTGGAATTAGCGGAAGCGGAAATTTTAATGAATTGTTTAAAAATGGAATTTTAGAATAAATAAATAAATTAATAATAATTAAATAGATTAATGTGAATATTGGAATTTTTGGAATTAGAAATTAAAATCGGAAATGGAAAATTTAACGAATTCTTTAATAATAATAATTAAATAAATTAATGTGAATATTAGAATTTTCAGAAATAGAAATTTAATTCGGAAGTCGAAAGTTTTAAATGAACTGTTTAAAATGGAATTTTAGAATAAATAAATAAAATAATAACAATAAATTAATGTGAATATTGGAATTTTTAGAAATAGAAATTTAATTCGAAAATCGAAAGTTTTAAATGAACCATTTAAAATAGAATAAATAAATAAAATAAAATAATTAAATAGATTAATGTGAATATCGGAATTTTTGGAATTAGAAATTAAAATCGGAAGTGGGAAATTTTAATGAATTGTTTAAAATATAATTTTAGAATAAATAAATAAAATGATAATAATTAAATAAATTAATGTGAATATTGGAATTTTCAGAAATAGAAATTAAATTCGAAATTCGGAAGTTTTTAAAGAATTATTTAAAATGGAATTTTAAAATAAATAAACAAAATAATAATGATTAAGTAAATTAATGGTGAACATTAGAATTTTTGGAATTAGAAATTAGGAAATTTCAAAGAATTGTTTAAAATATAATTTTAAAATAAATAAATAAGTAAACAAATAAAACAACAATAACACAATGCTAATAATAAATAAAACCCCTACTCTATGCTAACATCTTTGGCTCACACGTGGCTCCATTAAAACTCCCTTAAAAGAATAAATAAATAAAAACCTTTGCTTCCACACTTTCTTCCTGCAACCCCCCACTAACCCATTCTCAGAAAATGCCTCAAGCTCCAGTTCAACATAAGCCCAAGTCCATAAGCCAAGTCCAAGTCCATTCATTAAAATAGCTTTGGGCTCCATCTCCATCAAGCCCAAATCTATAAGCCTAAGCCCATGTCCATTTCATTAAAAAGAGCCCATCTCCATCAAGCCCAATCCATGAGATATCAATGGGCAAGCCCAAGGCACCCAATGCCTTCACAAACTTGGGCCTGGTGCCCCAACTCCAGCCCGAGCCCAAGCTTCAATCTTCTTCACAGCTTGGCTCCCTCCCCCGCGCCTGGCTTCAGCACCTTCGCCACCTTCCCACGGCAGCAGCGGCGATGCCACCATGTCGGGAAAAATTGCCAGAGAACGGCAGCCGACGCGCATCCTCTTCCTGGCGAGTCCATGTGCTCTCCTTCTTCTCCTCAACTACAAGGGCGGCGGCAGCAGCAGGAGCACCACCAGCAGTTGGAGCGGCAGCAGAGACAGGAGCGCCACCTCCACCGGAACCAATGTTGGCAATGAGGCGAACATGTAAGCGGGGGTGCAATGCCGGGTACCGCACTAGTGTAATGAACGGGTTAAGGATAGTGGGTTTAGGGGACATATATACGGGTAGGAATGATGTAGACTGATATGGGTGTGGTGTTAAGGTGGAATGGGAACATGAACAGTGAGCTTAATGGGTATTTGGATGAGTAAGACTGGCACACGCACGTGGGGCTTCAGGTGCAAGGGAAAATTAGCAATAACTGGGTAGGGAATACATGAAATGGATAGTGGCAGGAATCAAAGATGTGAGACGTGAGTGGTGTTGGGCATAATGGGTATGCACGGCCATGAAAAAAACAGAGCATCAACAACAAATGAGCAAACACTAAAACAGAGTATCCAAATGAACTCAAGAAAACAATTGCATGAGCCTCATCTTATATTGAAGTCAGAAGGTTCACGTACAGGTGGGAAAACCAGGTTGAAACAGGACCCGAAGATATGACTCAGGCATCCAATGGAGAGATAAAAAGGAATCGGGTCACTCTTAAATGAATTTCATATGAAGAACAAGGCACATATTATTGATAACACAGTCACAGCAATATCAAGTAAAACAACTGCAATAGGTATGTGGTCCAGAAAGTGCACCTGAAAGGCTTCCCTCCAGCAGAAAGTGAGCAAGGAAAATGCTGTGTTTTTCCCGCCCCCTCTCCCAACAGCCTTGCCCTCCTCTCTCTCCTTTTCCCCTGTTTGTCTTCCTTTGCAAGCCATCCTCGGCTGCTGCCACACGTCCCATCTGGCCGCCCCATCCCCTTAATTCCCGGGGTGGTCAGAAGATTATATACAAAAAAAAAACAATCTCAGCTTTCTTCTCTCTCCCGGGGGGTCTACAAGTACTAATTAAATTAATTTAATTTTAGACTATTGAATCTATAATTGACTTATTTGATAATAAATAGATTAATCGAGTTGTAAACAGATTTAGTTAAGACACTAATGATATAACATTATACAAAACCCAACTCAGTATGATTATTAAATAAAATGACCTAATTGTTAAATATGTCACACATATGTTATCTAATTATTAGATTGTGTTTAGGTTTATACTTTTAATCCAATTATTATTCATGTTATGTTTTAATTGACCTATTTAGTGGAATATTTGAGTTTTGACGTGATACGAACAATCGATTATGGGTATGAAATATTTCATTATTTCAATCTCCATAAATTGTGAATGATTCAAATGATCTATTTATATTTGTGTTAGGAAAAATATAAATTATTTAGAGATAAATATTTTTTTCCAAGAAGTGATCAACATATTAATTGAATTTAGATTTGAAAATTTTAGAATCTCAACTTAAATATGAAAGAAATGGTTCGTTTAATTTCCTCGAAGTCCAATGTTTTTTTTTTCTTCGAATACTTAATATAAATAATAATTCCTAATAAAATAACAGTGATGTTAACCTAATTTTTCATACTAAATTAAGTCAATTCAACATATTATGGTTGTGCCCATGTGACTTGTAATGATTTTGTTCTTAGAATTGAATTGCATGTGACATGTGCCAATGTTGTCTCAAAGGGGATTTTAAAACAAATACAGTAATTGAAAAAAATAATTTTTAAAATATATCAATTCAAAAAAATATTTACAAATTTACCATACCATTAAAAAAAATCATAATTTGAAAATAGTTTCAAAGCTATCATATTTTAAAAAATATTAAAAAAATGATATTTTTGTCAAAATCCTCTCTTACAAGTTAAGCCTTGGCCTTCTATACAATGCTTTGTCAATTTTTTTTTAATTTATATATATATATATATATATAAATTAGTGAGAGGGAAATGGATAAATTATTTGGCTTATAAATTATTTTCATAAATTGAATGGTTCAAAAGTCCAAATTATGGATTTGTATTTGGCTTCCGGAAAAATATAAATGATCGAAAGAAGAATCATATTTGGTTTAAAAAAAAAAATTATATTTGGTTCTGAAAAATTTGAAGGAGAATATTGAAGAAATAAATTTGGGGAAAAAGTGTAAGGAAATAAAAAGTAAAAAAAAAATAAAAAATTGATTCAAAGTTAATAAATTATTTTTATATGTCAATTTAAATGCATTTCACTGGTCTTAACTCTTAGATATAAAAATTAAATAGTTTGAAAATATATGTACTTCTAATTAATTTTAATTATATTCGATTTTTTTTTATAGTTTTTATAGGATAATAAAGAGGAAAAAATAATTTTTCTTAGAAATAATTTTCCTTCCTACCTTCGAGAATAAAAAATAATCTTACAAAATAAAGAAACAAACTTATAATTTTAATTGTTTCTAAATAAAAATGGATAAATAAACTATATTTAAACTAAATTTTGATGAGGTGAACTTATGGTCATCATTATAAAGAAATCTTCATTACATATGCTTATTGAATTAACAAACTTTTACTTCATATTCAGTTAAATCATTAACAAAAATAATAAAAAAAAGTGGAAAATAGTATTATTATTATTATTCAAATAATAACAATTGCCCATAGTATATGCAAATGGCTTTGGAGAAAATGAGAATCATAGTACAAGTTCTCGTAAATAAAAATCATTGCAAGGATTCCAAATCCAAATACTTGCTTGGTCATAATATTTTTGGAGAAGATGAAGTTTACTTTATTAGTAGTCAATTCGTAGGATGTTTTTAAGAAGTTTCAATTTTTTGTGGATTAAAAAAAAACCATATATTGGTTGAATTATCTCCGTTTTTTATTAAGTCTTATTTAATTACTAAAATAGAGTGATGAAAATATTTGGTTCTTTAAAACTATTAAGGAAAAAAAACTAGTAAGATTTTCTAAATTTTCCTCATTTTCTTAGTTCATGAAAAATGTTAAGAAAAAAAAAATGTTAATAAAAAAATGAAAAGAATGTTATTATTATTTGTTTGGATATCATAAAAAAAGACTGTTCCTTCCCATTTTTCTTAAAAAAGGGTAGGGAAAGTTTGAGGAAAGTGTATTCTTAATAAATTTAATTTTTCTTTCTTAAATTTTTTTCGTGGACAATTAAACAAGAGAGAAATCTTTTCCTTTTTTGTCTATTTTTTTAATATAAGTTTATAATTTCATAGAAAACATAATATTTTATTCCGAGAAAATATTAAGAAAGAAAAAAATATTAAGAAAAAAATGATTTTTTCCATCCATGGGAAAATGAAAGAAGATTAAATGTAATTAAATTTAATTTAAAATTTATACAATTTAAAATTCTTTAATCTTTATATAGAAGAAGAAAAAAAAGAAAAAAAAGTTTCAACAAGCATATAAAAATAACTTATTAACTTTAAATATATTTTAAAATTTTCTTCTCTATTTTATTTATTTATTTCATTTTCTATACTAAATTAAGGGAAAAGATAAGAAAAAAAATTACTAAAAGTTTAAGGAAAACGGAAGTAAAAGATTTAATAATCTATTTACCAACATATGTAATTAAAGAATATGACTTTTGTGAGAGTTGGGTTGACTCTAAATTGACTTTTGTGCATAAAAGTGTTTTCATAATTATGCAAAATTGTAAAAGAGTAAGTGAATAAGGTCTTTAAATTGGGCTAATTGATTAATTAGTAGGCTCTATTGGGTTAATTAATCAATTATAACTTGTTTTAGGCTAAATTAAGTGATTCAAACCCTCAGTGGGCTCAAGTCACTTAAGCCCATTAGAGAACCCTATAAATACTCCCTTAGGGATTAGGGTTTTTATAACTTTTTTCATAAAGTTGTGTTTCATCTTTAAAGAGAAAGAGAGTCATAGCCTTCACCCTCTCCTCTTCCTTTCCCTTCTCCCATCTATCAGAAGTGTACCAATATCAAGGAAAAGCCATTGAGTAGAAGATCATAGGTATATGGGGCTTCCAAGGACATCAATGTAATTCTTCAATACTTGGAATTTAAGGTTTGGGAACATCCAAACCTAAAGGTTAGTACTTTAATCCTAAGGATTTAAAAAAAAATAAAAATTGGTATTGCTTCCGTTACTTAGATCTAAGAAGCCAACATTTGAGTCTATGACCTACTATTCATTGTGTTTAGTCTCCTCATAAATTAGTGTTTGTAGTCAAACAAGGTAAAAGTTATCAAATTTTTGAGATTACCTCTACTATCCTTAAGTTACATATTCTCTTATTGTATGTTCAACTAACATATTTTAACTCTTCAAGAACTTATGTCAAGTTCCACTTATGAAACCACTACGACTATGGTTTACATGAACACACCTTCTTAGGATCATTCAAGGGGACACTCTATCTCAACCCTATAAAATATCATTGTATCTTTATTGAGAATACCTATTGCTACTATCTTCTATTAATAGTGACCCAATCCATAGGGAATATATGATCAACTTACGATCTCACCCATAGGTCAAAGTTATTGCTAATTTTAATACAAACTCAATTTTCTCTCAAGGTTGACGAACAATACAATGAAATAACTTGGTGAAATTATGACAACTTGATAACCTTATGTCATGACTCATTATAGGTTTTGTCTAATGCGTAACTGTACACACTAGTGCACTCACCATAGGAAAACTATCCCAATGACCAAGACCAGCATTCCTTTAATTAGAAGGTAGTATACTACAACCTTTAATAGGTTGTCTAAACCCAAGAACCAATTGTAAACAAATCATCTACTTGCAAGGAACTCATGACTTGAATCTTTCATGCAACTCTCAATGCATCCATGTCACATACAATGGAAAAGATGCATGCTAGAATGCTTACAAGACATAATGGATGGAATAAGGATAAATAAAAGTGAACTAAAAATTTATGAATGAATAATAAAATCTAAAAATTTATTACATCATGTTTTGCTTTTAAGTGCCCTTATCTTAACAATCTCCCAATAGCCCTCAAAGCATTAAGACTTTACAGCATACTAGCTACACATCTAATAAATATGCTATCCTCATGACCATCAAAGATTGTTCCTATTAGTGTATTGATGAAGGGATCCATCAGGTTATCCATTGAAGGTATCTTCTCAACCACTATATCACCCCTTTAAACTATCTCACGAATCAAATAGTACTTTCACTATATATGTGTTTATCTTTCCAATGGTTTCTTGGTTCTTTAGACTGTGCTATAGTCCCACTGTTGTCACAAAATAGCATAATGGGTTGTACAACCAAGGGTATGACCCTTAGCCCCATGAGGAACTTCATAAGCCAAATGACTTGCTTTGCTGCTTCAGAAATTGCAACGTATTCAGCTTCCGTAGTGGAATCATCAATACAAGATTATTTCACACTTCTCCAACTAACAATCATATTACCAAAAGTAAAAACAAAGTTGAAGGTAGATCAATGAGAATCCTTATTAGATTAGAAGTTTGAATCTTTATACTCTCTAGGCACTAACTTGTCACGTTATAACACAAACATATAATCTCTTATTCTCTTAAGATATTTGAGTATATGCTTAACAATTGTCCAATGTTCTAGGCCTGGATTTGATCGATTACTCACTATATCTACTACAAAGCAAATATTTAGCTTCGTTCATAACATCACATACATAAGGCTACCTATTGCAGAAGCATAGGGTATTGCTTGCATGCACTCTTTCTCCTTAGGTGTCTTAGGACACTGATCTTAAGAAAGAGGAATTCCATGCCTTCTTGGAATGCTGCATCTCATACTTGTCCAAGAGTTTGTCAATGTAGATGGCTTGAGACAACACCATTTTTCTATTCTAATGGTCTCTCAAGACCTTAATCCAAATAATAAATTGTGTTTCTATTAGATCCTTCATGTAGAACTAAGCAGACAACTAGATCTTAATTGATGACAATTGCCCTGCATCATTACCAATGAATAGAATGTCATCAACATATAAGACCATAAAGACCACCATGATTTCTTGCACTTTCTTGTACACACAAGGTTCATCATCTTTTGGATTAAAGTTAAAGGACTTGATTGCGTGATCAAAATGTTTGTTTCATGAGCGAAATGTTTGCTTTAATCCATAAATGAATTTATGTAATTTGTATACCATATCCTTTTGGTCTTTTGCTATGAAACCGTTTGGTTGCATCATATAGATGCTTTTGTTAAGACTGTTATTCAATAATGGAGTCTTGTCATTCATTTGCCATATCTCAAAGTATAGATGTGTCATAATGGATAGGAGTATCCTGATGGATTTGAGCATGACTACCTGCAAGAAGGTTGCTTCATAGTAAAACCCAGGTTTTTAACTATAACTCTTTGCTACAAGCTTAGTCTTAAAAGTTTTAACCATTCCTTGTTCTATTTTTATGTTTTAAAATGAACATTATGATAAAATAAATAAATAAATTAAATTAAATTTTTTTCTTACATCATTCCATGGTGTCCAAATATAATAAAACCATTTTTATTTTTTATTTATTATTATTTTTTAAAATCAAATGTAATCTAAATGTTTATTTATTGTTATAATTACAAACATCCTTGCTCTATTTTTAACTTTTAAAATGAACATTATGATAAAATAAATAAATAAATGAAATTCAAATTACTAGAATATCCCATTACAAAATTTGATTATTTTTTATTTTTTCCCAAACCACTATTAAGTTTTACATCATTCAATTCGTTATTCAGATTCTAAAATAAATTTTCTGAGTAAATTTTCATGACAGATGACGGCATGGGTAAAAGTTGTGTGATAAATGAATCATACTGTTTTTATTTTCATTTTCTTTAATACTGTTCTCAATATTTTTTTTATATCACCGTGTTTCCATATGAGAGAAACAAAGAACGTAAATGGAAATATTGAGATATTGGAAAAAACTATTTTTTTTAATATCACCGTGTTTCAGCAAAGTAATAGGATAAATGAAAATTTTTGAGTTACTGGAAAAACAGAAAATTCAATTAAATTTGTTTCTTGGATGGAATTAGATACAATAATCACAAAATCCATCATGTTTCCAATGATAATTTGGCTTCAGTTCTTGATATACTTAAACTGCTGTCTGACATATACTTAAATTCCTGTCTGAGAAAATGTTGTATTATAAATAAAGTTTTTTTCCTAAGTGATGTAGTACCTTCAAGCATAAAATCTCTATTCTCAAGGTAAATGCTATCTAATTTTACACTGTATGCATATTTAGAAAATATTTTTAAAATGGTTTTGAATATACACTAATTGAATTTCATAACTTCATCCAATGAGGTCTTTGTGGATAAATTCGTGGAAATCAAAATGGTACTTAATAAATCCTAAAGTATAAAATGATTTTAACAATCAATTTTTTACTTTCATATGATTTTTCATCCATTGCAATATTGAATTCTTAACTCAAAATCCATGTTATTTAGAAAACTTCTCAATTCTTAATAGCACCAAATTAGTCAAATAAATTACATGAAATAAGATTTGGAGTCTTGGACACACTACAATAAACCCTTTCTATTTTTTATTTTTTAAAAGTGAAAGTACTAATATTTACCTTTGGTTTTGATAAATCATAATTATTATTTTAGTTTTAATTGAGAGGTTATTCCTGATCTAACTTAAAAAACTCAATATAAGAATTAGGAAAATAATATTCATCATAAAAACTGGATTCATACTAATTAAAAATTTTAAAATATCAAAATTTAATTTTAGCTTCAATTTCTCATTAAAACTAAAAAAAAAAAAAAAAATCCAAATGAAGATTTAGTCTCGTTAATGGAGGGTTGAATATAGAATTTTAATTCTTGTCATTCCAAGATAAATAAGTTAAATGTTTCCATTTTTAATATTAAACGAATTACCCTCAATGTTATATTTTTGTTTTTATTTCTACTTCAAGATTTTGGTTAATATTTGAAAATGATTTTGGTAAAAATATTTTTTCCCTATAATATTTTTGTTAGTAGTACTTTTATTGTAAATTATATAAATCACACAAATACTTTTATAGAGAATCAATCATATTATGTTTAGTTTAAGAAAAATGCTAAGTATTTAGGAAAGAAAAAAATTATAAGAAAAATGATTTTTTCAAATTTGATTTATAATACAAAATGAAAATCAAATATAAGTAAAATTAGTTTAAAAATAATATATTCTTAAATCATTTAATTTATATTGAAGAGAGAAATAAGTAAAATGAGTTATAAACAATATTTTATTAATTTTAAATCTATTTTTTATTTTTGCTTCATTTTTTTTTCTTTCTATTTTTCAATTATTTTTTAGAAAGTGTTTTTAACTTAAAAAGTGTTTTTGAAAAAAAATAATAATTATGTGTTTGATAAAATTTAGAAAACAAATATAAAATTTTGAAAAATCAATTGTAGTATTGGAAAATCCTTTGTAATTTTTTTTTTAGAGAAACACTTGATATGCGATTCTCCTAAAAGCACTTTTAGATCACTAAAAATATTTTGAGTAGAAATATTGTCAAATATATTTTTAGTTCAAGAATCACTTTGAATGATTTTCTTGATCTTTAAAAATAATTTTAAAAAAATTGACAAACATTTGAAGCTTTATCATTCAACAAACAATTTTAAAAATAATTTTTAGAAATTTGACAAACAATAACTTGAAAAATTTTATCATTCGGGTGTTAAAAATATAAAAATGTTTTCTAAAATTACTATCAAATGAGTTTATAAAAAAAATGCTTCTAAGTATTGGAAAACACTTTAGACCCTAATCTGATCTCCTAAAAATAATTCACAAAACAGAAATTATTAAATCAAATTAATATATGTCAAATATCTAATAATATTCTCTGTGGATCGAATTATTATATATCAAATTTCTAAATTGATTCTAAGGTGAGAGATCCCTCACTACTGTGATAAAGTTGCTAGTAATTTCATAAAACCTCTATTTTTCCTCAAATAGTTAATAAACTAATAATAATTTATAAAGTAATTTTAAAGATATAACAAGGACACTTTACATTCCGCAATCAAGTAACAAAATATGTAGGATGAAAATGATAAAATATATATAAAGTTATTTGTAGGATGAAAATGATTAAAAAATTGAAGAATTAGCAACAAAAAGTAGGAAAATTAATTTTTTATTTTTAGGGCATATGTACATCCTTACTGCGAACTGCAACGAATTTTATGTGAACATGAATTTTTTTTGAGGCCATATATATATATCCGTACAGAGAAACTTCAAACAATTTTTTTTTTTTTTAATGGTAAAAATTTGATGAATATCATGTGATTTTCGTTTTTATTTTCATTAATATGGTGGTACAGGATACAAAAGAAGTTGATTGACAGAAAAAGAAAAAAATGTTCTAGTGGAAAGAAATATAAAAATGAGAACTATATTTGAGATATTGTAGATATCTCAAATAGTATATAAACATATGAAATTATGCTCAGAATAAGTTGCCATAATAGTATTTCTTGTTCAACTTGTACCTTTCTTATTGTTTTTCTCTCCAATAGATTCCTCCACCATGTCAAGTTTGAGAAAAAAGAAATTAAAATAAGTGAAAAGAAATGAAAAAAGTGGTTGAACTTCAATTCTCCATCCAATTTTTTTATTAAAAAGGGAAATCAGCCCTTTCATATGTATCTTTAAATTTCAAAATAAAAGATTGAGGACAGACGATACATAAATAAAATTCTTTTTTTTTTTTAATATATTATATGCGAAAAAATCATATTACCTTTTTCTTTAACCTTTCAACTTAGATCATCCCTTTCATTATTGAGAATACTACATTTTATTAAGAGTGAAAAACGTAGTGTGTTCCTCGAATGATTTAAAATAGATTTTATGATTTTTTTTTACTAAAAACTAAAAAAAAAAAAAAAAGAATGTTTAAAGATGAGTGAATAAAAAATCTAATAAAATTATAAAAATAACTGCAAGTGGACATTAGGTCATAAATGGAAAGTTCTTCCAATAACAAAAATCAAAATAAATTGTTTCTTCACAGTAAAAATATTTTTAGACTTTCAACAAGTTTTGTGTGAAGATTATAATTTTTCTAGGTAAAAAGATTATTTTTATTTTCATCAAAAAGAAAATGCTACAGAATTTAAATCTACAAATAGATGGAAAAAGTAGTTGTAATCAGTTAAAATTGATATGGGATGGAATTATAAAAATGAAAAAGAAAAAAGAAACCTTTAGATTCTAAATTTGAGATATTCAAGCTAATTTCTGTGTTTTTTTTTTTTTTTTGGAAAACTTCATTTGTATATGTTATTTTAAATCCTTTTTTTTATACTAAGAAAAAGAGTTGAATAGTTATTTAAATCAATTAAAATATTTTATCCATTAGAGAGAAAAGAGACATTTAGAAAATTCTCATATGATTTAGGAGATTTAATGACAATTAATTTAAATTTTTAGAATAATACAACCTTTCCATCCCACGGGTGAAAATGAATTGGTATTAAAAAATTATGCAAAGTGCTACCTTTATCCTTTCTTATCATATAATTACATTATTTGAATTTAAAAATACTTATATAATTTATTATAGAGAAAGAATTCGTACAAATTTTAACCTCTATCTAAAATAAAAGTGCGTTTGATAGTAATTTTAGAAAATATTTATAATATTTTTAACATACAAATTTTAAAATGTTAAAAAGTTTAAAAATTATTCATAAAATTACTACCAAACATACTTTAAATATATGATTTCTCTATAACATTTCTACTAGTAAATAAAAATAATATCAAAAAGTGCATTACAACATTCTACAACATTTGAAACACTTGTAACTATTCATAATTATTTTCCAAGGATTAAAGCTCACCATGACACAAGCCTCGGTATTATCCCTTCTTGATATTTGAAATTCCTTTAATATCTAATGCGATGTTGGGTGTTGGGGTAGCTTCAATACTATTACAAGAACGATGCTATCTGTTGGAAAGGAAATTTGTGGTTCGTAGCTTGAAGCACCTATGAATTCAAAACAGCACCATTGGGTTTGATTTTAGCATTGAGTACAAGAAGGGAGGAGATAATATAGTAGTCGATGCCTTGTCAAAGTGAAGCTGAACAAGTTGTCAAAGTACCTCATTGGGTTGATGTCATCAAAGAAGAGCCTAAGGCCACCTCTTCTACAGAAGAGATCGAATTCAAGTAAGTGAAGTCATTAGGCCATAAAAGATTGTGGACGGATTTATGTTGTATAAGGAAAGTGTTTTTCTTCCATTTGCTTTTAACCTTTCACATGATATTATCCAAGAGTTTCATGGAAGCACACATGAAAGGTAAGTGAAGACATTTCAAAGAATCAAGACAAATTTTTATTGGAAGGGAATGAGGAGACAAGTCAAAGAGTTTATTGGGTGTGATGTTTGTCAGCGCCATAAAACTGACCAAACTAAGCCTGCGGGATTGTTGCAGCCAATTCCAATTCCACAACAAATTTGGGAAGACATTTCAATGCATTTCATTGAAGGCCTAAGAAAAGTAGCCATTAAGATACAATTTTTTTTAATTAGTTCTCAAAATATTATAAAAAAAAATACTCAAAAATACTCCAAACTTACTAAAAAATTAACCTTGTTTTAGAACAAAATTTCAAAAATTCTTAGTAGCAAAAAAAATTTGTCAAAATATTTTTTTTTCTTCAAAATTTAGGATAATATTTATGTCATAAACAAAAAAAAAAATTATTTTCAAAAATAGTTTTCTCATATGTTTTCGGGTCAAGTCAGATGATTTGAGTGTCTTAAGGTATATAAATTATATAAAACATATCTCCTTGGAGCACATATTTTGGTTGCCATCATAACTTTCAACATGTTTTTTGTTATCTCCATAATTGTCATGTTCTTTTTGAGCTATATCATTTGTTGAGGTATATATTTAGCTATCAACTATCATCTATTCATTGGAAGTAAATTATTCTTCTTTATCAAATCTTAATATTTTAATATTACAACCACTTTATTTCTCAACAAAAACTTTGAATTCTCTGACGTTTGAAATGTATGGGATTTTTATTTTAATAAATAAATGATAAGGACCCTAATTTAGCATTCTAGAGGGGTTTTGGAACCTTTTTTAATGGCACTGAGTGCTTAAAACTCATCTCATACCAATGTTAAGTTTCTCATAGTATTTTGAATTTGATCCTCTTTCTTGGTGTATCAAAAATAACATTAAGCAATTTAGTGCATTAGAGAGCTTGAGTAATGCTTAATTGATTGGAGCAATGTCTAAGTTACGACAAAAGCTTTATAGAAAATTAAGGAAAATAAGAACACATTCATGTTTTCAGTTAATGTTCAGAGGAACTCACTAAGACACATGATGGTCAAGTAAAAGGGAGCCAAAGCAAGAAAGATTACAAGTAATGCTTAATTGTCTTTAGAAAGCCTTAGGATCCAGTGACTATCTTTAGAATTGTTTTCTATTCCTAAAAATAAAAAAACAATTTTCTAACTTAGAACTCATTTGACAAACTTTTGATAAAAGTCATTTTTTTTTTAATTTTTTTTGAAAATATATTTTTAAAGAATAAATTTAAAGTATTTTTAGTTATTTTTTGTAAGGTGCTCTAAATAAAAAAATTAATAATATTTTAAAAACTTTTGTTTTACACAAGTATACAATGATTTCATAGTAATAAGTTGAGAAAATTATTTTTCTTATTTGACCTAGCTATAAAAAAATATGATTAAGGTACAAAAAATATAGCTAAGATATGGAAAATAAGACAATGGTAATGAGGTGTGAAATTTATGATTTAAGTATGAAAAGTATGATAAAGGATACAAAAAATATAATCAAAAGTATAAATGTTTAATGAATATTTATAAAATAAATAAATAATTATTATCATTTAACAAAAAAATTATTGACATAATCATATTTTCATAAAATAAATTAAATAATATTACCCCAAGACGATGAGTCTCAAATTTATATTTTCTTCATCATAAAAATAAAATTCATCTTGATCACATACTGAACTATGAAATTTTTTAACTTTTCATTCTCCTTCTTACTTGTGTATGCACAAGAATCTATTAAATTTTGATATGTGTTAAATAAAATATATTCAATTAATTTTTAGCTTTCATTAATTTTTTATGTATAAATTATAAAATTGTATACAATTTTATCTTTGAAATAATAATTGACCAATTAAAAAAACAATTGTAAACTTTTTATATTTTTGAGATGTATGTAATTCAAATTCATTTAAACTTTTCCATTTGTATATTTTCAATTGGTATTTTAGTTTATTTATCTTTCAAAATACACTAGCTCAACTATTTCCGATTTTATATTTTTAATTGGTATTTAAGTTTTTATTTATCTTTTAAAATTATGGATATATTTGGTAATAATTTTAAAAAGAAATATTTGTGTCAAAGAGACAAGACAATTATCATTATTGGAAAAAAAATATCTCCACTTGTTGAAAATTATAAATATAGCCTTGATTTAGCATTTTTACCCTCATAACTTTTTTTTTCCCCTCCGAAAGGTGCTTGAATGTGAAATGAGCATAATAAATTGATAAAGAGTATTTTTGTTCAAAAAAAGTTACACTTCATGTTTTCAAAAGCCGAAAGTTATTCTTTTAAGATATATAATTATTTTATTCATATTAGTCAAATATGCCTTTTAAAAAAAAAATTAACTTTTTTTAAGAAGAAAAGTATCCATTGAGATACAGATTTTGATATTTTTAATTCGTTCTCAGAATATTATACAAAAAATAATAATAATAATAATAAAAAATACTTCAAAGTTATTTAAAAATTAACCTTGTTTTATTTGTCAATTTTTTTTTTCAAAATTTAGAATAACATTTTATGTCATAAACAACAAAAAAAATTATTTTTAAAAATAGTTTTCTCACAAGCTTTAAGGCTTTTGAAAAATGTACTTCTAATTTTCTAGATTTGTTTAGGAATATAAAGAGAAAAATCATTTACTTATAATTTATTTTTCATTTTTTCAAATTATTTTTTCTTATTTCTTTCCATGATTTCCAAATATAATAAAACCGTTTATTAAATATTTATTTATTACTATATTTACAAAACCACCCTTACTCAATTTTAAATTTTAAAAAAAAAATTATGACAAAATAAACAAATAAATAAATAAATGAGATTCAAATTATTAGATTCAAAAATTAAAAAATTAATTAATTTTTGTTTTCTCCAAACCATTATTAAGGTTTACGTTATCCAACGGGTTTAATATATAACCATTATTGAGATTCTTGGTAGGTTTTAAGCAAGCACGGAAAATTTTCTGAAATTTTTCAGAGTAAATATTCATGATGAATGAAGTTCCAGGTAAAAGTTTTGTGATAAATGAATCATACCATTTTTATTTTCGTTTTCTTTAATACCGACATATTCTCTACATGTTTTCAATGTTCTTACATATTTTCTTAATATCAACATATTTTCGATGTTATCACATATTAAATAGAGCAGGTAAAATGTGGAGATAAGAATATTTGAGATATTGGAGAAAATTGAAAATTTAAATTTGATTCATCACCAATTTCAATGTCTTGATGAATATTTAAATCCAATATGCAGGCGGTTGAGTTATTATGAGATTTTATTTAAATTGTACTTTAATGATAGGCCTTCCATAAAATTATAAAAGAAATTGTTTTTAGATATGGTTCTAATTCACGTAAAATCAACTTTGAATCAACTTTGAATTAACAACTTCAAAATGGAATTTCTCAAATGTTTTTAAAATACCAACCACTAATTTTGATTTTTGAGTTTAGAGAAATACTTGTATGATTTTGCATGTAACTAGCTATAAAAGTGTGATAATTTCAAATTGGAGCAACAAGCACTTTTCTTGTATTTCAATCTTCATGTATTTTTCTTTATATTTCAACCTTCATGTGTTTTTCTTTGTATTTCAAGTATTAAGTCAAAATAATTAACTTATTCTTAATCTCAAATCTTTTCAGTCTTATTTACCTATATTGAATGAGAATATATTTAATAAACTTCACATACATGACTCATTTTTTATTGTAAATATTTTAAGGTTACCTTCATTGAATATGGATGTTTTCTTGTGACTTATACTTCATAGAAGATTCAAGGTTCTTGCAAAGTCATACTAGGGATACCACAACAAATTATAAAGAAATACAAAAAGAATAATGACTTTTAACAAGTGGTGTAAAGCATATTTTAGGGTGTAAAGTTTAAGCTGTTTTTATACTTAATTAAAGAAGGTTTTTGAGATGAAGCACTCAAGTACTAGTGCTACGCTCAAACACTAGGAGTGCTCAAGCGTAATTGTCTAGCTCAAGCATTTGAAGGCCCAGTTTTCAAAATTTTTCCATATTCTAGAAAAAAAATGTTTTGGAAAATTGAGTTTTTTGAAATAGTCCAAATCCACCAGGGTTTTACCCATACATACAAACATACATACATACATACACACACACACATATATATATATACTAGAGACTCTCGAAATTGATTTGTGTTTCATTCTTAGGTTCATGAGAGAAATTTGGATCACCTTGAGGAGTTCACTAAGGAGTATGATGGTGTTGCATCATAGAAGAGAGATTAGGTGTAGGTTCTAAAGTGTAAGTCTCATGGAGTAGCTATTGCAAGATAAATATGTGTCTATTCTTTAGATTTAGTGGATTATACATCTGTGTTCTCTATGGATGGTTTTCCATATATATTGCATCTCTATGTGTGATTGGAATTCTTGTCTTAATTAATAGACCCCAATCTAATTGAAGAACTCATAAAAAATAAAATAAATTAGTAAACTTTCGACTAAATTGAAGACGTTTTCCTATTCACTCCCCTCTAGTAGTTCAATAACTGATATCTTAAACTTTCAATAAGTATCAGAGTAGGATGAAGTTTAAAATTCAAAATTTTTCAATCTTAATAAGACCTTAGTTCATAGATCTATAAAGAATTGGATCATTTATAAACAATCCACTCTATATTGATGGCAACAACTACCTAGACTTAAAGGCCCATATGAAGTTTAAAAAAAAAAAGGAGCATAGGTTTATAATTCAATCGAATCTAGATGATAATCTTCATTTAAATTGAGTGGAACTGGTAGATCCACAGGTGACTTCAAGCCCAAACATAAAGTGAAGTGAATGCTTGGGCTATCTATAACGTATTTAATCGGGTAAGTCTTGACATGCTTTGTAGTATAGCCACATGAAAATATGCTAAAGAGGCTTGAGACATTTTCTCAATCACTCATGAGGGCACTTCAATTGTAAAGTTATCTAAAATATAGATACTCATTGCCAAATTTGAGAGTAGAAGAATGTATGATGATGAGACTTTTTTAATTTCTATTCTAAATTAAGTAATATTGTTAGTTCAAGTTTTAACTTTGGGGAGAATATAATTGAATCTAAAGTTGTTAGGAAAAATTTTAAATCTCTTCTTGAGAGATTTAGACCCAAGGTTATAAGTATTGAAAAAAAAAGGGACAATGACTCTTTAAGGGTTGATGAACTTGTGAGATCCTTTCAAACATACAAAATGTCACTTCCTAAGTTAAATAAATCTTGAGGAACTATCTTGAAGGCATCTTCAAATGAAAAAGGGGAGTTTGAGTTATCTAATAGTGATATTTTAACTCCTGATGATCCGATCTTGTTAACTAAAAAAATTTAAAAACATTGTGAGGGAATAGAAAAAGAATTTTAAAAATTAGACTCAAGGAAGAGTAAAAGAGTTGATAGTTCACTTAAAGAAAAAGAAAAAGAAAAAGTTTCAGTCAAAGCAAAGAAAGTTGAATTATTTAAATATGGTCGGCTAAGACACATGACTACCAATTGTCCTAATTCCAAGGATATTAAAAAAGGTTATAAGTCACTTGCAGTGACACTAACTCAAGTGATAGTGAAACTTCAAACTCTAAAGATAAAAGGTATGAGAAAAATGAAAATTCCTTGCATTTTTTTGCTTATGTCAGTTTTGATTTTGATCTATTGAGTGACACTGAAGTTGATGAAAAGGATGAATCTAAATTTGATAGTTAAGCTAAGGCATATCAAACCTTGTTAAAATAGAATTTGAAAATAAAAGCAAAAAGTTTAAAAGTGAACAATAGATTCTTAGAAATCTCTACCTTAAAAAGTGAATGAAAAGATAAAATTTCTAAAGAATGAGCATAATTGTATCCGTAAGAAAAATAAATCTTTAACTATAGAAATTGAGAGATTGAGAAGAGACTTGGCCTCAAAGAATGAAAATTTTCATCCAGAGACTAAGGTTTTGAATGTATTCATAAGGGTAAGTCCGCTAGAGATAAAAGAGGCATAATCTAAGTTAACAAGGTTGAAACTTTGTTTAGTGGAAAAACAACCTTTGTTAAAGCCAGAAAAGAACCTTTAACTTTGGAAGCTCCATCTAGCACAACCTCCCATTGCACCATATGTAACAAGTCAAGACACATAGGTTCATCAATCTTCAGTTCACTTTCTTTGTTGGATTTTACAATGTATTTATCAATAATATTTTTATGTGAAGAAATTAAAACAAATTAGCTTTTGACACTCTCAACCCTTGAACAAAAAAATAAAAAGAACTAATAGCTAGTATAGTAGTTAGGCCATCTCCACAAGGAATTCTACTAGGCAATAATAAAGGTAAAGAACATAAGGTATGATTACTATTTAAGGAGCTTAAAAGAATTTATTTTAAAGATAGTGGGTGGAAACAAGAAATTTAAAGACAAAAAATTGAAAGAAAATAGATTCCAAGAGTTGAGATCCACTAAGATCACTATTTATAACTATAGTTTATACAAGACAATGAACCAATGCTTGTGACTTTAAATTTAGGCAAATGGTTTTATATTGAAAGGTCTTTGCTTAAAATGAATGAGAACCACTTAAAAAAGGTTTAAATTACTTTGATTGCTCTCTTTTGGGTTATCACAACTAGATGTTTTAGATAGGTTTCAATTCATCCTAGTAGATTTGTGTTCAACACAAGGAAATCAATACAATGATCCCTAGGTATGCTCCCAAAGTTGCTTGACTTATGACCCTCATTGCAACATCCATTTGCTTCCCATGGTTATTCCTTTAAGTCACTGTAACCATTGACAGAGGTTAGATCTACTTAAGTTGTATATAGCTTAAACTGATAGAGAGTTGAATTAAGATATGGAAATATCTCGACCTATTGAAATTTAAAGATCTAGAGAAAGAAATGTAAACTTGGAAATTGAAAATTAAAATTGATTTTGAAAAATAGAAATTTAACTAAAAAATGAATGCTTCATTTAATGAGTAATCATGCTTTCACTAAGCTTCTATGCTACATGTGTTAGGATAGAGCCCTTAAAAGTATGACATGATGTAATAAATTTGGAATACATTATTCATTTAATGATATTTCAGTTTCACTTTTATCTATTCTTAATTCATGCATTATACTTTATGAACATTCTGACCTAGCATTTCTTACATTGTATATGACTTGGATGCATTAGGAGTTGTATAGAAGATCCAAGTGTTGGGATTGAGCCCTTAAAAGCAAGATATGATGTAACAAAGTTAGACTTAACTGTCTCCTTGCTATCATTTTGGCGTATTGACATTGATTTGAGCATTCAACTCATGTCTTTTACATTGTACATGACTTGGATGCATTATGAGTTACACAAAAGATACAAGTCATGAGTTCCTTGTAAGTAGATAAGTTGTCAACAATTGGTTCATGGATTTGGACAATCCAGTAGAATTGTAGTGTACTACCTCCTAATTAGAGGGATGACTCATCTTAGCCATTGAGATGGGTTTCCTATGGTGAGTACACTAGTGTATGTGATTCACACTGGACATGACCTATGGTGAATCATGATGCAAGGCTATTAAATATCATGATTCACCAAACTACTATATTGCATGGACTCTCAACTTTGAGAGGATATTGAGTTTGTGCTAAAATCAACAAGATGTTTTGACCTATAGGCAAGACCCTAAAGTGGTCATATATCCTAATAGATTGGATCACTATTGATAAAGGTTGGTGGAAACAGGTATTCTCACTAGAGGCAACATGATATCTAATGGGATTGAGATAGTGTCCCCTTAGCTAATCCAAAAGACATGTGATCATGAAATCTATGGCCACAGTAATCCCTTTAGTAGAATTTGACATATGCTCATTAGAGTTAGAGTATGTCAATTGATCACATAATAAGTAGGATCTATAACTTCAGGATTTGAGAGGTAATCTTGATAGATGATAACACCTTATTAGATTACAAACATCATTTCATGGGGAGTTTGCATGCAGAGAATAGTAGGTCACGAACCCTAACACTTGGTGTCTCGTTGTAATATACATATGGTACTAGAGTGCAGTTGACTCTGTAATAAAATGTTGAGTTAATTTTAGAATTTGATTCTAAGGGAGCCAGTACTCCTATGGGTCTTAGTGGTCCTCACTCTGAGCTCATATACCATGGTGGCATAATTTATGAGGGTTGGATTGGTTTTAGGTTCATTCTTATGCATAATGGGGTTTTGGTAATTACGCAAGATTGCACAAGGGATAATGAATAAGGTATTTGTATTGGGCTAATTGATTAATCATATGGCTTTATGTGGTTAATTAATCAATTATGATCCATTTTAGACTAGATTAAGTGACACAAGCCTTGATAAGCTCAAGTCACTTAAGCCTAATGGGCAACCCTATAAATATCCTCTTATGGGTTGGGATTTCCTAATGACTTTCAGTTAGTCATCTTCCACCTCTAAAGAGAGAAACAGAGAGCCAAAGCTTCCTCCCTTCCATTACCCACACTTTGGAGTGTCAAGATCATGGTTTGAGTCATCGGGTAGAAGATCTTAGGTGTATGAGACTTCAGATTTTTCAGACATGTTCTTCATCGAATGGATTTTGATTTGGAACATCCAGATCACTAGTATGAGCTTTATATCTCTATATCTATAGTTAATAACGGTTTTTATAGCTATTTTATTCTGCTATGATAGATTTATATATGCTTAGGGATAAATGCATGTACCCTACGAGATCTAGGGCATGAGAATGGAGTAATCTAGGATTCCCAACAATTTAGTCCCACAGTGAAGCCTTCGACTATAATGGTTGTTATTATCTTGGTTGTTTCAAAAGGTTTTGGGATATTAAATAAGTTGATGAAAAATGCTTTTCTAAATGGTGACTTGCAAGAAAATGTTTTTATGATTCAACCTTAGGGTTTTGAAGACAAGGAAAAATTAGACTATGTATGTCAGTTACATAAAGTCTTATATGGGTTAAAACAAGCTATAAAGATTTGATAAGCTTAAAGCATATTTTCTGTAATAGGGTTTTAATAATTCTAGGTCAAATGCAAGTTTATTCATTTATAGAAAAAATTGAAAATCTATCTTTCTATTAGTATACATTGATGACATATTAGTTGTCGGGGATGATGCAAAGTTGATAAAGCAAGTAATAAGTGACCTAAACAACAAGCTTGCTTTAAAAATTCTAAGGTCACTCAATTATTTTCTTGGTTTTGAATCTTTCATAAATGCAGGACTTTATCATACCCAGTCTAAATATATTTTAGATCTACTACAAAAGACAAAATATGACCAATGCAAAACCTTGTCCAACTCTTATGGTTTTTGGTAATAAACTTTCTTTGAATGACAGTTCTA
The DNA here is from genome assembly GCF_030704535.1 of Vitis vinifera. NCBI lineage: Eukaryota > Viridiplantae > Streptophyta > Magnoliopsida > Vitales > Vitaceae > Vitis > Vitis vinifera. Next base: position 20,702,179 of record NC_081813.1, on the reverse strand, counting down.
CCTTCTCACAATCATTTCTCTATAATAGCACTATTAGAGCATTACAATATCTCACCATGATAAGGCCTAATATCTCCTTTGTTGTAAACAAGTTAAGTTAGTTACTTCATGCTCCAACAAATTGTCATTGACAAGCAAGTAAAAGGGTTTTAAGATTTGGTCTTCACTTCAAGCCTTGTTCTCATCTATATCTAAAGGGGTTTTAGATGCAAATTAGGCAAGCAGTTTAGATGATAAAAGGTACAACTACTGCATCTACTTGGGAAATAACATAATTCAATGGAGTTCAAGAAAACAAAAGATAGTGGCTTGTTCCAACACAAAATCTAAGGACTGATATTTGACTCAAGCTTCAATAGAAATTATTTGGCTACAACAATTGTCCAAAGAACTTGGAATATAATTGACTCAATGTTCAGTTCTTTGGTGTGATAATGTTAGTGTTGGATCATTAGTGTCAAATCTTGTGTTTCATGTAAGAACTAAACATATAAAGATAGATTTACACTTCATTAGAGAAAAAGTTCACAACAAGGAACTAGATGTTAGGTACATCTCCGTAGAGCAACAAATAACAAACACTAACAAAAACTCTATGCACAAATCTTTTTGAAAATTTAAGAAACAAGCTCAATGTAATTTCATCATCTTTGAGCTTAAAGGGGGGATGTTAAAGATTGCCATCTCTAGATAGCTTAAATATTTGTTAAGTTGTTATGCAACAACTAATCTCTGTTATGTTTAACAAACAAGTTGTTATCTTTTAATGTAAGAAACTCATTATAAATAAAGATTGTAATCTATAATTGTAATGTGTTAATGAATTATACCTTGTAGAAATACTTTTCTTCATCTTTTTTCTTTTCTTGTTTTTCTCTTTATTTGTCTCTATTTTTCATATCATCTTTTTCTTCCTTTTTGTCTCTATATTTTTCTTTCTATTTTTCTCTGTTTTTTAGCTATGGCTAAGCCTCTATATTCTCTTTAGCAACACAACCACCTCTCCATGTGTCATTTGAGACCACGATTTTCATCATTGATCATCTTCTCAACTTCCTACTACCCAAACACCACTCAACCACAACCATCATACTTATCTTCCTTCTCATTTTTTTTTCTTTTTCTTTTTCTAACCTTCACCATCATTGTACGCACATTGACCTCCACTCCTCTATCAGTCACCGCTACCACCTACCATGGTCATTCCTCGTCTAACTTATCATGGCACAATATAACACACTACCACCTTTTCCCTCGCAATTCTGGACCCACTCCTTCCAACCACTACCAAACACCACTCCATTTTCTCTCCATTCATGGTTGCTATTCCATTCTTCAAGAAACATGGGTAAGCTATATCTGATTTTTAGCATTGGTCTTTGAAAATTTGGGCTTGTTTATGGACTCTTATTTGTGCTTCTACTCATTGATTCATGTTCATGTTTTAGGCTATTCATGATTGTTATTTCATTCTTCAAGAAACATGGCTAAGTTATCTCTGATCTTCAACATTAGTCTTTGGAAATTTGGGCTTGTTTGTGGACTTTTATTTGGGCTTCTACTCATTGATTCATTTATTCATTTTATGTTATCTTTGAAAATTTAGGCTTTTTTGTGCACTTTTATTTAGGTTTCTACTCATTGATTCATATTCATGTTTTGGGCTGGCCTCATTGATTCATTTATGTTATTTGATTCATGTTTAATAATCATAATAATAACAATAAATTATTATTAAGGTTTATTACATTTTACTCTCCCAACCTATAGTGTGTTTTACATATTTCTCTCTCAAGTTCAAAATTGAGCAATGTGCACGTCATCATCTATAATTGCATGTAATGTGTATTTTTTTAGAGACAACGTTATGCTTTTGGATGGAAAGGTATGCACTTTGCACGTGAACAAGGGAAAAAATGTCATTTTTTTGTAAATGAGGGCAAAATGGTCATTATTATTTTAAAACCTTAAACTACAACTCTCATCTCCCATGTCAATCATTCCTTTCTTGTTATTGCTGGTGAAGCCCCAAGTCAAAGCCCTAGAATCCTAAGGAAGCTAATGCAGGGCTAATATCGAAGAAAAGACATGGAATTCAACAATATTTTTTTATCTTCCAATTTTTTTAGGGTTAGGGTTTCATTTTGATCTTTCAAAAAATTTGGGGAAATTTTGGGGAAATTATAGGAGAATAAAACTTGGCCAAATTGAGGGTTAGAGTTTTTATGTTATGCTTTCAGTTTAGAGTTAGGGTTTCATTTTCACGTTTCATAAAACTGAGGGAAATTTTAAAGCAAATTTTGGGGGGAATTAGGGGAAATTATGGGAGAATAAAACTCAGCCAAATTGAGGCTTAAGGTTTAAATTTTTATGTTATGCTTACGATTTAGGGTTAGGGTTTCGTTTTCATGTTTCAGAAAACTAAGAAAAATTTTAAGGAAATTATGGGGAAATTATCAAAGAATAAAACTCGAGCAAATTGAGGTTTAGGGTTTAAATTTTTATGTTATGCTTCCAATTTAGGGTTAGGGTTTTGTTTTCATGTTTAAGAAAACTAGGGGAAATTTTAGGGTAATTTTTTTATGGAAATTTGGGGAAACTAAATCTCGTGCTTAGCTTAGCTGTAGTTTGTTAGGGCAATTTTTTTTCCTTTCAATTAATGTCGCATTATTGATTTACCTAATACGAACATAGTTGCAATGTATTATGTGTTTGTAAATTGACCATCTCATTATTTTACCATAAAACTACATTATGGAGGGAGGTTTAGGGGCAACAAGGAAGATGTACCACAGATGAGTGATTTAATGGTTTAAATGGTAATTTCTTATTGTCTTTCCATTTGATTTCTATTTAGGCCTAACTATGTTTGATGGTTGAATATTAAATTGAGCTCTTAGTTTGGAGTCACTTAAATTTATTATTTGTCTGTAGCTACTGTTGCCTATGTAATCCATGCACTAGTATAAGACCACACTTCTGAGGTTTTAGCTACAGCTACCACTACCTATGCCACCCACATAGAGAGGGGATGTCTTCCATTTCCATTGTTCTTCAAGAGTGCATTATAGTCCAATAAGATAAATAGAGCCATATTTTCTAACAACTTATATATAACCAAATATTTTCTATTTAGGTCCAACTATATTTGATGGCTGAATGTGATTGTTTTAAATGTATTTTTTTTTCCTATCCATTTGTTTTCAATTGGGTTTTCAAATGTATGCATGACAGTATGTTTTAAGTTTTAAGGTTAATTTTTTGTGTTTTTCACTTTTTTATCCATTTTCTTTCTTTTTTGGGAGTGAACTAATTTCTGTGTGCAGGGGTTGGTGCATGCTATTGAGGAGTTGTTACCCAACTCAAAGCATAGACATTGTTTGAGACAGTCATACAACAATTTGAAGCAAAAGTTCAATGGACTAGCATTGAAAAATAGAGTCTGAAAAACAGTCACTATTTTAAATGTCCCTAGTTTTAGTAGACACATGGAGTGGATGAAAGACGAAGATAAAGATGCTTATAACTAGTTAGCCTTCAAGTCAACAGTTCATTGGTCAAGATCCCATTTCGGCACATCATTTAAGTGTGATATCTTACTGAACAATTTGTCTGAGTAATTTAATTTAGCTTTTTTTTAAGTAAAACAGAAGCCAACATTGAGTATGTTCGAGGTCATAAGGGTATATTTGATGAGAAGAATGAATGCAATGAGGATTTACATGACTAAGTGGAATAGATTGTTTTATCCCAATATTCATAAGATTTTGGAGAAAAATAAGGTTGAAGCAGTTGCTCCCATACCTACTTGAGCTGGTAGATTGCAGTTTGAAATCAATTTACATGCATGGTTCTAGACATGTTGTTGATCTTGCCAATCAACTTGCAAATGCAAAATATGAGACTTAACTAGTATCCCTTGTCCACATGCAATGGAAACCATATTTGATAGGGATTTGGAAATAGAAAACTTTGTGCATCTATGCTATCATGTGGCAGCATATAAGAGGGCTTATGAACATTTTCTCAATCCAATGGATGGAGTTGATATGCGGCTATAACAAGGACTACCTACAATACATTTTCCATGCCATCATGAACAACCCAAAAGGCCAAAGATATTGAAGAAAAGAGAACCTAATGAACCAAGTCAGAATGTGTCCACGCTAAAGAGGAATTATTTGGTGATGTAGTGTCGGGCATGTGGTAAGAAAGGTCATAACAAAAGAACTTGTAAATCAGAGAGAGGTTCACATGAGACACAATTGGAACATGGCACTCAATAATCAACTACAGCCTCAGGCATTGCACAGTGATATGGACTATTAGGAAGACAATTTTTTTTTTTTTTATAGGATAGTTTTTTGGCATATATTATATGAATGTATACAATTGTTGGGTTGGTTGAAAATGACAATAGTTAGGGAATGGTACTTTTCTATTACAGGCTTATACTTTCTTGGTACCATGGGAACATTTTTTTTTTTTACATATATATGTATATATATATATATATATTATCATAGTATGCTCTGTTTTGTAAGTAACACAAGCTATAGTTATATGCCATGAAATGCAAATGCATTACATGATTTTGTAAGTAACACAGGATGAACAACTTACATTGATTATATAATTAACACACTTTTTTTGCTATCAATATTTGGCATTGTTTGGTGTCGAAAGGTTTTTCTACTATGTGGGATTGGATGGTCTGTTTAGTGCAGGGTGTTTTTGTGTGTTGCGTGGTATTAGATGGCCTGTAGTTTAGTACATGGTGTTTTTTTGTGTTGTGTGGGATTAGTTAGTCTATAGTGCAAGTTGTCAATTATGCTTTGTATGTATGTCTAGTGCAAGCTATTTTTTTGTATGTCAATTGTGTAGGTTGTCTAGTGCAGACTAGTCTCTTAGTTATATATTTCTATGTTATAGTTTTGCACCGTAATTGCAGGCTAATGTCACAGACTATTTGTTTGGTGTCTGTGACCACAACGAAGGTGCTGATCAAGATAAGTATGTTGACTGGTTTGAGCATAATGATACAGGAATTGCTCCAAGGAAATGACGGTGTGTAAGTGATGTTGGAATGCTTTTTAGAGTTCAAGTAGGTCGACTCGATTAAGTTTGGGGAGTTTATCACTAATCAAGGACTTGACAATGAAGAGGAGTTTGATCATCTCCTACACAAATTGGTTGGGAACTGGAGCCATTCCCCTTATGAGTCCATGGTAGGACGAAACTAGTCAGCATAGTGGCATTGAAATGCATGGCGTGCAAGGTGAGCCCCTTTGATTCTTACCCATAAGGTTGTCACACAAGCCATACCGTTGTGTTGGAACTCTAGGCTCGTGACAAGTGGTATCATAGCAAGGCAAAAAGTTGAGCATTGTGGTGTTCCTTTATGATGATCTATGGTTGATGGGTTAGCTCTCCCAATGGCAATACAAGTGACATATGAAGCCTAACGTTGCAATGGTGTGAAGGTGGACACTGTGACGTGAATCGAAACTGCACTTATGAGAACTCATGAGGAAATATGGGTGCCTCCGGATCGTGAGGTGTCGCTAGTTGTTCTAATAGTGCACATGAGTGTTGCCTACTAGGGGTGGAAGTTGGTGTCTGGGTGCACACTTCTGGGGTGTTATCAAGTTAACACGATGAGTGGATGACACGTCCAAGGTGTGGACGTCCTCTTTGGCCTAGTGAGTGTCAGCAATGGACCTTTGGTGATTAATGGCTCGTGGGGAGCAACAAAATTTGAAGGCATCATTTGGTAAAGACATAAAGCTTTGCATAAGGGCGTGCAAGAGATTGAGTGGAGGAGAGTGTCATAGAATGTTTGTTTGGTGTGCATGACCGTCACAAAGGTGCTGATCAAGACAAGTATGTTGACTAGTTTAAGCATAATAATACGAGAATTGCTCTAGGGAAAAATAGTGTAAGTGATGTTGGAATGCTTCTTCAGAATTCAAGTAGGCCAACTCAGTTAAGTTTGGGGAGCTTGTTGCTAGTCAAGGACTTGACAATGAAGAGGAGCTTGGCCTAGACAAACTGGTCAAGAACTAGAGTTGTTCCCCTGATGAGTCCAGGGTAGGACGAAACCAATCAACATAATGACCTTGAAATGCATGGCGTGCAGACTAAGCCCCTTTGATTCTTACCTATGGGGTTGATGCATGGGTTGTGCTACTGCATTGGAACTCTAGGCCCATGACACTAAAGTCTCTTTAAATTATGCCTTTAAAGAAGGCAACATTTGTGATGAAATAATCCATAAATCAACTTTCAACATTTGCTCAAAATGAATAATGCAAAGTGACAAAATAAATCATTTCAAAACCATGAATTAAAATCAAAGTATAATAAACTAAAAATAAAATTTGTAATTCAATTTGTCCATTCTAATCAATTTTCTTAATTGCATTAACTTTAAAATAACACAGTAATTCCATCAAGGCCCATTCCAGTAAGGCCCTTTCAGAAGCTAATAGCAATATGAACACTTGAAAATTTGATGTAACTCAAGGAAACAAATCAAAGAGTTGTATATTAAACCTAAAGATGATCTATATATTCTAGAGAACTACATTTGCTCAAAATGCATATTGCACATTGCCGAAATAAATCATTTTAACACCATGACTTAAAAATCGAAGTGTAAAAAATCCAAAATCAAATTTGTAATTCAATTTGTTCATTCCATTAACTAAAAAATTACACAATAATTCCAAACCCTTCCATCAAGGTCCCTACCATAACTCCTCATCTATTCAAATGATTTCTACAAAATACAAAATTTAAGCCAATTAGGAAGCCTTCAATCATTCAAACAATTTACACAAAACAAAAAATTAAAACCAAGTTAGGAGCTTTCTAATTTCTAGGTAACTTTGGGAAGTCTTCATCCAAAAGACCACATTTTCTCTATACTAGGATGACCAGAAGAAACAAATATGTTGTCCATGATATCATCATCATCCAAAACATGCATTTAACTCTTCTTCAATTCATCACAACTTCATCCTCATTCTTCTTCACGGAATTCAACAATCCAGGGATTATTTGCTTCGATCTATCATAGATTGAACCATCATACCACAAGAAGAATCCACAACTTCCATACTTCTATACCAACAAATTAAACATATGTATAAAAAAACACCAAGGGTAAATCTAAAAAATTTGATAAACAAACATAATATTACCTTGTATTTTGGGGATCCCAGAAACCTTCTATTAGGATTTAAATTTGTCCACAATGTCATAACACAAGCCTCATTACCACAATAGCAATGGATTGGAGGATCCATTAATCTTCCAACTGTTGTTTGCTTTTATAAATCGATTACTAGCAATCCTATTATTATATTCTTTTACATTAATAACTTAAAATCACAATGATAAAACAAACATGTCAAATCTGATTGCTATGTTTTATTATCACCTTCAAACTCATCAAAGTCTCTTCTTAGAGATATTTTAAACATCTTATTCTTTGTCAGTTGCACCCTTATAATCGTCTTCTTATTATCAACCTCATGATAGATAATCATAATATGCTTTCATATGTATATATATATATACTAATTGTTCCATGCATAATAAATTCTCAAAAAAATTTGGAACAAAAATACATTTACATTAATACCATCTTATAATGAATTTTAATATTATATTTTCCTATGATTAAAATTTTGGATTTATTTCTAAAATGAACTTCTCTTTTAATTAATACATCCAATCATTTTTTTTTGGCAACACATGGGGTTGTTGTATCACTGATTAAGGTACTAAACATCTTTGTGCCATACTTTTGTTGTAGCTACATTACAAACCAATACCAAATCATGATTTATTTCAATTGCATTTGCCTCTACACTTGTTTATAATGACCCCTTCATCTCAACCATGACCACATTCTTCATCGGCTTGTTGGTGATTAATAATTTCTATCCATATTCTACTTTATATAGTCTCCTTTGAAATAGTAGAGCTAATTTTTTGATTTATTTGTCGTTCATGCAAACACAATGAACTTATCAACCATTCAATTATTCTTAAAAACTATCTTTCAAAACTATTTTAAAAAACAATTACCAATCAGGTCCTTAGTGTTTCTCACTTTTGTTCTAGTATTTTACTATTTCAACAACAATAACAATAATAATAAAGATGTAAATACTTTTCTCCATATATTTGTTGATTCAAAATACTAAAGGGTTAAAATTAACAAATTAGAACTAAACTAAGCCCAAAACACCAAAAGACAAGATACAAGAAAAATGTTTATGAACTTATTGGATTAGGTTGGTTGAGGCATGATAGAGCATTGTCATTAAAGTAGATTTGGCATCTTCTAAGATCAATCTCGGTGTGGTAGAGATTTGAAATCTTACCTCTAAGATTCAACAACTAAAAGCCTTATCTAAGGTGTACCCCTAGACAAGGTATGATACAACTCGAACAATAGGAAATTCCTTTAGAAAACATAAGGACAGAAAGTCGGCCATAGGAAAATTATAGCAGTGGGGTATGGCTGCAGGAAGATTATAGCAATAAGTATGGCTATAGGAAGACTATAGCAATGTCCAACAAACAATGACATATCAATACAAGATCTAATGCTAACTAGACTGAAACAATGAGTTGAATGATGATTATAGAAATTGTTGAGAACAAAGAATCAATTGAACCGTTTTTAATTGTTGTATTTGATGTTTTAAAAATATGGAGGTTATTATCCATTTTTATTTAATAACCCTTTTAAAAACCATTTTCAATTGAACAAAGTTTTGCTTGAGAGCTCAAATATGAAAATTATTTTTCTTCACTTATTCTTTGTTAAGATTTCATTTAGTAATGTTTGTGGACTCGTATTTTTCATGATGTGGTCCCACTTGAACAATGAGACTTGTTTTTTTTTTTTTAATGAAAAACAAATTTTTATAAAACAGAGGAGTCATCACTTACTTTTATTTATTTTTAAAGGGGAAATGAAATAAGAATAAAAAACCCCTAAAATGACTCCTGACTTTTGGAAAAGTTGTCTACAAAAAACTCGAGTTTGGGTCCGATGATCGGGTTATCTATTGAGAAGGTACGTACCTTAAAAGGTAGCACCCCTTTAAGCCTTAAAATGGTTTCTACTAATTAAGCTGAGAGAAATATAACAATTAGTCGATTGATTATGGATACCTAGATGGGTTAAGATGATTTGATCAAGCAAGATCAACAAGACATTAATCCAAAATTAACGCATAACAATCACACACATAACTGTGATGAACATTCAAGAGCTTATATAATCAATTAAGCTAATTAACTAAAAATAAGAATTTATAATAGAATCCATTAAGGACCAAAAATCAACAAATTTCAAGCATGACTAAAATAATGTGAGATCATTCAAACTTATTAACCAAGATTCTAAGAAACTAATAGATTGAATATAATGAATCACAAATTTAAATTAATAAGTTTGGAACATGAGAATGATAGCATGAGATTAACTAAACTAAGTAGCTAAGATCCTAAAAAAAAAAAACTATAAACTAAATAAGATGGATCAAGACTAAATCAAAGCGAATCTAAAAATGCAAACTTTAACACATGGGATCAATCATACTAATGAACTAAAAATAAAATAAAACACTTAAACTAAATAAAGTAAATCAATTAAATCTAAACCAACCCAAAAACATGAACTTTATCACATGGATTAATCAAACTAGCAAATTAGAAAACTAAAAAAATAAATAATAAAAAATCTAAAGTAGAAAATTAAAGAAATTAAACCAACACTAAATTATTAAACTGACTAGAAAATACTTTTGCTTCCACAATGCAACACATTATCGAAATATTTCTCGAGAATTTATTTGTGTAAAAAATTTTGATCTCCAATTCAATGATTTTAATTTATTTTATTTACAAAGGAAAGTTTCAATTTACTTAACAAATTTGCTTTAATTTCATTTACAAAAAATGTTTAAAAAAATTGTTTACTTTTATTAGAAAATGAATGATTCAATATGATTCCATTTAAGAAAATGTTTCACTTTGACTTTATTAACTAGGAAATAATTTTGATAAATTTCATTTTGAAGAGAATTCTTCTTAGCTTAATTCTAGTTTATGTACAAGAGAGAGAATTTCACAGGCAATTAAATAAGGAAAAAAGAAAAAGAAAAAGAAAAATAATTAATTAAAATAATGTAAAAAAATTACAATAATAATAAGATATTTTCAATCAAACTCCAAGTACAAAAGACAAATTCACCATTTTTAATTTTTTTTAAACAAAAAAATAAAAATACATATTTTATAACCTTATTTAAAATATGTTTCTTTTTATTTTTTTCTTAAAAAATGTTTTTAGATTTTATTTTTGTTTACAAGAGAATTATTTTTACAATTTTTATTTAGGAAGAAAAATTGTCAAGATAATAAGTTTTTATATAAACAGAAATTTTATACTTTAATCCAAGACAAAAGCAAATTACCTAGAATACCATATTCACAATTTAAATGTTTGGATTTTTTTTATGCAAACAAAGTTATCATAAATATTATTATTATGATTATGATTATTATTATTATTAGCTAAATAAATTTATTCATGTTATTTCCTTATTTGGCATCACTTGTAAATCCTTTAGAATGAAGCCAAACTACAGAACAAGGCAACTATATCAACCTAAAATATATATATATATATATCAAAACAATTATTTCAAAGAAATTGATTTTTCATTCTTTAGTTTAAAACAAAGAAATCACAAACTCTTCAATGCTGCCATATCTCCACACACTCATTTCATTTTTCTTTATTCAATAAACACCCAAACTGCCAAATACATACTCCATAGCTAACATCTCTATTGATTTTTCCGTTTTTTTTTTAATTCCATCCAAACACACCACCGCTAGTCTTTATATTTCCACGACACTTGCATGAATCTTTACATTCAACCCCATTATAGCTGGCCATGAACTCATTTCATTGATTTAAAAAAAATAAATTGAAACAATAAAACAAAACATGCCAATGACATCACTCACAACATAACCCACAATTTATTCACATTCATGACTTAAAAGAAAAAACAAAAGCAAATATACCATTACATTCATTCTTACAATCAACCATATTTTCAATCACATTTATGTTTCAATTTCAAAAAAATTCAAAAACCATTGACAAAATTTATAGTCCTCCACCCATTTTCGCATTCATTTGCATTTTTAAATCAAACAAAATAAAATCAAAGAGCAACATCTCTCATTCACACCCAAAGCTATACTCATAACCAAGGCATCATACCCAGAAGAATTGCATGGTAGTAAACCACCTTATGCACACTACAAGATGGACACCAAAACTAAAGGAAAACAACAATAATATAGGAACAAAAGAAACAAATTATTTAGTCAGTAAATGAATCTTCACCTCATGGATTTATAGGCTAGGTGAGAGAAACCATGATTAATTCTAAGCAAAAAAAAAAAAAAAGATTATCTTTAAGCATCACACAACAAAACTAAACCAAATCTATATTATTCATTCAGCATAAGCAAATAAACAATAGCTGGAAATAATAGAAACCAACTTGCAAACATCTCAGACTTTAATAAACAACATATGGTCATCTACTACCCATACCTCAAAGCGACAAATAGATATCTAGGGACAACAAGAAATGAATGAAGAATAGGGTAATAACGAGAATGAATAGGAAACTTGGAATAGTCAAACCTCAAGGTGTCCCTTTGATTCTACTCCTTTGTTTTGCTTCTCAAAACTCTCTCTACTAGAATCTCTCAATCTCCTTGAAAATCAGAAGATCTCCTATTTTTCTAACATGTTGAAGGTTCTCTCTTAAGGTTTTTTTTTTTTTTCTCTTCTATTTGCTCTCCTTCCTTCCTAAAAACTTTTTAGAATCTCCTTTTGTAATCTCCACCAACCTCTCCTTCCCAATGATCCCTTTTCACTTCCGCACCAAAACTTTTGAATTTTTCCCAAAAAAAATCCAACACATGCCTTCTTCCCCATGGTCATAGCCAGAAATGGATCTTCTACTATCAATACAGCCAACAAAGTTAGAGTTAAAAAACCCTATGATCTCTAAATGATCAAATCTTCGATATGTGAGCATGAAATTTTTTGTCGTCTATAAATATTGTGTGACTCATTTTGTTACCTTCCAATGAACCATTCTATCTACCAAGCATACCAACTACGTATGTAATATCCGGACATGTACAAATTTGAGCATATAGGAGAGTCCATACTATTGATGTATAAGGGATGTTCTCCATCTCTTTCTTCTCAATTTCGTTCCTTGGGCATTGAAGCAAACTAAATTTATCACCCTTAACAATGAGGGTATCTTCTCGTTCACAATCTTTCATGCCAAATCTACTAAGCACTTTATCAATATATGCCTTTTGTGATAAGCCAAGAATACCATGAGATCGATCTCGATAAATCTGTATGTCCAACACAAATGATGCATTACCAAGATCTTTCATTTCAAAATTATTTGAAAGAAATCTCTTCGTTTCATGCAACATACCTATATTGCTGCTTGCTAGCAGAATATCGTCAACATATAACACTTGAAGGATAAATTTACTCTCACTGATCTTATGATAAATACATTGATCAATAGTGTTTTCCTTAAAACCAAAAGAGGTAATCACTTTATCAAACTTTCAATACCATTGAAAAAATGCTTGCTTTAAACCATAGATTGATTTCTTTAATTTGCATACCAGATATTTTGACTCTTTGGATTCAAAATTCTCTAGTTGCACCATGTATATAGTTTCTTCAATATCACCATTGAGAAACACAATCTTCACATCCATTTGATGTAACTCCAAATCATTGTGAGTTACAAGTGCCATAATAATTCTTCAAGAGTCTTTCATTGAAACTAGAGAGAAAGTTTCTTTATAATCAATGTCTTCCTTTTAAGTGAAACATTTGGCGACTAGATATGCCTTATATCTTTCGAAATTGTCTTTTGAATCCTGCTTGGTTTTATAAATCCATTTACAACCAATCGATTTTGCTCCTTCAAGCAATTTGACAAGATCCCAAACATCATTGTCTTTCATTGATTTCATCTCATCTTTCATGGTTTCTATCAATTTATGGGAGTTTACACTTTGTTTTACTTGACTAAAAGATATTGGATCATCTTCTAGTCCCATATCAAACTCATGTTCTTAGAGATACACAATATAATAATTTGGAATCATCGTTCTCCTCTCCCTAGTGGATCTCCTTAATGGCACTTCCAATTGAGGTTATTGTTGTTTTTCCTCATGAATAGGAGTGAGCTCTTTAGTATGAGTAAGAGATAACTCAAGAGTGTCCTGATTTTTTGGATTTGCATCTGGAATAATGTTTAGCATAATTACCTGATCATTTTCAATTGCAACTGTAGGAATAATAACATATTCCTCTTCAATCCAGTACTCCCACCATATTCAACATCCTTAATGTATTTAGCATTGCCCGTCTAAAAAAAGGACTTGCTCGAGGGATCATAAAACTTAAAACCCTTTAACCTTTTAGATTACCTAACAAAGTAACAACTTACTATTCTTGAGTTTAGTTTTCTTTCATTAGGCCTATATGGTCTTGCCTTAACTGGACAAGCCCAAACATGAAGATGCCTAATACTAGGCTTCTTTCCAATCCATAGCTCATATGGGGTTTTAGTTAATGCTTTGCTTGGAACTCGATTAAGGTTATAAACTATAGTCTTTAAGGCTTCTCCCCAAAGTGATTATAGCAAAGACAAATGATTTATCAAACTTCTTACCATATCCTTCAAGGTTCGGTTTCGTCTCTCAGCGACACCATTTTGACTTGGAGTCCCTGACATGGTGTACTAAGGAACAATGCCACATTTCTGTAAGTATTTTGTAAAAGATCTTGGACACTGTTCACCTGCTCCATCATATCTACCATAATACTCACCACCATGATCAAATTTAATGGCTTTAATTTTCTTTCCAAGTTGATTTTCAACTTCATCTTTATAGGATTTGAAAACGTCCAACGATTAAGACTTCTCATGAATCAAGTATAGGTACCTATAGTGAGAATAATCGCTTATGAAAGTAATAAAATATTGTTGAACATTCTAAGAAGCCGTAGGGAATGGACCACAAATATCAGTATGAATTAATTCCAAGACACTTGAACTCCTGTTAGCACCAACTTTTCTGATGTTTGTTTGTTTTCCCTTAATGCATTCAATGCATATTTTCAAATCTAAAAAGTTAAGGGAATCAAGAATTCCTTTTAACACAAGTCTTTGTATCATTTATTTAGAAATATGTCTTAAACGCTTGTGCCACAACATAGAAGAATTCTCATTAGTTAATTTACGCTTTGTACCATAATTACTTGCATGCAAGGATTCATTAATATGTGAGACATCAATATCCAATTTCTATAGATTATCAACCAAATAACTTGTACCAGTCATATTTGAATATTGAAAAAGACTATTTTTTTCATTTCCTAATAAACAAGAGTAACCAGATTTGTCCAAACGAGAAATAGATACCAAATTCCATCTAAATGACAGTACATAAAAAGTCTCATCCAAATCCAAATAACAACCAAATTCTAATAGCAATCTAAATAAATTAATCACCTAAATAAGAGCTTTGCTTTCATTTCCCATATAGATGAATCTCTCAACATCAGTTGGCAATCGGCTCCTTAAACAACCCTACATTATCACACTTATGTGAGTATCTATTCGCCAAGTGTGATTTGGTATTAAAGTCAAGGTAACTTCATAACAAACAAAGTTGAGAAGTTTACCCTTTTTGACAAGCCATGTTTCATACTTAGGACAATCCTTCTTCACATGTCCATCTTTCTTGTAAAAGAAAGAAGTGATGACCTTATCTTGTTTCTATTGCACCTTAGGTTGTAAGCTCCCATTGTCTATGGCTCCTTTTCCTTTTCCTGATGGCAGCATTGTTATGAGAGATAGTAGCTAAGTGAACACTTACTATCTTTTCTTATTTCAATCTCTTATTCTCTTACACACATTGAGCAATGAGCTCATTAAGAGTCCATTTTTCTTTTTAAGTATTATAACTTATCTTAAAAAGACTAAAGTGTGCAGGGAGAGAGATCAAAACTAGGTGCACAAGGACGTCATTAGACAACTCCAACTTTAGTGCCCTCAATCGAGTAAAAAGATTAGACATTTCCATAATGTACTCTCTTATGTTCTCTTTGCCTTTGTACCGCATTGAAATGAGCTTAGATAAAATGGTGCTTGTTTTGACCTTTTCAAATCCAACAAATCGATCTACTATTTGGCTTAGAAAACCCTTAGCATTTTCCTTCTCAGGCATTGCAACCTTGATGGTATATGGAATAGAGTGCTTCATGATCATAAGACTCATACGGTTAGAACGCTCCCACTTTTTAAAGTTAACCCTTTGTTCCGTAATACTATCATTAGTAAGGGTGGAAGGTCGTTCAATCTGGATCAAATAGTCTAGATCCATCTATCCAAGTAAAATGGTAATGTTTTCTTTCCATTTTCTGAAGTTAGTGCCATTAAGCACTAGAATGTTGTTTATGTTGGCAGATATAACGGAAACATTGACTGTATGCAAGATAAAATCATAAGCTTACAATAAACAACAATGTCATTTTCTTTAAGCATATAAGATGTAAATAAAATTAACTACATGTATACATATGGCATAAAATCAATAAGATGGGCTCTTATAATATACTTAACACAACATTAATATTTAGTCTTTGGACAAATGACAATTCGTAAATGTTACTATTATAAAAAAAATATGTAGTTAATAAATTCTAATAACAAATCCTACCAATAATATGTCTATCTTTGGATCAACTTATTGCATGCATGGACATTACCAAAATATCACATATTTACTACTATAAGTGTCTAAAATCTGACAAAAAATAACATTTCTTTGGGCCAATTATTTTACGCATAGATTTAGATACTATTCGTAGAATTCCTTAATAAAATTCAAATACTTCAAGATAAATAAATTTATATAATAGAGGTCACTTTGGTGACATATAATTTCAATTTAATTTATATTGAAATATTTGATTTTAGACATGCAAATATATATATATATTTGTCAACAATCAAAGTCAATGGTCAAACAATTAGGTTAGTCAAACGGGTCAGTCAAAGGTTTGATCCTACCCATCACTTGACCCAACTTAAATGGACTTAGGTTTAACAATCCAAAATGACTCAATATATTAAATGACTTAGGCCCAATATCCAAATGACCCTATAGATTAAAAGATTTAGGCCCAATGTCCAAATGACCTAAGAAATTAAAAGATTTATCAAAATGTAACAAGATAAAGATGAAAAATAAGTCATTATCACCCAATCGCTTCATCTTTATCCCAAAAATTCTCAAAACACATATTTTATATCGAAAATTATGCAAACAATTTTTGAGAAAATATCTTTTGATAAAAATATTGATATTTACTAGAAAAATTATTTATAAAAAAATTATTTACAACAGGAAATATGGGGAATCTACTTTAAAAAATAAATTCCTTACAACCAAACACAAAAAACAGTGGTGGATAAATGAATGAAAATCAGATTCAAAAACTCCACCCACCATAAAACATCTTTAATTAAATCCTAATAGATTTAACAAGTGTGGCTCTAATACCAATTATGAGAGAATCATAAATCATATAGAATGATTATAGAAACTAATCATCATCTAGATAGGATAATCATCATCCAAAATATCATGTTAAATCAATAGGATAATAATATCGAAAGATATACCTAAATTCATTGAGATTATGTATTTGGCTCTTATCTTTCACGTTTGAAACGAGTATTGTAGCCTCAAATAACTGATCGATGGGGTGTGAATAATAAGCAATTTTTCTATCTACTCATTTAGACCGGGAACCATAACCCTATTTATATCCCTTATTATTTTATTTTATTTATTCATTCATCATTAATAAATAAAATAAAATTGATCTCTACATATTGCAAAGCTCATACAATATATATATATATATATATATATCCTAATGTACAATGTTAATATGTAGGCCCATAATTACCAAAATACCCAACATTTGTTTCATTTCATAGTGTAGAAAATTCATACATTCTGATTTTTTTTTTTCTCCATAGTTTTGATTGAGATTGGAAGGAGATTGAAGCATTTGTTGGGCCCAAAACAGATATCCAGGTAATTTTAAATAAAGATTGACTTGTTGCGGGATAAATTTGTTTCTTTTTGAAATATTGTAAATTTGTCTAACTTGCCAAAACACATCACGGTTATTATAGTTGATTTAGGTTAATGCTTGAGACTATAATTTTCTCAAAACTGATTCCAACAGTTCCTAAAGAATGCCTACTAATGTCATACTATTAATGCAATAATTGTTGTGAATGTTTTTTTTTTTCCATGGAGAGTGCAATCGTAGAGTGTCATAATGATATGAGGCTGCATATGCATTTTATAGTGAATATGCTAAATCTAAGGGGTTTTAATTAATTTTTTATAAGTATAATGCTACTATGTGACTAATACTTGGTTTCAAACCACGATTAAATTTGTACACACAAATTTCTATTTATCGAATTAAATAAAAAAAAATATTGATAAATTTATATTTAAAAGAAAAAAAAAATACATATATACTTTTTTAAGATACTCTTTAAAGTAAAGAATATATGTGTGATTTTTCTTATTCCGTTTCATACCCGAATAGGACAACATTACCAAAATTCTATCTAAATCGTTTTTTCCTTTCTTTTCTTTTTTTTTAAAAAAAAAATAATAATAATTTCTTTATTTATATAGAATTATAGATAAAGATTTATTGATTTCAAATGCAAATAATTATTTAAATTTAAATTTTAAGTTTTTATTTTTAAATATAAAACTTAGTTATTTTCTAATTATGTATGTGTCATCAAATTGGGGTTTACCCCTTTGTTTGATGTTTATAAATGTCTCTACTTTTATATATAACTTTAATATTTTTTTTAGAAAATTGTAATTGAAGTGTAATTTCTTTTTATTTTAATTTGATAGGAGTTAGAAATCTCATGTGAGTAAGATCATTATTTTAGTTTTTAAAAAAGTTTTGAAAATATTGTTTCTAATAAATTTTAGTTAAACATAATTAATAATTTTTTTTATTTCTTGATTTTAAAAAAAAAATCAAATAAATAATAACAAATGTTTATTTATTACTAATCTTAAAATTTTAGCAAATTTGAAGTCATATTCACTAGCTCGAAAAATAATAACGTAGGCTTATTTATTAAATAATAAAAAACTAATTAATTATTTTTAGTTTGATATCTATATTTTTTATTATAGAATAAATATATTCATAGAATTATCATGATGCTATAATATCTTTTGGGAAAATTACCCTTTAGGGTGGGCAGGGGTAAAAAATTACAGAGAAGGGTATGTAAATGTGATAATTCTTTAGAGGGCTTAACATTTTTATTTGATCAATTTACGCTTGAATTAAATTATAAAATTACAATTTTTAAAGAAAAAGACAATTGAAAAAAAAAATTATCATTCTAATGTCCTTCCTCTAAAAGCTTCCATTTTGCATCCTTCCCGTCAAGGCTTCCCTTTCACATCATCGGGGTGTTTTCATGGTGGTATCGTATTGTGTGGCATATTGAATCTCATGTAGTCGTCTACAGCTCCATTGTTCTAATGGTGTCTCCATTGAAGACTTCCATTTTGCATCATCGTTGGTGTGTCTACATTTTGAACATTGTGTCTTCGACAACATCCTCAACTGCATCTTTTTTTCATTATATGTGAAATACTTGAATTTTTTTTTTCATTTAAATATGATAAATCTTATATTTTAGTTTCTAGGGTTCATTTAAATTTTTTCATCATATGATTTTAGTTTCTAGGGTTTATTTGGGGTACCTATTCACTAAACAATTGGATTATTGTGATGTTATGTTCTTCGATTTGCAAGGGAAATGGAAAGATAGAGTATGAATGAAGTTTGATTGCGTTATTTGAATTGGTTATTTGGGGAAAACCAATTTGACCTCTTATTAAAGTTGTTGTAGTTATTTTCGTTATTTGTTGTAGGTGGTCATTGAAAAATCTAGACATGAGGGAATTTCACTGTTACTTATTTTAACCAGTAGTTTGGTGTTTGGTTATTGCATATGAGGAGATGCAAAAGAATTTGTCACAAGAGTAGGAACACTATCTCTACTCTAGCATTTCTCATTTTTCTTCTTATTTATTTATTTAATTTTTAATGTTTGCTTTATTTTGAGAAACGAATTATTTCTTTAATTTTAGCAATGGTATAAAAATTGGTATAATTTAAAAGTGGAGTTGTGATTGCATATTGTTTTGGGTTTAAATTGATTTCTCTGCTATAAGTTATTAAGTAGATTTAATATATTTGGTAAAATAATTTAATATCACAACTTAAAGTTAAAAATGACTTTATGTATTAAGTCAAAACAGTTAACTTATTCTTAATCTCAATTTTTTTTTGTCTTATTTACTTACATTGAATAAGAATATATTTAATAAACTCTTCTTGTGACTTATACTTCATTGAAGATTCAAGGTTATTGCAAAGTCATATTAGGGATACCACAACTAAGTATAAAGAAATACAAAAAGAATAATGACTTTTAACAAGTGGTGTAAAGCATATTTTAGGGTGTAAAGTTTAAGCTATTTTTATACTTAATTAAAGAAGGTATTTAAGATTAAGCACTCAAGTGCTATGCTCAAACACTAGGAGCACTCAAGCGTACTTGTCTAGTGCTCATGCATTTGAAGGCCAAGTTTTCGTAATTTTGTTTTGTAAATTTTTTTTATTTTTTTCCATATTCTAGAAAACATGTTTTGGAAAATTGAGATTTTCAAAATAGTCCAAAAATTGTCCAAATCCACTAGGGTTTCACCCATACATACAAACATATATACATACATACATACATACATATATATACCCGAAACTCTCAAAATTGATTTGTGTTTCATTCTTAGGTTGTGAGAGAAATTTGGATCACCTCAAGGCATTGAGGAGTTCACTATGGAGCATGATGGTGTTGCATCATGGAAGAAAGATTAGATGTTGGTTTTAAGATGTAAGTCTCATGGAGTAGCTATATATTGCAAGATAAATATGTGTTTATTCTTTAGATTTAGTGGATTATACATCTGTGTTCTCTATGGATGGTTTTTTCCATACATATTGCATCTCTATGTGTGATTAGAATTCTTGTCTTAATTAATAGATCTCAATCTAATTAAAGAACTCATAAAAAATAAAATAAATTGGTAAACTTTTGGCGAAATTGAAGATGACTTCCTATTCACTCTCCTCTAGTAGTTCAATAACTGATATCTTAAACTTTCAATAGGTATCAAAGTATGATGAATTCTACAATTCAAATTTTTTCAATCTTGATAAGATCTTAGTTCATAGATCTACAAAGAATTGGATCATTTATAAACAATCCACTCTATATTGATGGCAACAACTACCTAGACTTAAAGGCCCATATGAAGTTTCAAAAAATAAGGAGAATGAGTTTATAATTCAATGGAATCTAGATGGCAATCGCCATTAAAATTGAGTGGAATTGGTAGATCCACGGGTGACTTCAAGCCCAAACATAAAGTGAAGTGAATGCTTGGGCTATCCATATCATATTTAATCGAGTAAGTCCTAACAAGCTTTGTAGTATAGCCACATGAAAATATGCTGAGACTTGAGACATTTTCTCAATCACTCATGAGGACACTTCAATTGTAAAGTTATCCAAAATATAGATACTCCTTGCAAAATTTGAGAGTAGAAGAATGTATGATGATGAGACATTTTAAATTTCTATTCTAAATTAAGTAATATTGATAGTTCAAGTTTTAACTTTGGTGAGAAAATAATTGAATCTAAAGTCGTTAGGAAAAATTTAAAATCTCTTCTTAAGATATATAGACCCAAGGTTATAAGTATTGAAAAAAGTAAGGACAATGACAATTTAAGGATTGATGAACTTATGAGATCCTTTCAAACATACAAAATATCACTTCCTAAGTTAAAGAAATCTTGAGGAACTACCTTGAAGGCATCTTCAAATGAAAAAAAGGAGTTTGAGTTATCTAATAATGATATTTTAACTCTTGATGATCCGATCTTGTTAACTAAAAAAAATTAAAACATTGTGAGGGCATAGAAAAAGTAAAAGAATTGATAGTTCACTTAAAGAAAAAGAAAAAGAAAGAGTTTCATTCAAAGCAAAGAAAGTTGAATTCTTTAACTATGGTGGGCTAAGAAACATGACTACTGATTGTCCTAGTTCCAAAGATATTAAAAAAAAAAAAAAAGTTATAAGTCACTTGCAGTGACACTAACTCAAGTGATAGTGAAACTTCAAACTCTAAAGTTAACAAGTATGAGAAAAATGAAAATTACCTTGCATTTTTTACTTATATCAATTTTGATTTTGATCTATTGAATGACATTGAAGTTGATGAAAATGATGAATCTAAATTTCATAGTTGAGCTAAGGTATATCAAACCTTGTTAAAAGAGAATTTGAAAATAAAAGCAAAAAGTTTAAAAGTGAACAATAGATTCTTAGAAATCTCTACCTTAAAAAGTGAAAAAAAAAATGAAAAAATAGAAAATCTAAAGAATGAGCATAATTGTATCCTTGAGAAAAATAAATCTCCAACTATAGAAATTGAGAGATTGAGAAGAGACTTGGCCTCAAAGAATGAAATTTTCATCCAAAGACTAAGGCTTTGAATGTAATCATAAGGGTAAGTCTACTAGAGATAAAAGAGGCATAAGCTAAGTTAACAAGGTTGAAACTCTGTTTAGTGGAAAAACAACATTTGTTAAAGCCACAAAGGAACCTTCAACTTTGGAAGCTTCCTCTAGCACAACCTCCCATTGCACCATATGTAACAAGTCGAGACACATAGGTTCATCAATCGTTGGTTCACTTTCTTTTGTTGGATTTTAAAAAAGTATTTAGCAATGGTATTTTTATGTGAAGAAATTAAACCAAATTACTTTTTGACACTCTCAACCTTTGAACAAAAAATAAAAAGAACTAATAGCTAGTATAGTAGTTAGGTCATTTCCAAAAGAAATTCTACTAGGCAATAATAAAGGTAAAGAAAATAAGGTATGATTACTATTTAAAGAGCTTAAAAGAATTGATTTTAAAGATAGTGGGTGGAAACAAGAAATTTAAAGACAGAAAATTGAAGGAAAATAGATTCCAAGAGTTGAGATCTACTAAGAGTATGTTTGGTGGTGATTCTAGGAAGTGTTTTTATCATTTCTAATACTTTAAATTTTTTATTTTTCAAGTATTATAAATATTAGAAACACTTCCTAAAATCACTACCAAATGCACTCTAAGATCACTACTTTTAACTATAGTTCATACAAGACACTGAACCAATTCTTACGGCTTTAAATTTAGGCAAATGGTTTTATAATGAAAAGTCTTTGCTTAAAATGAATGAGAACCATTTCAAAAAGGTTTAACTTACTTTTATTACTCTCTTTTGGGTCCTCACAACTAGATGTTTTAGATAGGTTTCAATTCATCCTAGTAGATTAGTGCTCAACATAAGGAAATCAATACAATGATCCCTAGGTATGCTTGTAAGGTCACTTGACTTGCGGCCCTCATAATCATTGCAACATCCATTTGCTCCCCATGGTTATTCCTTTAAGTCACTATAACCACTGACAGAGGTTAGATCTACTTGAGTTGTATACAACTCAAACTAATAGAGAGTTGAATTAAGATATGGAAAAATCTCGACCTATTGAAAATTAAAGATCCAAAGAAAGAAATGTAAACTTGGAAATTAAAAATTAAAATTCATTTTGAAAAATAGAAAGTTAACTGAAAAATTAATGCTTCATTTAATAAGTAATCAAGCTTTCACTAAGTTTCTATGCTACATGTGTTAAGATAGAGCCCTTAAAAGTATGTCATGATGTAACAAATTTGGAATACATTATTATTTAATGATATTCTAGCTTCACTTTTACCTATCCTTAATCCATGTATTATATTTTATGAGCATTCTGGCCTAGCATTTCTTACATTGTATGACTTAAATGTATTAAGAGTTGTATAGAAGTCCAAATATTGGGATTGAGCCCCTAAAAGCAAGACATGATGTAACAAAGTTAGGCTTAACTATCCCTTTACTATCATTTGATGTATTGACATTGATTTGAGCATTCAACTCATGTATTTTACATTGTACATGACTTGGGTGCATTATGAGTTACACAGAAAATACAAGTCATGGGTTCCTTGTAAGTAGATAATTTGTCCTTAGTTGGTTCATGGATTTAGGCAATCCAATAGAGACTGTAGTGTACCACCTCCAAATTGGAGGGATAACTTATCTTAGCCATCAAGATGGGTTTTCTATGGTGCGTGCACTAATGTATATGATTCACACTAGATAAGACCTATGGTGAATCATGATACAAGACTATCAAATATCATGATTCACCAAACTACTATGCTACATGGACTCTCAACCTTGAGAGGATATTGAGCTTGTATTGAAATCAATAAGAGGCTTTGACCTCTAGGTAAGACCCTAAAGTGGTCATATATCCCTATGGATTGGGTCACTATTGATAAAGGTTGGTAGTAATAGGTATTCTCAATAGAGCCAGCATGATATCTCATGGGATTGAGACAGTGTGTCCCCTTAAGTGATCCAAAGGACATCTGATCATGAAATCTATGGCCACAGTAATTCCTTTAGTGGAATTTGACATATGTTCACTGGATTTAGAGTATATCAGTTGATCACATAATAAGTGAGATCTATAACTTAAGGATTTGAGAGGTAATATTGATAGATAATAGCACCTTGTTAGATTATGAACACTATTTCATGGGAAGTCTGCATATAGGTCATGGACCCGAGAACTTGGTGTCTCCTTGTAATATACATACAATATTAGAGTGCAGTTGACTCTCTATAATAAGATATTGAGTAAATTTCAAAATTTGATTCTAAGGGAGCTAGTACTTTTATGGGTTCTAATGGTCCTCACTCTGAACTCATATACCATGATGACACGGTTTATGAGGGTTGGATTGGCTCTAGGTTCATTCTTATGCATAATGGGGTTTTGATAATTACGGAATTTGCATAAGGGATAATGAACAAGGTATTTGGATTGGGCTAATTGATTAATCAAATGACCCTATTGATTAAAGCCAAAATATGTGCTCTAATGGCATATATCTGATATGATTGGTGCACCAAAGAGCACTCAAATCACCCAACTTGTCCTAAATTGATGCTAAGGCCCTAGCCATGAGTTTAACTTGTATTTTGGAGATTTATTTCAGGTTCAAGGGAAGAAAATGGTGTAAATTGAATCACTTTAGATTTTGAAAGATCAAGAAATGGTTAAATGAGGAAATAAGCGAGTCAAGACTCATAGACCATGTGAAAAGGTAAGACGAGGATGTCATGAGTTTGGGAGATGAGAAATGACCATTATGGAGTAAGAAAGAGGGCAATAAAACATAAGAAATGATGCATGAAGCAAGATTCAACTGCATGAAAATTTAGAACTCAAAATCTGATGGCAAAAAATTTGAAGACAAATTTGGATCACTTTGTAGAGTCCATTTTATAAATAATATATGTAGTTTCTAAGATCAGGAAGTCAGGAGTCCAACACTTCAAACGTTGTGCAAATCAGAGTTGAAATGAAGAAGTTATGGCCATTAGTAGACAACTGCGCAAAGTTGAAGAGCCATTTCGAAATGATTTCGAAATTCAACTTATGAATTCGAATTCCAACTTATGAATTCGAAATCCAATTCGAAATGACCCCAATTTCGAACTCAACCACTGCCACTTTGATGTTTCGCCTCTTTTACCTCGGGAATTGCATCTAATGCACTCTATTCGCCCTAAGTGCGACTAGAAATCACCATTTTATTATTATTATTAATCATTTTTAGGTAATTATTTTGTAATAAGTGGCCAATGAGAGTATGCCACATATTAGGTAATTGATGATATTATTTAAACTCTCTTAGTTCTAGGTTTTGGGCGATCTTGGATTTTTTTTCCAAAGAGTTTGACATTGAATGTGGAAGAAGACGAGAGCTTTGGTTTATTTTCTTTTTCTTCTTTTTTAAATATAATTGTTTTTAGTTTCTTTTGATTCAAATTATGGATTTTTACCCTATTATGGATTGTAAATGTGACATCACCCCCATGAGAGGCTAAGAAGCCAACTTAGGGCTTGAAACGTGAAAACCTAAGGGCTAGGAAACCTATAGGGACAATGGGTAAATTATTATAACAATGAGATTAATTATTGGTTAGGTGACAATTTATCATTTTTTTTTTTGTCCTATCCTTGTGAGTTAGTTTAGGGAATGATACGGTAGGTTATTACCCAATACTAGTGATTATTGATAATTCTTGATCATTAGTTATTCTGGTCTTCCATATCGTTATTTGCCACAAAACAAAGCTATGAGAAGTATGAAGGGTTAAAAATCCAAATCTTAAACTGGTAATCAATCCCATTTATTTGATGGTTTTAGGAATTTGTTTTAAAAATGAAAAATTAGGTTTTGGATGCAATTTTGACTTATAGAACTCAAGTTGATCGCAAGCGGCCAAGGATCCCAAAACCCTAAGATCACTTTACTTAAGAAACCTTTGTTCTTTCTATTTCTATACCTTAAGTTGGATTGTGGAAAGCCCCAAACTTGAATCAATTGAATTAAAAATCAATATTTGTTTTTTTATTAATTTAGTTCTTTTACTTAGTTTCATTTCATTCACTTATTATTTTTCACTTTAGGATTTAAACAAAAGCAATTCATTTATCCTAGTATTGACAATTTCCATAAGTCAGTCCCTAAGGACGATACCTAGAGTACTACAAAAGTTGTAGTGACTCTTTCTCTAGTTTTTCTTTACCAGAGTTACTATGTAAAAAAACTAAGTATTTTGGTACAACAGAGAAGTTCGGTCACCTATGTGGTTAATTAATCGATTATGACCTATTTTAAGCTATATTAAGTGACACAATCCTTGATGAGCTCAAGTCATTTAAGCCTAATGGGCAACCTTATAAATACCTTCTTAATAGTTTAGGATTTTCGAATGACTTTCAGTTAGTTATCTTCCACATCTAAAGAGAGAGACAGAGAGCCAAAGCTTCCTTCCTTCCATTGCTTACACTTTGGAGTGTTAAAATCGTGGTTTGAGTCATCAAACGGAAGATCTTAGGTAAACGAGACCTCCAGATTTTTCAAGCATGTTCTTTATCGGATGGATTTTGATGTGGAAACATCCAGATCATAAGTATGAGTTTCATATCTCTATATCTATAGTTAATAATGGTTTTTATTATTATTTTATTCTACTATGATAGATTTAGAGATGTCTAGGGATAAATGCATGCACCCTATGAGATCTAGGGCATGGGAACAAAGTAATCTAAGGTTCCCAACAATTTAGTCCCATAGTGAAGCCTTCAACTATAATGGTTATTCTTAGTTTGGTTGTTTCAAAAGGTTGGGATATTAAATAAGTTGATGAATAATGCTTTTCTAATGGTGGCTTGCAAGAAAATGTTTTTATGATTCAACCTTACGGTTTTGAAGACAAGGGAAAATTAGACTATGTATGTCAATTACATAAAGTCTTATATGGGTTAAAACAAGTCATAAGGGCTTGGTTTGATAAGCTTAAAGCATCTTTGCTGCAATGGGGTTTTAGTAATTCAAGTCAAATACAAGTATATTCATTTATAGAAAAAATTGAAAATCTATTTTTTTTTGTTAGTATACATTGATGACATATTAGTAATCGAGGATGATACAAAGTTGATAAAGCAAGAAACAAGTGACCTAAATAAACAAGTTTGCTTTAAAAATTTTAGGGTCACTCAATTATTTCCTTAGTTTTGAATCTTTCAAAAATGTAGAAGGACTTTATTATACTCAATCTAAATATATTTTAGATCTACTACAAAAAACAAAATATGGCTAATGCAAAACCTTGTCCAACTCCTACGACTTTTGGTAATAAACTTTCTTTGAATGATAGTTCTACCTTCTCACAGTCGTCTCTCTATATAAGCACTATTAGAGTATTACAATAGCTCACCATGATAAGGCCTAACATCTCCCTTGCTGTAAAGGTTTTAAGATTTGGTCTTTCAATTCAAGCCTTGTTCTCATCTATATCTAGAGGAGTCTTTAGATGCAAATTTTACAAGCAGTTTAGATGATAAAAAGTCTAGCTACTACATTTACTTGCAAAATAACTTAATTCAATGGAGTTCAAGAAAACAAAAGACAATGGCTCATTCCAACACAGAATCTAAGTACAGATTTTTGACTCAAGCTTCAATAGAAATTATTTGGCTACAACAATTGTTCCAAGAACTTGGAATAGAATTGACTAGGCATTCAGTTCTTTGGTGTGATAATGTTAGTGTTGGATCATTAGCGTCAAACCTTGTGTTTCATGCAAGAATTAAACGTAAAAATATGGATGTACACTTCATTAGAGAAAAATTTCTCAACAAGGAACTGGATGTTAGGTACATCCCCACAGAGCAACAAGTAGCAGATACACTAACAAAAGCTCTATGCACAAATCCTTTTGAAAATTTAAGAAGCAAGCTCAATGTAATTTCATCCCCTTTGAGCTTGAGGGAGGATGTTAAAGATTTCCATCTATAAACAGCTTAAATAGTTGATAAGTTGTTATGCAACAACTAATCACTGTTATGTTTAACAAACGGGTTGTTATATTTTAATGTAAGCCTTCTAGAAATGTGTTAAAGAATTATACCTTCTAGAAATATTTTTCTTTATTTTTTTTCCCTCTTTGTTTCTCTCTCTATTTGTCTTTGTTTTTTAAATCATCTTTTTATTCTTGTTTGTCTCTCTATTTCTTTTTCTTTTTTTTTTTTTGTTTTTTTAGCTATGGTTAAGCCTCCACTTTCTCTTTAGTAGTACAACCACCCCTCCATGTGTAGTTTGAGACCACTTTTTTCAGCATTGATCATCTTCTCAACTTCCTACCACCCAACACCACTCAACCACTACCATCATCCTTATCTTTCTTCTTATTTTCTCTTTTTTCTTTCCTTCTCTTTTTCTAAACTCCACCATCACTATACTCACATTGACCTCGACTCCCTTCCCAGTCACCGCCACCACCACCACCCACCATATATGTGTTGGCGTCTTAGATCTAAACAGTGAAAACAATACCAATTATTTTAAAAATTGATCTTTTAGGGTTAAAGTACTAATCTTTAGGTTTGGATGTTCCCAAACCTTAAATTCCAAATGTTGAAGACGGCTTTGAAGTTATTGGAAGTCTTGTAAATCCACGATATTCTACCCGATGACTCAACCTTGTTTTTGGCATACTTCTAGTGGGGAGGAAATAATGGTGAGTTATGGCTTTTTTTCTCCCTAGATGGTGGAAAACAAAGATTATGGAAACCCTCACCCCTATGGGATATTTATAGGATTCCTAATTTGGCTTAAGTGATTTAAGCTCACATGGGCTTGGATCATTTAATCTAGCTCAAAATGGTTCCTAATTGATTAATTAACCCAATAGGGTCTACCAATTAATCAATTAACCCAATCTAGAGACCTTGTTCACTTACCCTTGTGCAACGTTACATAATTACCAAAATGCCCTTATGCACAAAAGTGAACCTAGAGCCAATCTAACCCTCATAATCCATGCCAACAAGGTATTCATGCTCAGAGCGGGGACTATTAGGACCCATAGGAGTATTGGCTCCCTTAGAATCCAATTATAAAGTTTATTCAACATCCCACTACAAAGAATCAACTGAACTTCAGTATCCTATGTAAATAACAACGAGACACTACGTACTCAGGTCTATGACCTGATATCCATTGTGTTCAATTTTCCCATGAACTGGTGTCCATAGTATAAAAAGGTGAAAGTTATCAGCCTTTCAAGACTACCTCTATTATCCTTGAGTTATAGATCCTCCTATTGTGTATTTAATTGATTTGTCTTAACTCTTAAAAAGTCTATGTTAAGTTCCACTTAAAGAAACACTATGGTCTGTTTCCACGAACACACCTCCTTAGGATCACCCAAGAGGACACACTGTCTCAATCTTACAAGATATCATGGTGTCTTTATTGAGAATACTTATTACTACCAACTTCCATCAACAATGACCCAATCCATCAAGAGAATATATAATCAGCTTACGATTTCACCCGTAGGTTAAAACCACTACTAATTTTAGCACAAGCTCAATATTCTCTCAAGGTTGAAAGACAACACAATGAAGTAGCTTGGTGAGTTCATGACTACTTAACAGCCTTTAGTCATGACTCACCGTAGATCATATCCAATATGCAATCATACACACTAGTGCACTCACCATGGGAAAACCATCTCGATAGCCAAGATCAACCATCTCTCCAATTAGGAGGTGGTGCACTACAACCTCTAATGGGTTGTCTAAACCCATGAAATGGTTGTGAACAAATCATTTATTTGTAAGGAACCCATGACTTAGATCTTTTGTGCAACTCCTAATGCACTTAAGTTACGTACAATGCAAAATATGCAAGTAAGAATGCTCACAAAGTATAATACATGGAATAAGGATAGATAAAAGTGAAACTGGAACATCATTAAATAAATAACGAATCCCATATTTATTACATCATATTATGCTTTTAAGGACTCTATCCTAACAATAAAGTCGTACCTCGTCCACCTTGTCATGGCATAACATAACACACTACCACCTCTTCCCTCGCAATTCTGCACCCACTCCTTCTCGCCACTACCAAACACCATTCCATTTTCTCTCCATTTATGGTTGCTATTCCATTCTTCAAGAAACATGGGTAAGTTATATCTGATTTTTAGCATTGGTCTTTGAAAATTTAGGCTTGTTAATGGACTTTTATTTGGGCTTCTACTCATTGATTCATGTTCATGTTTTGGGTTATTCATGGTTGTTATTCCATTCTTCAAGAAACATGGCTAAGTTATCTTTGATTTTCAGCATTGGTCTTTGAAAAACTAGGCTTGTTTGTGGACTCTTATTTAGGCTTCTACTCATTGATTCATGTTCATGTTTTGGGCTTGGTCTCATTGATTCATCTATTCATTTATGTTATCTTTGAAAATTTGGGCTTTTTTGTGCACTCTTATTTGGGCAACTCATTGATTCATGTTCATATTTTGGGTTTGGCCTCATTGATTCATTTATTCATTTATGTTATTTGATTCATGTTTAATAATAATAATAATAATAATAATAATAATAAATTATTATTATTAGGGTTTATTACATTTTACTCCTCCAACCTATAGCATGTTTTACACATTACCCCATCAAGTTCAAAATCGAGCAATGTATCCGTCATCCTTGATAATTGCATGCAATGGGCATTTTTTGAGAGACAACGTTTTTTTTTTTTTTTAATAGAAAGGTATATGTTCTTCACGTGACCAAGGGAAAAAATGTCATTTTTTGTAAGTGAGGGTAGCAAAAGGGTTATTGTTATTTTAAAACCCCAAACTACAGCCCTCATCTCTCATGTCATCCGTTCCTCTCCTATTACTACTAGTGAAGCCCCAAGTCAAAGCCCTAGAATCCCAAGGAAGCTAATGCAAGGCTAACGTCAAAGAGAAGACATGGAATTCAACGGTGATTTTTTATCTTCCAAATTTTTTAGGGTTAGGGTTTCATTTTGATTTTTTAGAAAATTTGGGAAAATTTTAGGAAAATTATAAGGGAATAAAACTTGGCCAAATTAAGGGTTAGGGTTTTTATTATGCTTCTGATTTAGGGTTAGGGTTTTGTTTTCACGTTTCAAAAAACTGAAGGAAAATTTAGGGAAATTTTGAGGAAATTTTAAGGCGATTTTTTGGGGAAATTAAGAGAATTTATGAGAGAATAAATCTCAGCCAAATTAAGGGTTAGGGTTTAAATTTTTATGTTATGCTTTCGGTTTAAGGTTAGGGTTTCGTTTTCATGTTTCAAAAAATCGAGGGAAATTTTAGGAATTTTTAGGGAAAAATTATGGAAATTATCAAAGAATAAAACTTGACCAAATTGAGGGTTAGGGTTTAAATTTTTATGTTATGCTTCCAATTGAAGGTTATGGTTTTGTTTTCATGTTTCATAAAACTTGGGGAAATTTTAGGGCAATTTTTTAGGGCAATTTGGGGAAACTAAATCTCGTTCTTAGTTGTAGTTTGTTAGGACAATTTCAAATTTTTTTTTTCCTTTCAATTAATGTTGCATTATTGATTTATCTAATACAAATATAGTTGCAATGTATTCTGTGTTTGCAGATCGACCATCTCATTATTTTACCATAAAATTGCATTATGAAGGGAGGTTTAGGGGCAGCAAGGAAGGTGTACCAAAGGTTAGTGATTTGATGGTTTAAGTGGAATTTTTTTATTGTCTTTCCATTTGATTTCTATTTAGGTCCAGCTATATTTGATGGTTGAATATGATTGCATCAAACTCATATTAAATTGTGCTCTTAGTTTGAAGTCACCCAAATTTATTTTTTGTCTATAGCTACTGCTGCTTGTGCCATCCATGCACCAGTATAAGACCACACTTCTGGGATTTTATCTGCAGCTGCCACCACTTGTGCCACCCACATCCGAGTGTCTGGGGGACTTATGTACAACTACTGTTGCTTATGCCACCCACATGAAGGGGGGATGTCCTCCATTTCCATTGTTCTTCAAAGGTGCATTACAGTCCAACAAGATAAATAGAGTCATATTTTCTAACAGCTTATATATAACCAAATATTTTCTACTGAGGTCCAACTATATTTCATAGTTGAATTTGATTGTTTTAAATGTATTTTTTTTCTATCCATTTGTTTCCTATTGGGTCTTCAAATGTATGCTTGGTACATTGTTAATTTTTATATGAATGGCAACATGTTTTAAGTTTTAAGGTTAATTTTTTTGTGCTTTTCATTTGTTTTCCGTTTTCTTTCTTCTTTGGGAGTGATGTAATTTCTATGTACAAGGGTTGATGCCTACTATTGAGGAGTTGTTGCCCAATTCAGAGCATAGACATTGTTTGAGACACTTATACAACAATTTCAAGCAAAAGTTCAAGAGACTAGCATTGAAAGATAGAGTCTGAAAATCAGTCACTACTTTAAATGTCCCTAGTTTTAGTAGACACATAGAGAGGATGAAAGAAAAAAGATAAAGATGCTTATAACTAGTTAGCCTCGAAGCCGATAGTTCACTAATCAAGATCCCATTTCGACGCATCATTTAAGTGTGATATCTTATTGAACAATTGTGTGAGTCATTTAATGTAGCTTTTGTTGAAGTAAGACAGAAGCCAATATTAAGTATATTGGAGGTCATAAGGGTATATTTGATAAAAATGATGAATGCAATGAGGATTTACATTACTAAGTGGGATAGATTGCTATGTCCCAATATCCACAAGATTTTGGAGAAGAATAAGGTTGAAGCAATTGCTGCCATACCTACCGAAGCTAGTGCATTGCAGTTTGAAATCAATTTACATGCATGGTGCTAGATATATTGTTTATCTTGCCAATCAAACTCATAAACTTATATCTTTTGTATGTATAATTAATAACAATTTTTAAAAAATCCAACCATAATTATGTGAATGGAAAGAGGATCAATTGAATAAATATGGTAGTGATATACTTATCATTTCTATTTTTACATTCATTTCCTTTATGGATCAAAGAGAAAAGATGAATGTGATTACTATTTTAAAAATTGGACCGATAAACATTTATGTTAATTTTTTTTCAAATATTGAACCACTTCCAACTGTATTTTTAATGTCACACACCACTTTAATTATTTATTTTAGGGTTGTCCCCACAACATAGTAACCAGATGGGTCCCGATCCTTTTTGTTGGGTTGATGGTTTTAGTAATATATTTTTAGATTATTTACTATTTAGAATTTTACACATACCTTTGTACTAAAATTAGGTAACAAAATCATAAAATTATAAAATTGATGAAATACAAATAAAAATGATAAAATATTCAATAATAAATATTAATAAAATAAATAATTAAATTATATTTCATTCTTTGATATATAAATTATCTCTTTTGATATATAATTTATCTCCTTAATACTTTAATATTATAATTTATTATTTAATAAAAAAGCTATTAATTTATTGACATTTTATCATTATCAAGATTTAATATAGTAACATTAAAAATAAAAATGAAATATTTTAAGTATTTAAATTTGTTATATATAATTTTAATTTTAATAATTTATAAATTTTATATTTATAAATTCTATTGATAATTCGAGAATGATTCAACCTCAACTGTAAACCAGTTTGATGACTTGTGCAATTCTAAAAATATTGCATTTATTTACCATCACTCATTGTAAATTTATACTTAAGGTTTTTAAAATTATTAAAATAGACTCTTATATATATATATATATATATACCAACTTTTTTCTAATAAAAAATTGAATAGGTAACGTGAAAAGATGATGAGATCTTCTCATGAGAAGCTCAAAACCCTAACGTGTCAATTTCATTTATTTTATTTTATTTTAGTGTTCTTCCCTTCAAACTATATAACTATAATAAAAAAACGTGCTCATCCACCACGCCAAGTTTGAAAAAACAAATTAAATAAGAAAAAAGAAAAAGGAGAAAAGGGA
Organism: Vitis vinifera; assembly: GCF_030704535.1. Lineage (NCBI taxonomy): Eukaryota > Viridiplantae > Streptophyta > Magnoliopsida > Vitales > Vitaceae > Vitis > Vitis vinifera. The sequence goes on along the minus strand of NC_081813.1, from coordinate 20,668,320 downwards.
AGAAAAGAGCAGTTTAACGTCAATGGCTTGTTTTGAACCATTTTTGTAAATAATTTTTTATTTTAAAAAAAAAATACATCTGACAACTAAAAGTTATTTTATACTTTTCAGTCTTTAAAAATAAAAAATAAGATGTTTTCAAATAACATCTTTGAATTATTTTATATTATTTTTATTTATTTTTAAATTATTTTAAGAAATAATTATATAAACATATAAAATAATTAAAAATAAAATGTTAGATATAAAAATTATTTTTAAAATATATTTAAAACATTAAAAATAGTTTTAAAACATTTTAAGTTTTCAAACAGACTTTTATATTATAAATATCATAAAATGGTTTTCAAAAACTATTTTTTAAAATTATTTTCAATAACAGTTACCAAACATAGGTCAAGTCTCCATTCAATTTTTTTCTTTTTTTCCCAAAATAAAAAAATCAGTTCACCTCTAAGATTGAGGTATATTTTTTAGTACCTTTTTATTAAATAGGGAAATAAGTCTTTTCATACATATTTTTAAATGTCAAAATAAATAATTGAGAACATCCATCTTAGAGGATATATAAATAAAATTCTTGTCTATATATTTAACAGACTATATGTGAAAAAATCATATTACCTCTTTCTTTAACCTTTCAACTTAGATCACCCCTTTCCATTATTGAGAAAACTACCATTAACTTAAAAATCTCTTGAATAAATTATTTTATTAAGAATGAAGTGTTCTTCTAAGTGATTTAAAATAGATTTGGCGTTTTTAATCAATGAAAAATTTAAATTTAAGTTTGATGAAATGAAGGGCATAGTGAGGATGTTTTCCATCAATGAAAAATGTAAATTTAAAATTGATGGTTCAAAGATAAAGAATAAAAGTAAAAGTGTGTTGAACATCGAGTGATTAGAAAATTTAATAAAACTAAAAATGACTATAAGTAGACATTAGCTCATAAATCAAAAATTCATTCGATAACAAAAATCAAAATAAATTGTCTCTTCATAGTAAAAATATTTTTAGACTTTCAACAAGTTTTGTGTGAAGATTAGAATTTTTCTAGGTAAAAAAATTATTTTTATTTTTCATTAAAAAGAAAATGCTGCAGAAGTTAAATCTACAAATAGATAGAAAAAGTAGTGGTAATCAGTTAAAGTTGATATGGGATGAAATTATAAAAATGAAAAAGAAAAAGAAAAAGAAATCTTTAGTTTTTAAATTTGAGATACTGAAGCTAAAATAAAAATTAATATACCCTAAAGCCTTTCCCATTTCCTATATCTGGTAAATAAAAAATAAAAAAAAAATAAAAAAGTGCATTCCAACATTCAAAACGCTTATAACTATTCATAATTATTCTCAAAGGATTAAAGCTTGCCATGACTCAGTATTATTACTTCGTGATTTTTCAAAATCCTTTACCATCAAATGCAATGTTTCCGGTGTTGGGGTAGGTGCAGTGCTATTAAAAGAATGACCCTATCTCACAGGAAGGAAATTTGTGGTTCATACAGATCATCAAACCTTGAAGCATTAAGTACGTTGACTATACGATCAATGGGGTCTGATTTTAGCATTAAGTACAAGACGGGAGGAGATAATATAGTTGTCGATGTCATGTCAGGGTGTTATGAAGCCGAACAAGTTGTCCAGTCTATTTCGGCATCTTGGGTAGATGCCATCAAAGAAAAGGCCAAGGCCGGCCACCTCTTCTATGGATGAGATCAAATTCAAAAAGTGAAGCCGGCCATAAAAGATTGTGGATGGATTTAACCTCTTCTATGCATAAGGAAGGTGTTTTTCTTCCATCTGCTTTAAACCTCTCATATGATATCATCCAAGAGTTTCATGGAAGCACACATGAAAGGTAAGTGAAGACATTTCAAAGAATCAAGACATTTTTATTGGAGGGAATGAGGAGACAAGTCAGAGAGTTAAGACATCTGAATGGACTTCATTGCAAAAAGTATCCATTAAGATACAGTTTTTTTTGCATATTTTTAATTAATTCTCAAAATATTATACAAAAAATACTCGAAAATACTGCAAACTTACGAAACAACTAACCTTGTTTTAGAACAAAATTTCAAAAATTCATAGTAGCAAAGAAAAAACAAGATGTTTTTTTCAAAATTTAGAATAATATTTATGTCTTAAACAACAAAAAAAAATTATTTTCACAAATAGTTTTTTCACATATCTTAAGACTTTTGAAAAATATACTCTTTTTTTCAAATATCTACATTTGTTTAGGAATATAAAGAGAAAAATATTTTATTTATCATTTTTTTCATTTTTAAATATTTTTTTCTTACTTCTTTTCATAATATCCAAATGTGATAAAACTATTTTTAAAATATTTTTCTTTTCTTGTCTTCTAAGAATCGAAATATAATTTAAATATTTATTTATTATTATATTTACAAAACATCCCATCGGGTTTAATATATAACCATTTGAGATTCTTAAAATGTTCATGATAAATGAAATCTAGAAAATTTTTAGAGTAAATGTTCATGATATAAATAGGTAAAAGTTTTGTGATAAATGAATCATATCATTTTTATTTTCATTTTCTTTAATACGTTAGCTATATTTTCTTAATATCAACATATTTTCAATATTCTAAAATATTAAATAGATCATTGTAAACTGTGAAGATAGGAAGATATTTGAGATATTGGAGAAAATTGAAATTTTAAATTTCATTAATAACCCTTTTTTATATTTTTAAATTGGTAAATTTCACTACACTTCCATTTTTATATTTTTAACATGTAACCATGAATATTTAGATGGTGGACTTGTTATAAGATTTTATTTAAATTACATTTTGGATAATGCCATATCTTATTCATATTTTCTAGTACTAAAGTAGTAACATTTTAATCTGGTTTTGTTGGAATAAGTTATACAGTTTGTTTTTAGAATTAATAAATGCTTTAATATTTGTTGGATTATTTAAAGAGTTTATAACTTTGAAAAAATAATTAATATAACAAGTCAATAAAATGGCATTTCCCATTAAAAGTATATTTCATGTTTCAATGAAATTTTTAAGGCCTGAACATGTCTCATCCTTCCACCGGATTTTATAGTTTGTTCCCTTATATTCAAAACTTAACATTCTATTCCAAACTTGAAAAATACTAACACTTCACCTCAATTATAAAACTTGCATAAAATTATAAATGAAACTATTTTTGTACATTGACATTGGTTGAAACTTTGGTTTAAATTTAGATAGAACCAAATCTGAATAATTAGGATAATATATGTTTTTCTTTGTATTTGAATTTTATTTCTCTACTTAATAACTTGTTTATTGATTTTTTAATAAGTTAAAGAAAAAATATCATTCTTTAATAATTTTGAAGGGTAAAATATTGTTTTTTAACAAATTTGAGACCCAAAGTTTTTTAATATAAAGGGCAATATGTAAAATACACTAAAAGATTGAGAGGTAAAATATATTTGACCTCATTTTTAAAATATGAATGTTAATTTGAATTTAATTTCCATTTTAATTTTTAATTAAAACAAAATAAAAATTATCCAAGACATCTTCTCGGATTCTTAGTATAGAAGATGAAGATGGGATTTTAATCTGCAACCAAATAAAAGGTTAATTATTTTTATTTTTAATATTAAACAAATTACACTTATGGGGTGTTGGGTACATGGGAATAGAGAATGAAAATGAATTTTTTTTTTTTTTTTTGTGAAAGCAAATTAATTTGATAATTTCATTTCTAATGCTTTGATGAGCCTAGGAATTCAAAATTGGAATGATTATTTGTTTACATTGTAATGTTTGGTAATAATAGGAATTAGAATGAAAAATAAATATATTGACAATAATACCCTTACACAGAGTTTAAAATAAATTTTTTATTTAAAAAATAAATAAATTTTGAGAATTTTTTTATAAGACTAAAAAAAATAGTCTTATTATGGGATGAAGAGACATTGAGACTTGATGAATGAAATCGAAGGGTAAAATAATAATCTTAGACTATTTTAAATTTTCTTGTGAAATGAATGAATCACAATACCACCTATTTGCGATAAATTGAAATCCCACTTAAAAGTGGGATTTGATTTCTATCAAAATTATTTTTTATATATTCTCATCTTCATTCTTCATTCTCACATACCAAACAGTATCTTTTATATATATATATATATATATATATATATATATATATATATATATATATATATATATAAACCACAAACGTACTTTTCATGGTGTTTTTGGTAATATGTTATATAAAAAAATGATGGTAAAAACAAATGTACCCCCATGCTAGTTCAAAAACTATTTTAAGTGATTTTAGAAATTTCTAGAATTTTGTCAAATGCCTAATTTAAATAAACTTCAAACATTAAGAAAAGAAAAAAATAAGAAAAAGAAGAAAAAAAAACTACTTCTAAGTTTCTAAAAATCACTCAAGATGAGAAAATACTAAATCAAATCCATATAAATATCAAATAATATTCATGTAAATTGATAGTAAGATATTAGACTTAATGTCTCATCCCAAGTGTGATACTATAATTTTTTGAATTTTTAAGATTTGACTTCATTAGCAAACGTTCTTATCCATTCAAAATCAAAACCCCCCTTGCATTATTTGCATGTCTGATCTGCTTTCTCAATTCCACTAAATAAAACTTGACTATAAAAAAAGAACTTTAAAATTTTTACCTCTATACCTTTTTTCTATGAAATATTTGGTTTAAAATGATTAAATAATTCAAATTGTGAATTTAACCCTCCTCATGTTTTTTCTTGAAAAGTAAACTTTTATTTTTACATAAATGTTCTTTTATCATTTCAAGTAGTTATAGGTAGGTTTTAAAAGAAATAATTATTTTTACAAGAAAATAATAAGGGTATTTTTGATCAAATGAGGTCAAAAAAGGGATAAGGGGTCAAATTTCAAATTTTGGATTTTCAAAAACCCTTTTAATCAAATAACTTTTTTTATTATTATTATCAATAGTGTTTGAAAGTCTACAAAAAATTAATGGAGATAATTTTTGTCAAGAAAATTTATATTAATGTTTTTAAGATATGGAGGTATTTCTTTCCAATATTATTGTTTTATCTATTTGTAAACCCCGCATTTCGGCTCATGCGTTTCCCACTCGATGGCGAAACTCGATTTTGATTTCGAAAAATTGATATTTATTGATTAAGAAAAATTGACTTGGAGTCGCCACTTATTTTTGTTTTATTTTTAAAGGGTAAACAAAATAAGAAAGAAAAACCCTAAGTGTGACTTCTTGTTTTGGAAAAGGTGGTCTGTGAAAAACCGGATCGGGTTCGGGGGTCAGGTTACTCATCGGGAAGGTACGATAAAGACCGTAGCACCCCTCTAAGCCCCTAAAGTCGGGTCTCTACTAATAAAGTGAAACTGACGTGGCAATCGAATAAGAAAGTCAATGGATACTCACATCAATCATGCATATATGAGAATCAGAATATGTATAACGAATGATCAGAATGAGTGAATGCGTACCTGGGTAGCAAACAGCAACGCGCTATCATGGAATGAGGTTAGTGAATAAACACAATGATTATATGTATATCAAGGAACAGAGTAAATCGATCACACATGGCAAATGAATCGATCAATCAGTCAATCAATCGTGAAATCTCATATGTGGGGCCTCCACCAAAGCCCGATTGATCTTGCATGGACCAAATCCGTAAATTCCATTATCCTGGAATTATGAAAAATGACATTCATGTTTATATGATGTTGAGCGAAGCAGAAGATTATTTGAAACCCGAAAGGAATTAAAACTGTTAGAGAGAAAATTGGATTTTTGAAATTTATTTGAAAATTGGAGTCTCGAAAATTATTTGAAAATTGGAGTCTTGGGAATTGAATTTAAGAGTTGGACTTTTGGATGTCAAATTTGAAAGCAATTAGAATTTTAGAAATCGGAAATTAAATTCGGAAATTGGGATTCAAAAAAATGGAATTTTGAAACGAATAAATAAATAAATAAATGAAATAATAATAATAAGGACGAAAGTAATGATTGAATAAATGCACGGGAATACTGGAATTTTTGAAATTGGAAATTAAATTCAAAAGTCAGAAATTTCAAAGAATTGTTTAAAATAGAATTTTGAGATAAATAAATAAATTATTAGTGATTAAGTAAATTAATATGAATATGGGAATTTTCAGGATTAGGAATTTAATTTGCAAATCAGAAGTTTTAAAGAATTGATTTAAAATGGAGTTTTAAAATAAAAAAGATAAAATACTAATGATTAAATAAATTAGTGAGAATGGGGGAATTTTCGGGTTTAAGAATTTAATTCGAAAATCAGAAGTTTTAAAGAATTTGATTTAAAATGAAATTTTGAAGTAGATAAATAAATAAAATACTGATGATTAAATAAATTAATGGGAGTACTGGAATTTTCGGGATTAGGAATTTAATTCGGAAATCAGAAGTTTTAAAGAGTTGATTTAAATTGGAGTTTTGAAGTAAATAAATAAATAAAATATTGATAATTAAATAAATTGATGGGAATACGGAAATATTCGGGATTAGGAATTTAGTTCGGAAATCAAAAGTTTTAAAGAATTTGATTTAAAATGGAGTTTTGAAGTAAATAAATAAATAAAATACTGATGATTAAATAAATTAATGGGAATACAGAAATTTTCGGGATTAGGAATTTAATTCAAAAATCAAAAGTTTTAAAGAATTGATTTAAATTGGAGTTTTAAAATAAATAAATAAAATACTACTGATTAAATAAATAAATTAATGTGAGAATTAAAATTCCAAAAATTGGGATTAAATTTAGAAATCAGAATTTTGAAGCGTTATTTAAAGATCTGGATTAGGAGAATGATTTAAAGATGTAAGTTTTAAATTTAAATAAATAAATGGATAAGGTGATAACCATTAGATAAATAAATACAAAAAAAACGAAATTTTGGAAATCTGGATTAAATTTTAAAAGCCGAATTTAGGAGAATTATTTAAAGCTGCAAGTTTTAAATTTAAATAATTAGATAAATAGATAAAATGATAACGATTAGACAAATAGATGTAAAAAAAAACGGAATTTGGAAAATCTGGATTAAATTTTAAAAGAGGAATTTAGGAGAATTATTTAAAGATGTAAGTTTTAAATTTAAATAAATAAATAAATAATAAAATAAAATAAAATAATTATGATTAACTAAATTAATGTGAAAATTGGAATTACTCGAAGATGACATTTTTAACAAATAAATAAATAATTAAAGTGATAATAATAACTAAAATGATAGTGATCAAATAAACGGATATGAAAATTGGAAATCGGAGATTGAGGATCGACTTAGGAAATGGGGAGGTCGGAGGATTGAATTTTTGCTATCAGGATACGAAGGCCTATGTAAGTATCTAACTAAAATGACAAGTGGTGGTGGACTGCATGCCAAGGGGGCCATGCAAGGTGGGGGCCCCGGGGTTCGCACATCTTTGCATCTTTTCCAATTCCTCCACTTTTGAGAAAACGTGACTAACTTACCATAATCAAATTTATTTAATTCCCCTACACACTCACCCACCCTCATGCAAAGCATTCCATTCAGCCCTTCCATGTCCTCAGCTGGGTTACACATTCCCCAAGCTCTATCCATATACCCTCCACATCCTTAACTTCTTGGAATAGTCTCTTCTTCCAAACACATAGCCCCTCCACAGTAGGACATGTGACTGCTACTACCACTGATGACACCTATAGCTAGCTCACTCGATGCATTCTTTGAGAACCCACTGACCAATCGAAAACGGAGTCGTGACACTAGCAGAGACGGCGGTTGTGGCAGGGGCTTCCGACGCCATCGTCGCAGCTTCCCACTCCTTCCTCGTCATGGACCTGGATGAAGGCGGCGCGAACGGATCCTAGAAGTCCCAGCTGGACTGCGCCGGGGCGGGGGTAGTAGAGGAGAGGGCTGCTGTGGCGAGCATGATATAGAAATGAACGGGAGAGGGTGAGTGTATCGATGAGTTTGGTGAGTATATGGGATGGAATGAGTAGGTTGTAGTGAGAGAAAGTGTAATGGATGAAAAATGAAATGAATTCATGGGGTATGAAGGATGAACATGCGTGAATGGAGATGAATGGGAAAGGGATATGCATCAATCAGTGAGCTTCAACGGAGGTGGGAGGAATCAAATGAATATTAGATAGAAAGAAAATAATAATAATAAAAAAAAAATGATAGCAAACATCTCCTGAAGAAACTGAAACTCGGCCAATCCAATCATCAACAAAAACCAAATAAATGAGATATATGAATCGCGTCAAAATATCACTGAACTAGCCTAAAGAATAGCTTCAATTTTTTTATGTGGTATTTGATATTCACACCCAATCAACAAGCAACACACAAGAATTAGTAGAGAAAGAGAGGGAAAGCATAGCAGTTAAAACAAGTTGGAAATCCATAATAGTTGCACCTGAGGACGATCTTCTCCGGCAAGATGGGTCGGATTCTTAACCGTCCTCCCTCTCCCCCCCGAAAGTCTTACCCCTTTTACCTTCCTCTCCTTCTTTTCTTTTCCCTATGTTTTTCCTTAGCTTCTCCTCCAAGCCATCTCTGTACCCCATCCCATCTGCCGCCCGAGAGCCTCACTTCAGTCCCTTCTCCTGCCCAAAAAACAGCTGCCCCATCATGTCGAGCCGCTCCGGAAAAGAAAGGTAGGAAAAATAATAAAAAAATAAACAATAATAATAATAAATAAATAAAACTGCCTGCCTCCAAGGGGGGTCTACACTATTTTAATTAAATAATTCTTTTAAAAATTATTTTCAATTATTTCTAAAAATAAAATTTTGTTTGAAAGCTCAAACATGAAAATTAACTTTCTTTGTTTATACTCTTTTAATATACCTTGCACTCATCATCGATGAAAAAGATATAAAATTGTTTTTCATATTTTGAATTGATTTTCTCTAATTGTTATATAAAAAATAATTGAAATTGCTTCCAACTTATTCCAAACATAACTTTCCTTTTAAATACAATTTCAAAAGGTGTTAGCATGAAAAAGTTTTGCCAAAAATATATTTTTCTATTTTAAAGAAGAAAAAATTGTTTTAAGAAATAATTTTTAAAAAGAGCCATAAAGACTTTTGAAAAGTACACTTTCTATATTTTTTAAGGAATATAGACATCTTATACTCTATTTTTATATTTCAAAATGAAAATGATGACAAAATAAATAAAATTACATTCAAATTATTAGAATATCATATTACAATATTTGATTATTTTTTATTTTTTCCAAACCATTTTTGAGTTTTATGTTATCCCATATATTTAATTGGGATTCTCAAAGAATTTTTTTAGAGTGACAAATGACTTTTGGGTTAAAGTCTTGTGGTAAATGAATCATGCTATTTTTATTTTTATTTTCTTTAATATCAACCTTCTCTCAGTATTCTCAATATTAATAAGAGGGAAATAGCTAGAAATATCATCCATATTAATAAGAGGGGAATATTTGAGATATTGGGGAAAATTGAAAATTTAATTAAATTAGGTTCTCAGATGAAATACCGTGGAATTTGATGCAATCAAATCACACACATTCATCGCAAGATTGCTGCAACCCATCATTTCGCTGGAGTTGCTTGATATATTTAAATTTAATGCAACAACCAAAATCAATTTTTTTTAAAATAAAAAAAACTAAAAGCATCACTTTCAACCTTCCCTTTGTACTTGGTTATCATAGTTTATCATAGTTCATACTTATTGTTTTAAGTTTAATTGGTAAGTTATTTTATTTAAATAGTTTCTAACTTTAAAAAAATATTTAATATAAAGATCATGAAAATAATGTTCCTCATAAAAACTATATTCCATATGTAATGAAACTTTTAAAATACTAATTTTAATTATAAAATTAATTTTGCATTAATTTTTAATTCAAACTAAACAAAAATAAAATTATTATAATGAAAACTTGGTCTCATCTAGTTCATAGAATAGAGGATGAAAATAGGATATTAATTCTTCGAAAATACTCCATTTAAATGAATTACCCTCAAAACTATATTTTTGTTTTTATTTTAAGATTTTGGGCAATATTTGAAAATGACTTTAATAAAAAAAAATTCTATAATGTTTTTGTTATTAGTACTTTTGTCTTAAACCACGTAAATCACATAAATACTTTTGTAATTATGCTATGTTTGGTTTAAGAAAAGGGTTAAGGAAGTACTTAGGAAAAAATATTAGAAAAAATTATTTTCTCATATTTGATTTGTCATGAAAAAAAAAGTCAAAATAAAATTAGTTTAAAACGAATATATTTTTAAATTATGAAATATTTAAAGATGACTATGTACATAATATTGAAAAAAAAATGATTAAATTATGAAAATAGCATCATCCACCTGCACCCTCCCTATATGTTTTGTGTATACCCAAAACTCTCAAAATTGATTAATGTTTCATTCTTGGGTGAAAATTTTGGATCACCTCAAGGCATTAAGGAGTTGACTAAGAAGCACGATGGTGTCGTGTCATGGAAGAGAGTTTAGGTGTAGGTTCTAAGGTGTAAGTCTCATGGAGTAGTTATTGCAACATAAATGTGTGTGTCTATCTTTTGGATTTACTGAATTATATATTTGTGTTTGTTAGCCTAAGGGTTCTCCTAATTAGATTTTGATGATAACAAACCATAGTTAAGTGACTAATTGGTTTGAATTGTAAATAATCTCATGTATAAATTTGGAAATTCATCAAATGACCAAATGGATACAAGATTGAGACATTTGGAAGACTTTTAATCATAGGAAACAAATGTAAGATGAATGCATGGGTGCACTTAGGTTTTACATATCTTTTTATGCATCTTTGAAAAACTCGGTTTACTCTTTAAAGTTACAATTTCATTAAAACCCGAGTTTTATCAAATGTACCTTAGGCAAAACGTTTTAAAATTGGCATATTAATTTACCTAAAAACCTTGCCTAAGTGTTAGAAAGAAAAATGATTGAAAAAGATAGGTTTTCGGGGCCAAAAAGCTTAACCGATCGAGGCACAGGCCAACCGGCTCAACCAGCCAGGGAACCGGTCGACTAGTTGCCCTTGTCTTGTCGAGGTTCGGTCGAGGAGTGTCAAAAACACTCTCTCTCATCTAATAGCCTTCCCTTCCCAATTGAGGTACCCTCCTTCTCGGTCGACCCCCAACCGAGGTACGATCGAGGCAACGCTAACCTGTCAAAGCATTAAATGCTCCAATGGCTAGTGAACTAGTCGACCCCCAGCTCAACCGGTTGAGTCTGCTTTTTGTTTTTCTTGGTTTCCGAGGTTAGAAACCTATAAATTGAGAGCTTCACTTCATTTATGACATAGAGAACACTTGCAATCAATTGTTTACCCACTTGTTCTTGCATTAAAAGCTCTTATTTCTTTCTTGGTGCATTAAATCTTCACTTGCATATCTTTTAGTGCACACTTCTGAGTCATCCTAACTTTGATTTGTATTTAACCCATTATTGAGCTAGGTTGAGAGAAGATTATTCTTGTAAATTGAGTGTTAGAGCCTTCAAGTGTATTGAATCTTGAAGAGATTGTATAAAAGCTCATTGGAGCCTGAATCCAAGTGTAAAGAAGATTAGAAGCTTGATTTAAACTTCAAGTTAGTGGAACCCTCACTTGGTTAGGAGCTTGAGAAGAGTGGACGTAGGCAAGGAAGTGTCGAACCACTATAAAATCTGAGTTTGAATTCTCTAACTCTATCCCAGTATATTTGCTTATATTGTGCTTAAATTAGTTGTGTTGAAAAAGTTTTAGAAAAACACAATTCACCCCCCTCTTGGGTATTTTTTTTTTTATTAGCCTTTATTTTCTCAATGTTCTTTGTAGATAGTTCTCCACATATATTGTGTCTTTATGTGTGATTGGAATTCTTGTCTTAATTAATAAATCTCAATCTAATTAAAAAAAAAAACTCATAAAAAATAAAATAAAATAAATTGGTAAACTTTGGGCTAAATTGAAGATGACTACCTAATCACACCCCTCTAGTAGTTCAATAACTGATATCTTAAACTTTCAATAGGTATCAAAGTAGGATAAGTTTAAGATTCAAACTTTTTCAATATTGATAAGATCTTAGTTCATGGATCTATAAAGAATTGGATCATCTATAAACTATCCATCCAATATTGATAACAACTACCTAGACATAAATGCCCATATGGAGTTTCAAAAAAAAAAAAAAGTAAGGAGAATAGGTTTAAAATTCGAAGGAATCTGGATGGTAACCACCATTCAAACTGAATGGAATTATTAGATCCACCGGAGACCTCAACCCTAAACAAGAAAGAGATAAGTTTGACCATAAGCATAGTGAGGTGAATGTTTGAGGTATCTATAACATATTTAATGGGGTGAGTCCTAACTAGTTTTACAATATAACCACTTGAGAATGTGCAAAAGGAGATTGAAACATTTTTTTCAATCGCTCATGATGGTACTTCAGTTGTAAAGTTGTCTCAAATATAGTTGCTCATTACCAAATCTGAGAGTAAAAGAATACAAGATGATGTCTAATTTCTATTATGAACTAAGTGATATTGTTAGTTCAAATTTGAACTTTGGCCGAAAAAAATGAATCTAAAGTTGTTAGAAAAAATTTAAAATCTCTTCTTGAGAGATTTAGACTCAAGATTATAGGTTTTGAAAAAAGTAAGAATAATGACACTTTAAGGGTTGATGAACTCACAAGATCCCTTTAGACAATACAAAATGCCACTTCCTAGGTTGAAGAAATCTTGAAGAACTACCATGAAGGCATTTTCAAATGAAGGAAGGGAGTTTAAGTTATCTAATAATGATATTTTAACTCTTGATGATCTGATCTTGTTAACTAAAAAATTTAAAAACATTATGAGGGAATAGAAAAAGAATTTTCAAAAACCAGACTTGAGGGAAAAAGAATTTATAGTTCACTTAAAGAAAAAGAAAAATAAAGAGTTTCATCCAAAACAAAGAAAGTTGAATGTTTTAACTATGATGGACTAAGGCATATGACTAGGATATTAAAAAAAATGTTATACAAGTCACTTGGAGTGACAGTAACTCAAGTGATAGTGAACCTTCAAGCTCTAAATAATAGGTACAAGAAAAATTAAAATTACCTTGCATGCATTTTTTGCTTATATCAATTTTGATTTTGATCCATTTAATGACATTGAAGTTAATGAAAAGGATGAATCTAAATTTGATAGTTAAGCTGAGGCATATCAAACCTTGTTAGAAGAGAATTTGAAATTTGAAGAAAAAAGTTAAAAAGTGAACAATAGATTCTTAAAGATATATGCTATCAATGATTCACTTAAAATTGAGAATGTTAATATGCTTAATGAAATCTTTACCTTATAAAGTGAAAAAAAAATTGAAAAGGTAAAATTTTTAAAGAACGAGCATAATTGTATTCTTGAGAAAAATAAATCTCTAACTATAGAAATTAAAAGATTGAGAAGAGACTTAGCCTCAAAGAATGAAAACTTTCATCCAAAGATAAAGGTTTTGAATGAAATCATAAGGGTAAGTCCACTAGAGATAAAAGAGGCATAAGTTATATTAACAAGGTCAAAACTTTGTTTAATGGAAAAAAAACCTTTGTTAAAGCCATAGAGGAACCTTCAACTTTGGAAGCTTCCTCTAGCATAACTTCCCATTGCACCATATGTAACAAGTCAAGATACATTGATTCATCAGTCTATGGTTCACTTTCTTTTGCTAGATTTTACAAAAGTATTTAACAATGATATTTTTCATGTGACAAAATTAATCTAAATGAGTCTTTGACACTCTCAATCCTTGAACCAAAAATAAAAAGAACTAACAGCCAATATAATAGTTAGGTTATCTCCATAGGGAATTCTACTAGGTAATAACAAAGGTAAAGAAAAGAGGTTATGATTACCATTTAAGAAGCTCAAAAGAATTTATTTTAAAGATAATGAGTGGAAACAACAAATTTAAAGACAAAAAATTAAAGGAAAACAAATTCCAAGAATAGAGATCCACAAAGATCATCGCTTCCAAATACAATTTATGCAAGGCACTGAACCAGTGCTTGTGACTTTAAATTTAGGCCAATGGTTTTATACTAAAAGGTTACTGCTTAAAATGAATGAGAACCACTTCAACAAGGTTTAACTCACTTTCAATGCTCTCTTTTGGGTCCTCACCACTAGATACTTTAGATAAGTTCAAGAATGAAAAATATCGGTAATCATAGATATATTGGTACTTTAATTTTACGGATATATAAGATATATCGGGGATATATCGGATATATCAAGGATATATCAGCTAATATTTTAATACAAAATATCGATAGACAAAAAATTGATCAAAACTTATGAAATGTAAGAAAAAAACTCTTAAAAATGAAATTAGAAGTATAATAGACATTTTAAAGTTGCTTTGTTGAAGAAATTGATATATGTGTGATATGATTTGAGACATTAAATTTAATTATGTAGTGGTGAATTTTGTAAGTATATACTTATTATGAAGTTAAATTATTACAAATATACTAATTATGTGATTCAAATGTATTACTATGTTAAGTTAATTTACTTACCTCTATTGAAAATATATTAATTAATTGTAAAAATGTACTAATTTAAATTCAATGCTATGCTAATTTAAAAATATATTAAGTTAATTTATTCTCAATGTGCTATTATTACACTTAAATATCAAAATAAAATAAAATTATTAATTTAAAACTAAATTATTGCAAATGTATTAATTATGTGATTTAAATATATTTATGATTTTTTTTTAAATATTGGTACATTTTGATACAAAATATTTTTATTTAAAAATATTGATAATTTAATTTATGATTTTATATTTTTTATATTTAATTAGTATGCAAACTAAATTATAAGATAATTAAAATTAACTTATTTATAATAATTTAATTTTTTACCAAATTTTCACCAATATATCTGATATATCTCTGAAATTTCAGCGATTTTTTCCCATTTAGGGCCAATATTTTGCTTGTATTGTCGATGTATCCATGATTACCAATATATTATCGATATATCACCGATATTTACTCCAGATGATATATCTTACTTATATATCGTATCCACCTTCTCCCATACATAATATATCATCGATATATCACCGAAATCAGTACAATGATCCCTAGGTATGCTCCCAAGGTTGACCCTCATAATCGTTGCAACATACACTTGCTCCCCATGATTATTCCTTTAAGTCATCGTTACCACTAATAAAGGTTAAATCTACTTAAGTTGTATACAAATCAAATAGATTGAGAGTTGAATTGAGCTATGGAAAGATCTTGGCTTGCTGAAAATTAAAAAACTAGAGCAAGAAATATAAACTTGGAAACTAAAAATTAAAATTGATTTAAAAAAAAAAAAGAATTTAACTTTTTTAAAAAAAATTAATGCTTCATTTAACTAGAAATTAAGGAAAGATTACTAGGAAGGGAAAAGATTACAATTGAAAACCATGTGAGGTGCATGCTATCTATCCCTAGGTTCTCTCAATCTAATGTAGTGGAAGATATGACATCAAAAACTATACTAAAACCTATATCTAGACATATAGAAATCATACTTGTGATTTGAATGTTCTCAAATTGAATCCAATTTAAAGAAGATGTCGACGAAAATGTTGCATGTGGGCATCATAGAACTCGTCTACTCAAAGATCTTCTATTTGATCTCTTCCTTCATGGATCCTGGCATAAGAAAAGGTTAGGCCTCTTTTCCTCTCTTAAGGGTGTCTAGGGTTTGCTCCTTCTCTTTCTAGAAGACGATGGTAAATAGTGCAAACATCTGAACCTTAAACCCTTAAGGGGGTTTGTATAGGCATCCCGATAAGCTTAAGTGACTTAAGCCCAAATTATTATCAAAGTACAAATTTTTAATGAATATGTATAGAATAAATAAATAAATTATTATCATTTAACATAAAAAAAAATTATTGACATATTCATATTTTCATGAAATAAATAAATAAATGTTACATCAAAATGATGAGCCTTAAATTTATATTTTCTTCATCATAAAAATAAAATTCATCTTCATCATAATAAGTTACAAAAAATTTTAACTTCTCATTCTCCTTTTTACTCGTGTACACACAGGAGTCTATTATATTTTGACATACATTAAATAAAATATATTCAATTAATTTTTATCTTTCATTATTTTTTTTATGTACAAATTATAAAATTGTATAAAATTTTATCTTTAAAATAATAATTAACAAATTTTTAAAAAAAGTTGTAAACATTTTATATTTTTGAGATGTATGTAATTCAAACTCATTTAAACTTTTTTCAATTGTGCATTTTTAATAGGCATATATATATATAACCCTCAAAATTTAACGTGTTTCACACTTCACCCCTTTACATTCAAAACTCAACACTTTATCCCCTAAACTTATTAAAGACCAATAGTTTATCCTCAATTACAAATTTTTCATAAACTTACCTAATTACAAACTCTCCTTAATATTATGAAAGCGATTTTTTTTTTTCACATTCTGATTTGAGCATGGATTTTAACTTTGATAAAACCAACTTTGAATTAGAAATTTTCAAGTGGAATTTCTCCAAATGCCTTTAAATATAGTGGCTACCAATTTTAATTTTTAATTTTAGATAGATGTTCACATCACTATTTATAATTCTTACATGTTGTTATGAAGTGTGACAGCTTAGAACTTAGACGATAAATGTTTTCATTACATTTCAATTTGTTTTTTCATTTGACAACTTATTTATTAACCTTTTAATAAATTTGGGGTAAAGTATTACTCTTCAACAAATTTGAGGGGCAAAGCATTGACTTTTGAATGTGACGGGTAAAGTGTATTTAACCTATATATATGGTTACCTTTTATTCTCAATAAACCTAATTCAACAAGACTCATTTTTTCCAAATGCTACATTAAATACGTTTTCACTATTTTTGTATTCAATATCAATTTCTGAAAACTCTCATTTTGAAATCTCTAAAATTCTACAAATACTACTCCAATTTTTAGGGTCAAAAGTAATTTTGGGAAATGGTCTTCGAATTGGCTACCAAAATGGCACTAAAGTTTATGATTTTTTTTTTCTTCTTTATTATTATCGTTTCTTACTTTAATGTTAGATTTACACCATAAGTACTAAAAAAAATTATAAAATAATTCTGATATTTGATTACCCATAGAAGAGCTTGAGGGAAAGAAAATTATGGATATATTTGGTAATAATTTTAAAAAGAAACATTTGTGTGAAAGAGACAAAACAATTATCATTATTAGAAAAAAAAAATTCTCCACTTGTTGAAAATTATAAATTGATAAAGAGTATTTTTATTAAAAGAATGTTATTTTTCATGTTTTTAAAAGAATGAGGTTATTCTTTTCAGATATATAATTATTTTATTCATCTTAATCAAATAACCATTTTAAAAATTATTTTCAATCTTTTTTAAAAAGAAAAGTATCCATTAAGATTCAAATTTTGATATTTTTAATTGGTTCTTAGAATATTATAAAAAAAATATTCAAAAATACTTCAAACTTATTTTAAAATTAATCTTGTTTTAAAACAAAATATTGAAAATTTTTGTAGTAAGAAATTTTCTCAAAATGTTTTTTCAAAACAAAAAAAAAATATTTTCAAAAATAGTTTTCTCACAAGACTTAAGGCTTTTGAAAAATGTACTTATTCAATTTTCTACAATTGTTTAGGAATATAAAAAGAAAAATATTTTACTCATCATTTTTTTATTTTTAAAAAATATTTTTTCCTATTTCTTTCCATGATATCCAAATATAATAAAACCGTTTATTAAATATTTTTTTATTTTCTTATTTTCTAAATCCAAATAGAACCTAAATATTTATTTATTATTATATTTACAAAACAACCCTTCCTCTATTTTTATGTTTTAAAATAAAAATTATAACAAAATAAACAAATAAATAAATAAGATTCAAATTATTAGAATATCTCATTACAAAATTGATTCATTTTTGTTATCTCCAAACCATTATTAAGTTTTACGTTAGCCACCGGGTTTAATATATAACCATTATTAAGATTCTTGATAGGTTTTAACCAAGCACGTAAATTTTTTTGAAAATCTTCAGGCTAAATATTCATAATAAATGAAGTTATTAGGTAAAAGTTTTGTGATAAATAAAACTGTGGACCCCTCATTTCGGCTCAATGTGTTTCCCACTCGAATGGCGAGCTCGATTTTTATTCGAAAAATGATTTTTATTTGATTAAGAAAATGACTTGGAGTCACCACTTATTTTTGCTTTATTTTTAAAAGGGTAAACAAAATAAGAAAGAAAAACCCTAAGCGCGACTCCTTGTTTTGGAAAAGGTTAGTCTACGAAAAACCGGATCGGGGGTCAGGTTACTTATCGGGAAGGTACGGTAGAGACCGTAGCACCCCTCTAAGTCCCTAAAGTCGGGTCTCTACTAATAAAATGAAGTCGATGTGGCAGTCAATAAGAAAGTCAATGGATACTCACATCAATCATGCGTATATGAGAATCAGAATATGTATAGTGAATGATCAGAATGAGTGAATGCGTACCTGGGCAGCAAACAGCAACGCGCTATCATGGAATGGGGTTAGTGAATAAACACAGAATGATTATATGTATATCAAGAACAGAGTAAATCAATTACGCATGGCAAATAAATAAATAAATCAATCAATCAATTAGTCATGAAATCATATATGTGGGGGGCCCACCAAAGCCCGATTTATTTTTGCATGAATTAGTCTCACAAATTCCATTATCTTGGAATTGCGAGAATCACATTAATGCTTATATAAAAACCAAGAAGAATAGAAGGTTTATTTGAGAACCCGAGTGGAAATAAAACAATTCGAGGGAAAATTTTGATTTTTGAAATTCATTTGAAAATTGGAGTCTCGAAAATTATTTGAAGATTGGAGTCTTGAGAATTAGATTTAAGAATTTTGGATATTAAATTTGAAAGAAATTAGAATTTTGGAAATCGGAAATTAAGTTCAGAAATTGGAACTTTGAAAAAAACTGTTTAAAAATGGAATTTTAAAATAAATGAATAAATAAATAAATGGAATAATAATATAAGGACGAAAATAATGATTGAATAAATGGGAATATTGGAATTTTTTGAAATTAGAAATTAAATTCGGAAGTTGGAAATTTTAAAGAAATGTTTAAAATAGAATTTTAGAATGAATAAATAAACTATTAGTGATAAATTAATGTGAATATGAGAATTTTCCGGGATTAGGAATTTAATTCGGAAATCAGAAGTTTTAAAGAATTGATTTTAAATGGAGTTTTAAAATAAATGAATAAAATTCTAATGATTAAATAAATTAATGGGAGTACGAGAATTTTCGGGATCAAGAATTTAATTCGAAAATCAGAAGTTTTAAAGAATTAATTTAAAATGGAATTTTGAAATAAATGAATGAAATATTAGTGATTAAATAAATTAATGTGAATATGGGAAATTTTTGGAATTAGAAATTAAAATCGAAAGTCGGAAATTTAGATGAATTGTTTAAAATTGAATTTTAGAATAAACAAATGAAATAATAATAATAATGAAAATAATAAGGGTTAAATAAATAAATGTGGAAATTGGAATTCCGGAAATTAGAAATTGAATTTAGAAATCGGGATTTTGAAGAATTACTTAATGATGGAATTTTAAATAAATAAATAAACGATAATAATAATAATAATAATAATAATAATAACAAAAATAATGATTGAATAAATGAATATGGAAATTGAAATTCCAGAAATTAGGAAATTGAGCTCGGAAAACGGGATTTTGAGGAATTGCTTGATGATAGAATTTTAAATAAATAAATAAACAACAATAATAATAATAATAACAAAAATAATGATTGAATAAATGAATATGGAAATTGGAATTCCAGAAATTAGGAAATTGAGTTTGGAAATCGGGATTTTGAGGAATTGAATTTTAGCAATTGACATAAATAAATAAATATGGAATAATGATGCTAATTAACAAAAATAATGTTTAAACAAATAAAAAGAATGAATAGTGGAATTTTTCTAATTGAAAATTAAATTAGGGCATTGGATTTTTTTTTAAAGATTAGACTTTGAATAAATTGCTAGGTATGGGATTATAATACTAATGAATACGAATAATATTTAGGCGAATAAAGATGAATAGCGGAATTTTTGGGATTGAGAATTTAATTCAGAAATTGGATTTTCGGAGAATTGGACCTTATATAAGTAAATAGATATGGAATGAGAATTCTAATTAGCAAAAATAAAATTTAGATGAATAGCGGAATTTCTAGGATTGAAAAAAAAAAAATTAAATTAGTACATGAGATTTTTGAATGATTAGACTTTAAATATCCGGATGAATATATGATAATAAATCCAACTGATGAAAATAAGACTTAAATCAATTAATGAAAAAAATTAAATTAAGATATGGAATTTCTGAAAGGGTTAGACTTTAAATAGTTAGATAATATGGGATAAAAAAATTCTAATGGATGAAAATGAGATTTGAATTAATTATCGAAAAATTAAATTAAGCTATAGGATTTTTGAAGGATTAGAGGCATAGAGGTTTTATTTTAAATTGAGACCAAGTGGGCTAGCTTAACATGGACTTGGGCCATGAGGGAGGCTAGCACAGGGGGCATGGGGCCTTCCATCAATATGCCTGGGTTGGGCTCCAACTCAAGCCCAAACCCATCACCAAGAGTGAACCCAAGACCCATTACCACCACGGCTGGGCTTAGTGCCTAAATCCAAACCCAAAGAGACCCATTCCTACAACACAACACTCAACATCTCTGTTCGAAACGCCACCCAACGGGAACCACCACCGGCTTCGCCTTTGGCGGCCATCCCCTAGGTCTCGATGCTCCGGTCGCTGGCGCTGGAGCCGACGAAGTTCCCACCTTGGGCTTCTCTGGAGGGCGTCCGCGTGGCTTTCCACTTCCGGAGGAAGCCTTCTTCGGCGGAGAGACCAGAGCAAATGGGTCCCTGGGCTTCAACGGATGGCACCTAGGCCTCGGCGGCGCGAGAACGGTTCCTAGAGGAAGAGGAAACTCGGGCTCGGGGGGACGGCCGCGACCCTTCCGCGGCGGCGCGTTAGGGTCAGGCTTCATGCAGTGGTTCCTGACCATAACGGGGTCACCGTTCTGCTTCCTCCTGTTAAGGTGGTGCACCAGCAGGGTGGAGTGAGCCGCCGACAGATCTCCATGCGCCGACTCGATGTGCTTGGAGATAAAGGACTTGCTGGAGCCGCTCTTGTCGTTCAGAGCCTCGATCGCCGCCATAGTCGTCTCTAAATGCTGGAGAATAGAAGAAGGTGGTTGGGGTATGGGCAAGAAGTGGCCATGCATGGCCATGCTAAAACGAGAAGGCTTGGGGTGCATGGCGTGGCGTAGAGAGAAAGGTGGAGGAGGGTGCGCGAGGATGACAGTCATGCATGAAAAGAGAAAGATCATATTGCTAAATCAAGCCTCCTTTCACGGAAACCACTAAGCTGAATATAGGTGGAAAGAAAAACTCGAGTCTATCCTAAGCAAAGGTGTGAGCAGTGATCTTAGACACCTCGTAATGGAAGTGATGAAGTGAACCTCACCAGTTTTTCTTTCAAAAACCAATCAAGGAAACAGAGTAACCAAGCCAAAAAATCATCCAAGAATGTGGAAATACAGGGTTAACAGAGAACTTACCTCGGGTCCCTCCTTGATCTGGGTTTCTCCCCCTTTTCTCAGCTTGCTCCTAACCTTTTTCTCTCTCAGATTTTTTTTTTCCAGCTGCTGCCCCAAACTCCTTTTGTTTCCTTTCTCCAAGAACCAGCCCTCCTGCCAAAACTCTCACCCGGAACTCCCTTTTCTTCTTCCTCCGTCTAATCTGGCCGCCTCCTTCAGCTGAAATCCCGGGGTGGTCAGAAGAGCCATCATGACAGTAAAACAAAAAAATAAAAAATGGCCCAAAAAACTCCTCCTGCCCGGGAAGGGGTCTACAAATATGCCCCTCTTCGGTAGAGTTCATGAGTGCAAGGAATGTGAATACTAGAATGAAAAGAAAGTGTGAATAGTGAGTGTAATGAAGTGAACTCTATCGAAGAACAAAGAAAGACCCCCGAACCCGAAAGGTACAAGTAGAACACAAAACTCACTCGAGGCTTTAAAATTCTAAGAGGCTCAAGGCGCCTCTAAAGCTGCATCGAGGACCCAGACTCCCTCTAAGACGTCTCTACAGGTGACTCGAAGAACCAATGTCGAAGGTGGGCAACGATCGGACCACCCTAGAGCACAAGGGAGGACGTGACCAAAGGGAATAAAACATGCGTGTATCACAGGAGAACACAAGGCGTGGAGTATCTTACAATACAGTGAAGGCACATGGCACGAGCTCATAGAACTATATCCTGCACAAAAGACGAGAGGAAACTCTAGAATATCACAGTGAAGTGAGAAGCACATATGCAACTCAGGGGAGCAAGATGAAACATGAAACTATGAGAATGAAGCATGTAACGCTAGGGATCATAAATGTCAGGAACTGTGGCTCTAAAAGACACTCTAAATGTTAACTTGAGAAAATAATGGCTCTGGAAGCCAAACCCAAAAAGCTAACTCTAAAGAAAGATGGTGGCATCGAATGCCTGAATGAGTATGAAAAATGGCTCTGAACACCAAAACTAAGAGAGAAAGTGACTCCAAAACGCATGAATGGGCACGAAGAATGGCTTTGAACGCCAAATTACGAAAGATAGTGAATCAAAATGCATGAATGGGTACGGAGAATGGCTCTGATCAAAATGCATGAATGGGTACGAAAAGCGGCTCTAAATGCCAAAGCTAAAGAAAAAAATGGTGATGATTGTGGATGTGGATATGAGAGTACGACTCCGAGCATCACATCGAGAATGACTAACGGCTCTAAACGCCTAAATGCAAATGTGGCTCAAAACGCCGAAACTGAGAATGACGATGGATTTGACCGTCGAACTGGAAATGGTGATGGCTTTAAACGTCGAAACGGATGAGTGATGATGGCTCCGAACGCCAAGACTGGAAATATCGATGGCTCTGAACGCTGCCTGAGAAGTGATGACGACTCTAAACGCCAAACTGAAAATAGTGATGGCTATGAATGCCAAAACTGAGAAGCGATGATGGCTCTGAACGCCAAACTGAAAATAGTGATGGCTCTGAACGCCAAAACGCATGAATGGGCACGAAGAATGGCTTTGAACGCCAAATTATGAAAGATAGTGAATCAAAATGCATGAATGGGTACGGAGAATGGCTCTGATCAAAATGCATGAATGGGTACGAAAAACGGCTCTAAATGCCAAAGCTAAAGAAAAAAATGGTGATGACTGTGGATGTGGATATGAGAGTACGACTCCGAGCATCACATCGAGAATGACTAACGGCTCTAAACGCCTAAATGCAAATGTGGCTCAAAACGCCGAAACTGAGAATGACGATGGATTTGACCGTCGAACTGGAAATGGTGATGGCTCTAAACGTCGAAACGGATGAGTGATGATGGCTCTGAACGCCAAGACTGGAAATATCGATGGCTCTGAACGCTGACTGAGAAGTGATGACGACTCTAAACGCCAAACTGAAAATAGTGATGGCTATGAATGCCAAAACTGGCTCTGAACGCCAAACTGAAAATAGTGATGGCTCTGAACGCCAAAACGCATGAATGGGCACGAAGAATGGCTTTGAACGCCAAATTACGAAAGATAGTGAATCAAAATGCATGAATGGGTACGGAGAATGGCTCTGATCAAAATGCATGAATGGGTACGAAAAGCGGCTCTAAATGCCAAAGCTAAAGAAAAAAATGGTGATGACTGTGGATGTGGATATGAGAGTACGACTCCGAGCATCACATCGAGTGACTCAAAACGCCGAAACTGAGAATGACGATGGATTTGACCGTTGAACTGGAAAATGGTGATGGCTCTAAACATCGAAACGGATGAGTGATGATGGCTCCGAACGCCAAGACTGGAAATATCGATGGCTCTGAACGCTGACTGAGAAGTGATGACGACTCTAAACGCCAAACTGAAAATAGTGATGGCTATGAATGCCAAAACTGAGAAGCGATGATGGCTCTGAACGCCAAACTGAAAATAGTGATGGCTCTGAACGCCAGAACTGAGAAGTGAAGACGGCTCTGAAAGCCAAACTGAAAATAGTGATGGCTCTGAATGCCAAAACTGAGAACGAAGATGGCTCTGATCGCCAAACCGAGAATGATGATGGCTCTGAATGCCGAAACTGAGAAGTGATGACGGCTCTGATCGCTAAATTGAAAATAGTGATGGCTCTGAACACCAAAACTGAGAAACGATGATGGCTCTGAACGCCCAAACCGAAAATAGTGATGGCTCTGAATGCCAAAACTGAGAACGAATATGACGTCTCTGAACGCCAAACTGAAAACTGAATGCCAAAACTGAGAATGACCGCCAAATTAAGAATAATGATGGCTCTGAACGCCGAACTGAGAAGTGATGATGGCTCTGAACGCCAAACTAAAAATAGTGATGGCTTTGAACGCCAAATGAAAAATGTGATAGCACTGGATGTCGAATGAAAACGCGACTCTGAACGCCAAATGGAAAAAGTGGCTCTGAACGCCAAATAGGAAAATGAACAATGGCTTTGAACGCCAAAACGAAGCAATGGCTCTTAACGCCAAATGGAAAACAATGGCTCTGAACGCCAAACTAAACTGAATAACCATGAACGTCAAGCTGAGATGGACGACTCTGAACGTCATAACAAGAAAGGCACGAAAGCTCTGAACACCGAACTGAAAGGGAATGATGGGAGGAAATATGCCCTAGTGTAGCATGTCACCACAACTCTCGATCCATCGAAAGGGTCCAGAAGAGACTTCATAAGTCTTGAAAGAAGCTCGGCTAGTGAGTCGGGATGATCAAACCAAATGATCCAATAAGGAACCCCCAGAGAACTGATAGGGTAATCACTGTGATCTCAATACAACCCTCTACCGAAGAATCATGGATAGCGAGGCAGTCACAACCCGAACATCACGCTACACTGAAAGTTCATCTCGATGAATATCGCCAAAATAGTGACCCATGAAGCAAATACGATATCTCTCGATCAAATGATGAAAACTATAACAGATCCATGACAAAACGACCATCTCCATAGCTGAAAGAAGGAAATATGCCCCAGTATGGCATCAGATGTACCCGATCTGTCCTGATGACTCATGAATAACTCGATGGGGATGCATAGAAGATCTGACATGTGATCCGATGAAATGATGATGTGAGAGTCCACGAGCCTGAGATGACTCCA
Organism: Vitis vinifera; assembly: GCF_030704535.1. Taxonomy (NCBI): domain Eukaryota; kingdom Viridiplantae; phylum Streptophyta; class Magnoliopsida; order Vitales; family Vitaceae; genus Vitis; species Vitis vinifera. The sequence continues at coordinate 20,642,870 of NC_081813.1, read as the reverse complement.
TCCAAAAATCGTAATGATATCATAAAGTGTGAGCCCGATGAAACGACTCAAGGAAAAGTCCATCTGAGAGTCATGACAGAATGAAACCGAACCATCAACCCGACACATCTCGTAACTGAGGGCGATCACGCAAAAGCGAGAATCTGCAAATCTCGATCGAGAATGAAAATATGCCCTAGTATGGCATCAAATGTGTGACAAGTCAGGAAAGTCAAATGACGTCGAATCATGCATCAACAGATATGTAATCTCGATCATCCGAATCCATAACAGCATCACGCTCATCAAGCTAAAATGCATCTCTCAAATAGAGGGGCAAGATGGCATCTGAGTGCCGAGAAGTGCGTGCCTAACTGGATGACTCCCGAGAGGCTCCATTGAGGAATCATCATAACAATAGCGAACAAGTCATCGTCTCGGCACGTACTCCATAAGTGGGAACGATCATGTAACTCTTTGGAGATCTCCAAACCTCATCCGAAATGGAAAGATGCCCCAGTGTGGCATCAAATATACGATAAGTAAGAAATCCGGTAATACAGAGTCATCCATCATCGAACATGTGATCTCTGTGATCCAAATCAAATCCAAACATCTAGGGAACGTCTCTCATAATAGAAAGTATGAAAACAACCCGATGTCGAGAAATGCAGACTTGGATGAGTGGCTCCACCGGGGCTCCACTGAGAGATCATCATAAAATAGTGAAAACGTCATCGTCTCAGCGCATACCCCGCAAGTGGGGATAGCAACTCCGTGAAGATCAGCAAATCTCATCCAAAACGGAAATATGCCCCAGCATGGCATCAGGTGTATAGTAGGTCTGGCTGAATGGCCCCAAAGAGGCTCCACTGAAGGATCGTCATAAAATAGCGACCACGCCATCATCTCAACACCTATATCGTGAATGAGGATAAGCATGCAAACCCGTGAGGATCTGTAAAATCATATCTGAAATGAAAATATGCCCCAGTATGGGCTCTGAACGCCAAAACTAAGAAGCGATGATGGCTCTGAACGCCGAGACTAGGAGAATAATAGATCTGGAAGCCAAATCAAAAGGCTAACTCTAAACACTAAACTAGAAGAATAATGGCTCTGGAAGCCAAACCAAAAAACTAACTCTAAATGCTAAACTGAGAAAATAATAGCTCTGGAAGCCAAACCAAAAAGCTAACTTTAAATGCTAAACTGAGAAAATAATAGCTCTGGAAGCCAAACCAAAAAGCTAACTCTAAACACTAAACTAGAAAATAATAGCTCTAGAAGCCAAACCAAAAAAATTAACTCTAACTTTAAACACTAAATTAGAAAATAATAGCTCTGGAAGCCAAACCAAAAAGCTAACTCTAAATGCTAAACTGAGAAAAATAATAGCTCTGAAAGCCAAACCAAAAAGCTAACTCTAAACACTAAACTAGAAGAATAATGGCTCTGGAAGCCAAACCAAAAAACTAACTCTAAATGCTAAACTGAGAAAATAATAGCTCTGGAAGCCAAACCAAAAAGCTAACTCTAAATGCTAAACTGAGAAAATAATAGCTCTGGAAGCCAAACCAAAAAGCTAACTCTAAATTCTAAACTAGAAGGCTCATAGGTGAAGACCTACGGTGGTGATAAATCTGAAACAAAGGGGGATGCCCTAAGCAAACTGACAGTAGGGGAAAACCCTAAACAAGATGAAAATAGGGGGATGTCCTAAACGAAATAACAGTGGGGGGATGCCCCAAACGAAATGACAGTGGGGGGATGCCCCAAACGAAATGACAGTGGGGGATGCCCCAAATGAAAATGACAGTGGGGGGATGCCCCAAAACGAGAATGACAGTGGGGGGATGCCCCAAACGTAAATGACAGTGGGGGGATGCCCCAAAACGAGAATGACAGTGGGGGGATGCCCTAAAACGAGAATGACAGTGGGGGGATGCCCCAAACGAAATGACAGTAGGGGGATGCCCTAAACAAGGTGACAATAGAGGGATGCCCTAAACAAACTGACGGTAGGGGGATGCCTTAGGTGATAACTCGCAAAGATCGACAAATGCGTCTGTCAATCATGAAATCAGCACGAGGCATGGCAAACCTAAAGAAAGGGGTGTATGACACAGTAGGAAAAGCGCTAAAAGGGTAAGCCTCGGTATGATGACTCACAAAGATCAAGAAATAGATCGAGTAGTGAGAAAGTACACAAAAGACCTGATAAACTCATGGATGGGGGTATGACCCAGTGTGATAACCCACAAAGATCAAGAAATAGATCGAACAGTGAGAAAGTCCGCAAAAGATCTGGTAAACTCAAGGATGGGGGGTATGCCCCAGTGTGATGACCCACAAAGATCAAGAAATAGATCGAACAATGAGAAAGCCCACAAAAGACCTGATAAACTCAAGGATATGGGGTATGCCCCAGTGTGATGACCCATAAAGATCAAGAAATAGATCGAGCAGTGAGAGAGTCTGCAAAAGATCCGATGAACTCAAGGATGGGGGTATGCCCTAGTGTAGGATGGTAACTAACATAAGACACAAAACCTCACCATACAAGACACTCCGGGATATGCTCAACGATGATGCAATGGGCAAGATATACATAGCCTCAATGAACAAATGCTAAAACAAGACCAAACATCACCAAAACTATGCTGACAAAGCAAAACCAAAATAATGGATCAAACAAATGCTGATCAAGACTCTAAGCCTGAAATGTAAGCAAATCAAGACATGACGTGTCAACTATCAATATGAGAACATCATCACAAATATATCAACAATCTAACAGGCCTTACCATCACGGAAGATGTTGAATCTAATGGCCAAAGGTGTGTGAAAACTCAACTAGAAAGCTCAAAACTAGTCCATATCTTCCTCTGATCAAGACAAGAGGATAAAGTCAAGTAAGATGATGAAATATGTAGGCTCAAAAGATGTAAGGCTCTGATAAGATGAGTGCAGGTATAACAGAGTCCAACGTGGATGTACAGGTGCGTAACAAAGGAAGGTAAATATCCAAATCGAACTAAGTATGCTGAGAAGACTGAACCCAGGGTGCCAAAAACTCTATGATCCATCGAAAGCAGCAATCACAAACACGAAACGGAGCCTCAATGTCAAAATCAGCAAGGTGGCTATGCCCCAGTATGAATGCATCATCTCAGAACGGGTAAGCTCTCAACAGAATGATCTCTGGAAAGTAAGTGTCTGGTAAACTGTCATCTCACAAAATCATCACCAAGACGAGTGGGCTATGCCTCAGTGTAAGCATCTCCAAATCAAACATCCATGAGAAGAATACAACAAATCATACATCATCTGATCAAAATGAACATCTGCTCATCAAAGCCATCGTGGTAATGTGAAGGGAATATCTGACCTCCCTCAAAGAAAGAGCATGTCTCAATGTGAACTGATATCTCTAAGATCAACCGCCAATGAAAGGGTTATGCCCCAGTATAGGGCAAACCCTGAAATGACTAAGGTCCACTGCATGCTCTCATAAGTGTCTGTGACCTGATCCAATCATCTCAAAAATATGTCAACAATGATGAGAAGGCTATGCTCCTGTGATCACATCAAATATATCACCCAATCATATCTCGTACTCCAATGTGAAATGAATCTGAACACCTCCAAGGAACAGCCATATCTAAAACCATCATCGACCGAAAAGGGGTATGCCCCTGTGTAAAGCACACCAGATGAAACGCACCAATCATGTCTCATGCTCCAATGTGAAAAAGGACATTTGATATCCTCCCAAGAAGGGACATGGCTCAAAAATCCGTCATCGACTGAGAAGAGTATGCCTCGACATAATGGTCATCCGATAATAAAACTCTCTGAGATGGCTATGCCCTAGTGTAAGGTCATACCATAACTCCCGGTCCATCACAATCAGAATGCTCTCGAATCAATCCCAAGTACTGCTCACATAAGAGCCACCAAACACAATGCATGATGGGTCAAAAGAACCAGATGAGCTCAGATCACCCGTCATCGAATGCACGATCCAAGTCATCCACGTGTACAACTGAATCAAACACATAGATCAAAGGGGCGTTTCCCGGAAGGAAAGCATGATGACATCGAAGCGTTGCGAAGTGCAAGCCTAACTGGGTAACTCCCGAGAGGCTCCACGGAGGAAACATCGTGTCAATGTGTATCTCGTAAGTAGGGATCAGCATGCAACTCCATGAAGATCCGTAAATCTCGTCCGAAATGGAAATATGCCCCAGTATGGCATCAAGTGCACGACAGGTTCGAAAAACAAATGTCATGAAATCATCTATCGTCGCACATGTAACACTGGTCATCTGAATCCATAACTGAATCATGCACATATATCCAAGATGTCCTCCCAGATGGAGAGGCATGATGACATCCAAGTGTCGAGAAGTGCGGAACTAGCTGGATGGATCTCAGGGGCTCCGCAAGGTAACGATCATGTCCACGTTTCAGTGAGCATCCAGTAAGTGATAATGAACGTGCAAATCTGTGAGGATCCATAAACCTCCAAATGAAATGAGATATGCCGCAGTGTGGCACCAGAGGTACGATAGGTCAAAAAAATCAGGTGACACCAAGTCAATCATCGTCAAACCCACGATCCCGGTAATCCGAACACAACTGAATTGGTCTTACACATCAAAGAGGCAACCCCCAGAAGATGAAGCATGACGATATCTAAATGTCAACCAGATCTCAAACACCTGTCCAAGTAAAGGCTGTCAAAGACGACATCTGATCTCATGGCCTCAGGGTGGTCTTAAGACACGGGACGTAACGTAGGCTAGGGTGATAGGGTAATAGAAATGAAAGGAAACTAGGCCCAAATACCCGATGATCAGAAAGCCATGCCCTCATATATGAAATGCAACATGTATAGTGAATCTCATGAGCCATGGACCTGAGGATGCCTAACGTGAGTATGATGTCGATAAGGAGACAAATGAAGCAAAATGAACTGATAATGATATGTGTAATGATGATGCGAAGTGAGCATCGAACCCGAGATGGGTCGCTGTAAGGAGAGAATAAGACGTGAAGGGAATGAGATGAATCACAAGCAACGATAAAAGCGATAGCGAAACAACGAATATGTGAAGAAAGGTGATGATCGACTCAGATCAAACATAAAGTGAAGTCACATCAATAATGAATGTAATGATGGAAAGGACAATGACTCAGAGTCCTTAGGAGAAGGTCACTCATCTCTCTCACAAATAGATATGACGAAGCAATACAAATAACATGGGATCTCAGAGAGCTCACATACAAACTCCCAATAACGAACATACTCGATAAAAATGACCCCCAAACATCAATATACATACTCAATGATCGAGAACACTATGCACATACACACATGTGCTAATAATAATAATAATGATTTTTTATTTTTTATTTTTTTATTTATTTATTTATTTTTTTTACATATATACAAATACGCGTACCCTGAACGTGAATAAATGAACCCCAAAGATGATATCATAACAAATGGACACACCCCCAAGTGCTAAGGTAACAAACAAACTCTCTCTAACAAGATGACCTTCTCAAACTAAGGATCTCTAAACCAGTGTCCGCGAGATAGATGGTGGAAATGATGTGACTATCCTCCATGTGATGAACTGAGGGGGATCACCACTCAGGGTGGAGAGAATATGAGACAAACAAATAGTAGATAGGATAAGGAAGAAGAGATGAATAACATAACCAATAAGATGAGATGAAAATACAAAGGTGTAGTGATAGGAAAAGATAATGAGAAAAACATGCCCCTAGGTCCAAAGCTCATGAAACTACCAAACAATGCATGCATACATTAAAGGGCCCCTATCCCGGTGTGAAAATGTGAGTAAGACGATAAGAAAGAAAGGTTGTAATACGCATGTGAGGCTCAATGGGCTAGCAACGGACTATGTATCAAAAGGGAATAACAAGGTATATGGCTAACCGAAATGAGGGCCACCCATCCTGCGACCATGGTCTCAAACATAGTACCTCTTCAGCTGATCTACATTAGTCGGCTCTAAGAATCGGTTTCCATCTAAATCCATCAACCATGCAGCGCCTTCTGGGGTCAACTCCCTGATGAAATAAGGTCCGCTCCAGTTGGGTCAGAACTTCCCTCTAGGATCATGTATCAACCGTACTCCGAATGCTCCATAATAATCTTAAAGATGATCCTCTCAAAGCAAAGTGAATGGTGATCTCATCAGGCACGACTGCCCATCATAAGCCAACTCTCATCATACAATATCAACCTCTGTACTCACGGAAAAATAAGTGACAGTCTCATCAAGCAATCGACCAATCCACACATCGTAAGCCATCCAAAGATCATAAGCCAACTCTCGCCATGCCAGATCAACCCTGGGCTCAAACTCCTCACACTCTACCTGGTCGAATCAGAGAAGGGATGTGTAAAGCTAGAAAAACTGAGGATGGAAAGGTCATGTGATGGTCTTAAGGGTAATGCTGTGCAAAGCTCACAATGGATGGATGTAGGTCAAAACAAAAGCAAGGTGTGGGAAGTGAGCAAGGTACTGCTCTGATCATAAGAAGATGTGTCACAGTCTCAAACTCTCTAGGTCAAATATCTGATCTTAGGCTAATAGGCTCAATATCCCCCATGATAGGTCAGGCCAGAGTGATTGTGATGTGCAAATGAATAAATGTCCTAAGTCAAAAGCACAACACATCATTTGATATATGGTCCTGTGATGGCAATCTATAACTGGAAATATGACAGAAACTCTAGGGTCATAAAGGTGTCCACTGTGAGATGGCTACAAATGTGACCAAAGAATCTCCATCAATGATCCGAGATAAAAGAGGTGCAAAAAAAACACATTATCACAAGATCGATACTCCATCTATAACAACAATATCCCTGATTCACTTTCAACACAAACTCAATAAAGAAAAATGATTAGGTGGTAAAGGCAAACATCTAAAAAAAATGGTGTGAATGTGAAAATCTGCCTTCACCTTTTTGTAATGAAAATCTGGTTGAAAATAGAATCCGGCGACTCAACCAAAGAATGAAGTATCAAGCCCATGATAGGTGAAGAATATAAAAAAGTGAGTATAACCAATGAACATATCTCAAAACATCAAGTAGAAAGTAACAACAAACTGAAAGAATGTGTCGAGCCAAGAAAGGAAAACGAAATCCCTAGTGAGAAAACATGCTAGATTCAACGGGTGAAAAACATAATCCAAGGTGACATGACAAAGGTGATTCAACCAATACTCAAACTCATAACGATCTCTGAGCACTCTCAACTGGAGACTAAAAAGGGAGTCTCGAATCCAAACTGTGACTACAGGGGTTCTGAAGGCTCTCAGATGCACCCACGTGTGAGGAAGGAATCCTAATCAAAAAATCTAAACTCATCCTACAAGGTCAATGTGACCTTGAAATGAGATGGGTGGACTTTACAAGATCCCTAGCAAAAGCGATCGTACCCTCCGGCGGTACGCAACCCTCTGCACGCCTCCGAAGAGACGGGACGCTTCCATGCAAGGTGGTCATCAACTCCACACATGCACTACCTTGACATCCCAGGGGGTTCTTATGGTGAAAGCTCTCCTAATGGCTAGCGTGTCTCGCAACTCTAATCACTCATTGACGATCTAAGGTGCACAGTGAGTGGTGTGGGTGCATCTGAAAGTCCAATAAAACTAAAAGAAAACACACTGACCACACAAATATCCTGAAATCTAGCTCTGGGCTATACAAGTCTTCAAAGTTCGGACTCCAATCAGCATCAATATGTCGACCACCTCCAGAACGCTCCCAAACATAGATATAGCCCATCGCTAGACCCTATTCTTGGTCACTAGCTCGGTCGAAGAGCAAACAGAGCAAACAAGTCTCATATCAAATACGAGATCAAGAAAAACAATGTCGACCGAGACTAGGGACTTGGAAATAAGGGGATAAGTGTGTGCTCCACATAGACATGTAACTCATGCAGTCACATCAGGATGAGAGAAGTCATGCAACAGACAGTCATGCAAAACAGGTATATATCATCCAAATCTACACACAAGCTAATCGAGAAGAATATCTGACAATAATAGCATGCTCCATGATAATCAAGATAATATATAGCCGAGAGAAACAATCATGTCAAATCAAATGATATACAATGGTGAGTCTATACATGTGAGGTGATCAGAACAAACATGGAAAAATCAGGGTCACAATGCTAAGCAAGGTAAGATGGTCAGTCAATATAAACAGCATATCGATGTCCCTAACAGATATAACAGTGATGCACCAAAAGAATCGCAACATCAGAAACCTTAATCAAGATAATCGATCATCATAATCAACATATCAATGTCCCAAGTAAAAACAAACACCTAAGCGTGCATCCAATGATATCGGGAATTCTCAATGTGCAATCAAGAAATAAGTACCCACTAATCGACCTATCAATCGCCACGTTTGCTTCATCCTAAGTTCAAGCTTGACCCTCTAAAAAAAATCCCCAGCGGAGTCGCCATTTTGTGGACCCCTCATTTCGGCTCAATGTGTTTCCCACTCGAATGGCGAGCTCGATTTTTATTCGAAAAATGATTTTTATTTGATTAAGAAAATGACTTGGAGTCGCCACTTATTTTTGTTTTATTTTTAAAAGGGTAAACAAAATAAGAAAGAAAAACCCTAAGCGCGACTCCTTGTTTTGGAAAAGGTTAGTCTACGAAAAACCGGATCGGGTTCGGGGGTCAGGTTACTTATCGGGAAGGTACGGTAGAGACCGTAGCACCCCTCTAAGTCCCTAAAGTCGGGTCTCTACTAATAAAATGAAGTCGATGTGGCAGTCAATAAGAAAGTCAATGGATACTCACATCAATCATGCGTATATGAGAATCAGAATATGTATAGTGAATGATCAGAATGAGTGAATGCGTACCTGGGCAGCAAACAGCAACGCGCTATCATGGAATGGGGTTAGTGAATAAACACAGAATGATTATATGTATATCAAGAACAGAGTAAATCAATTACGCATGGCAAATAAATAAATAAATCAATCAATCAATTAGTCATGAAATCATATATGTGGGGGGCCCACCAAAGCCCGATTTATTTTTGCATGAATTAGTCTCACAAATTCCATTATCTTGGAATTGCGAGAATCACATTAATGCTTATATAAAAACCAAGAAGAATAGAAGGTTTATTTGAGAACCCGAGTGGAAATAAAACAATTCGAGGGAAAATTTTGATTTTTGAAATTCATTTGAAAATTGGAGTCTCGAAAATTATTTGAAGATTGGAGTCTTGAGAATTAGATTTAAGAATTTTGGATATTAAATTTGAAAGAAATTAGAATTTTGGAAATCGGAAATTAAGTTCAGAAATTGGAACTTTGAAAAAAACTGTTTAAAAATGGAATTTTAAAATAAATGAATAAATAAATAAATGGAATAATAATATAAGGACGAAAATAATGATTGAATAAATGGGAATATTGGAATTTTTTGAAATTAGAAATTAAATTCGGAAGTTGGAAATTTTAAAGAAATGTTTAAAATAGAATTTTAGAATGAATAAATAAACTATTAGTGATAAATTAATGTGAATATGAGAATTTTCCGGGATTAGGAATTTAATTCGGAAATCAGAAGTTTTAAAGAATTGATTTTAAATGGAGTTTTAAAATAAATGAATAAAATTCTAATGATTAAATAAATTAATGGGAGTACGAGAATTTTCGGGATCAAGAATTTAATTCGAAAATCAGAAGTTTTAAAGAATTAATTTAAAATGGAATTTTGAAATAAATGAATGAAATATTAGTGATTAAATAAATTAATGTGAATATGGGAAATTTTTGGAATTAGAAATTAAAATCGAAAGTCGGAAATTTAGATGAATTGTTTAAAATTGAATTTTAGAATAAACAAATGAAATAATAATAATAATGAAAATAATAAGGGTTAAATAAATAAATGTGGAAATTGGAATTCCGGAAATTAGAAATTGAATTTAGAAATCGGGATTTTGAAGAATTACTTAATGATGGAATTTTAAATAAATAAATAAACGATAATAATAATAATAATAATAATAATAATAATAATAATAATAACAAAAATAATGATTGAATAAATGAATATGGAAATTGGAATTCCAGAAATTAGGAAATTGAGCTCGGAAAACGGGATTTTGAGGAATTGCTTGATGATAGAATTTTAAATAAATAAATAAACAACAATAATAATAATAATAACAAAAATAATGATTGAATAAATGAATATGGAAATTGGAATTCCAAAAATTAGGAAATTGAGTTTGGAAATCAGGATTTTGAGGAATTGAATTTTAGCAATTGACATAAATAAATAAATATGGCATAATGATGCTAATTAACAAAAATAATGTTTAAACAAATAAAAAGAATGAATAGTGGAATTTTTCTAATTGAAAATTAAATTAGGGCATTGGATTTTTTTTTAAAGATTAGACTTTGAATAAATTGCTAGGTATGGGATTATAATACTAATGAATACGAATAATATTTAGGCGAATAAAGATGAATAGCGGAATTTTTGGGATTGAGAATTTAATTCAGAAATTGGATTTTCGGAGAATTGGACCTTATATAAGTAAATAGATATGGAATGAGAATTCTAATTAGCAAAAATAAAATTTAGATGAATAGCGGAATTTCTAGGATTGAAAAAAAAAAAATTAAATTAGTACATGAGATTTTTGAATGATTAGACTTTAAATATCCGGATGAATATATGATAATAAATCCAACTGATGAAAATAAGACTTAAATCAATTAATGAAAAAAATTAAATTAAGATATGGAATTTCTGAAAGGGTTAGACTTTAAATAGTTAGATAATATGGGATAAAAAAATTCTAATGGATGAAAATGAGATTTGAATTAATTATCGAAAAATTAAATTAAGCTATAGGATTTTTGAAGGATTAGAGGCATAGAGGTTTTATTTTAAATTGAGACCAAGTGGGCTAGCTTAACATGGACTTGGGCCATGAGGGAGGCTAGCACAGGGGGCATGGGGCCTTCCATCAATATGCCTGGGTTGGGCTCCAACTCAAGCCCAAACCCATCACCAAGAGTGAACCCAAGACCCATTACCACCACGGCTGGGCTTAGTGCCTAAATCCAAACCCAAAGAGACCCATTCCTACAACACAACACTCAACATCTCTGTTCGAAACGCCACCCAACGGGAACCACCACCGGCTTCGCCTTTGGCGGCCATCCCCTAGGTCTCGATGCTCCGGTCGCTGGCGCTGGAGCCGACGAAGTTCCCACCTTGGGCTTCTCTGGAGGGCGTCCGCGTGGCTTTCCACTTCCGGAGGAAGCCTTCTTCGGCGGAGAGACCAGAGCAAATGGGTCCCTGGGCTTCAACGGATGGCACCTAGGCCTCGGCGGCGCGAGAACGGTTCCTAGAGGAAGAGGAAACTCGGGCTCGGGGGGACGGCCGCGACCCTTCCGCGGCGGCGCGTTAGGGTCAGGCTTCATGCAGTGGTTCCTGACCATAACGGGGTCGCCGTTCTGCTTCCTCCTGTTGAGGTGGTGCACCAGCAGGGTGGAGTGAGCCGCCGACAGATCTCCATGCGCCGACTCGATGTGCTTGGAGATAAAGGACTTGCTGGAGCCGCTCTTGTCGTTCAGAGCCTCGATCGCCGCCATAGTCGTCTCTAAATGCTGGAGAATAGAAGAAGGTGGTTGGGGTATGGGCAAGAAGTGGCCATGCATGGCCATGCTAAAACGAGAAGGCTTGGGGTGCATGGCGTGGCGTAGAGAGAAAGGTGGAGGAGGGTGCGCGAGGATGACAGTCATGCATGAAAAGAGAAAGATCATATTGCTAAATCAAGCCTCCTTTCACGGAAACCACTAAGCTGAATATAGGTGGAAAGAAAAACTCGAGTCTATCCCAAGCAAAGGTGTGAGCAGTGATCTTAGACACCTCGTAATGGAAGTGATGAAGTGAACCTCACCAGTTTTTCTTTCAAAAACCAATCAAGGAAACAGAGTAACCAAGCCAAAAAATCATCCAAGAATGTGGAAATACAGGGTTAACAGAGAACTTACCTCGGGTCCCTCCTTGATCTGGGTTTCTCCCCCTTTTCTCAGCTTGCTCCTAACCTTTTTCTCTCTCAGATTTTTTTTTTCCAGCTGCTGCCCCAAACTCCTTTTGTTTCCTTTCTCCAAGAACCAGCCCTCCTGCCAAAACTCTCACCCGGAACTCCCTTTTCTTCTTCTTCCGTCTAATCTGGCCGCCTCCTTCAGCTGAAATCCCGGGGTGGTCAGAAGAGCCATCATGACAGTAAAACAAAAAAATAAAAAATGGCCCAAAAAACTCCTCCTGCCCGGGAGGGGGTCTACAAAAACATAACCTTTTTATTTTCATTTTCTTTAATACCTTCATATTAAATGAATCATACCATTTTTTTTTTCTCTAAAACCTATATATATTCTATGGATTTTCTTAATATCAACATATTTTCAATGTTCTCACATATTAAATAGAGCAAGGAACTGTGAAGACACAAAAAAATATATATATTTGAGATATTGAAGAAAATTGAAAATTTAAATTTGATTCATTGTCCATGATTAATTTTTGCATCTCTTTTGTATTTGTTGGAGTTGTTATAAGGTTTTATTTAAATTGTATTTCAATTATAAGCCTTTCATAAAATTATAAAAGAAGTTTTTTCTATTTACTTTGATTTAAACATTACTTCAAAACTTTACTTTGGTTCTAATTCACATGGAATCAATTTTAAATAAATAACTTTAAAGTGGAATTTCTCAAATACTTTTAAAATATGTTGTCACTAATTTTGATTTTTGTATTCATAGAAATATTTACATAATTTTGCACATAACTACAAAAGTGTGATAATTTGAGTAATACGTGTTTTTCTTTGTATTTCAATGTTTATATATTTTTCTTTGTATTTCAACCTTCATGTATTTTTCTTTGTATTACAATCTTAGTTTTTCACTTAATAAGTTATTTATTGTTTTTTTAATAAGTTTGAAAGTAAAGTATTGCTCTTTAATTGTTTATTGGGGTTTTGATTACAAATGGATAAAACATAAAATATGTCAAAGATTGAGAGGTTTAGCTTGTTTAACCCAATTTTTAAATTACTAGTATTAATTATGAATTTTTCAACTTTAATTTTTAATTAAAACTAAACAAAATTTGTCGCAAATAACACCTTAGTCTATTCCTAGAATAGAGGCTGAAGATAGGATTTTCATTCGGAACGAAAAAATAAAATAGTTAACGGATTACAATTATACTATTTGTTTTTATTCCTTTTTGAAGATTTTTGGCAGAGAAGATTTTGCTTTTAAGGTATGTATATGGATAAATGCTTTTGATTTTTCTCCTATTTTATTTATCATAGAAAAGGAAATTCAAATATAAGTAAAATTAATATATTTTAAAATTATTTAATTTTGTCTTAAAGGAAAAAAAATAAAGTGAAATGAGTTTGAGTATATGTATTTCTCTATTTTTGTTTAATTGTTTTTTCCTTCAAAATTTTCAATAGCTAAATATAGGACTGGTGTTTTTTTAAAATTATTAAAATAATAATAATTTTTAAATTATTTAATAATTTAATAATAAATTTTTAATATTTGACTTCCCAAATATTAGGAAACGTTTAAATAAAATTTTAATGTTTTTAAGATATGTAGGTATTTCTTCCCAATATTAATGTTTTATCCATTTTAATTAAATAATTCTTTTTTATTTTTAAGAATAAAATTTTCTTTGCAATCTCAAATATGAAAATTAACTTTCTTTGTTTATTCTCCATTAATATATATACCATGCACTTATGCCCAATCAAAGAGATGTGAAATTGTTTTTCATATTTTCAATTGATTTTCTCTAAATGTTATATAAAAAATAATTGAAATTACTTCTAACTTATTCCAAAACATAAGAGCCTGTTTGGTTGCTGTTTTTTAAAACTGTTCTGGAAAATAGTTTTTGAGAATTGTTTTTAAGAACAGTTTTTGGTGTTTTTTAAAAAAAAAATTATGTTTGGGAACTGAATTTTAAAAAACAGTTTTTGCTCTCAAAAACAAAAAAACATGTTTGGTTGAGTTAATAAAAAAAAAATTTAGAACAAATAAAACAAAAGACACATTTGAAAGATATTTTTTTTTTCTTTTCTAATTAATAAAATATTTTCTTCAAGTAATTTTATATTATAAATTTATAAATAATTTTTAGATATATAGTTCATTTAAATTAAAAAAATTATTTATTTTATTAATTTAAAAATAAAAATATTTTTTATATTTTTTAAAAATAAATCTAATATAATAAAATTATTTTTATTAATATTTTTTTATTTAATCTTTAACTTTATTAAAAATTATAGCATATTTGATTAAATTGAGATAAAATTGTTTTCGTGATTTACTAATTTTTTTTTTATCTCTACTAAAACCAAAAATTAAAAATGTCACCCACTTCTCTCTCTCTCAGGCATCAAGAAGCCCTTTTCTGAAGTTGCCCTCCAGCCGAGAGAATCCCTAAAAGGCCCTATTTTCCTCTACCACTCTCAATCCTCGCAAGTACTAATCTAATCATGTTATTATTATTATTATTTTTTTTGCGACCCCCGTTTGATTCCCAAGAAAATCCATCCCCCATTCGATTTCCGGGAAAATTCATCCTCGTTTGATTTCCGAGAAAATCCAAGCAAAAACCCCAAGGAAAACCAAAAAAAATGGATTTTCTTTTGCTCCCTGTGTTTTCTACATCCGTTTTAGGGGTCTCTTTGCTATTGTGCCATTGGATTTAAATTTCACGAACCTTGAATCAAGACTGAGACTGTGCCGGAGAAGAGACGAGAACGGAAAGAAAAAAAAAAACACGGAGAACAGATGGTTTTTTTTATTTAATTTTGTTCTGTAAACAGTAAAAAGACGGGGAAAACAACATTTTGTTGTTCTCTAAACAGTGTCATTTTGAGAACACGGGAAACAACAAAAACAAAAACGACCCTCTCAACCAAACGAGTTTTTTGTGTTTTTTGTTTTCAAGAACAGAAAACAATTCTTGAAAACACTAAACAAACAGGTCCTAACTTTCTTTCAAAATAAATTATCAAAAAAGGAGTTTTAGTAAAAAAAAAAAAAATGGTAAAAATATATATTTTTCTATTTTTTTTTTAAAGAAAAGATTGTTTAAAAAAAAACAATAAAGATTTTGAAAAGTAAGCTTTCTATAATTTTTAAAGTCTTTTACCATTTTTTTCTATGTTTTCTTTTAAATATTTTTAATTATTTCTTCTATTATTTTTAAGAAACCAAATATAACCAAAATATGTATTTATTATTATATTTATAGGCATCTTATACTCTATTTTTATATTTTAAAACGATAATTATGACAAATAAATAAATAAAATTATATTCAAATTATTAGAATATCCCATTACAAAATTTGATTATTTTTATTTTTTTCAATCCATGACTAAGTTTTTTGTAATCCAATATGCTTAAATTATAACCATTATTGAGATTCTCAAAGAGTTTTATTAAAGTAAACGTTCATGATAGGTAAGAGTTTTGTGATAAATGAATCATGCCATTTTTATTTTCATTTTCTTTAATACTGTTCTCGATATTTTCTTTAACATTAACGTGCTCTCAATATCCTCAATAGGAGGGAAATAGCTACTAATATCATCAATATTAATAAAATGGGAAATATTTGAGATATTGGGGAAAACTGAAAATTTAATTAAATTAGGTTATCAAATGAAATTCAGTACAATTTTATGCAACACACATTCATGGCAAGATATCAAGGATGAGACAAAGAACCTTTTTCATTTATTATTATTATAGATTATAGTACACAGATTTTCATTGGCCTAACTTTGGGATGGTTACATTTGGACTCTATTTATCCTACTACTAGATTAATAGTAGTATGTGAAAACCTCATGCAAGATGTTATAGCAACAATTGGTGAAAATGTTGATAATGGTGAATATATCACTACTTTGATTTTACCGGAGAAGAGCTCTCCCAGGTGCGAGCATTGTGAATTTTCTGTTCATATTTCTCATTACATTGTCCTTCATGCATTTTTCTTGTGGTTTTTGTAACACAGTATTCATCTTTCATATCCCCACCCAGCTCTAACATGGATCAGCTGTAACAAGTGCTCTCAATAATTTATGGAAGATATATTTACGAATATTTAAATAAAAATATTCATAGGGTTTAAGATATATTTACGAATATTTGAAAAAATATATTCATAGGATTTAAGTTGATCAAAACTTATGAAAAAAAAAAACTTCATAAAAATATAATTAAAAGTATAATAGATATTTTAAATTTGTTTTATTTAAAAATTTGATATATGTATGATATAATTTATTAAATTTGATAATAATATCGTATGCATCAATAAAAAATATGAATTTTACAAGTGTATATTTATTATCAAATTACACCAAATATTATTCCACAACACATTAATATTGTGATATTTAATTATAATATCTCTAATTTTAAAATATATTTATTATTAAAATTATTATTCATTTAATTTAATTATATTAAATGATATAAAAAAATTATAATATATGTATACATTTTTTTTAATATTTAATAATTAAATTTAAAAACAAAAGAATTATAATTTATTTATTTATTAAAATATTTTGTTTTTACGTTAGTAAATATTTTTTCTAGTGCATATCATTGAGCAGTGGTGACTGGTGAGTGGGGGTTGGCTTGTTTGGGCAGCTGGACTTGAGTCCCGCGCCGTCCAAGACAAAAATTCAATAGGCGATTTTTCGTCGAAAAATCGATGAATAAAATATAAAATCCGATATTTTTTTTTTTTTCATATTTTCACAGTCAAAATATGGTTTTTGGGATGAAATTTGTGACGTTAACTGGTTTGTTGTTCTAATTTCTTCCCATGCACATTCATAGCAAAGATCGCTATTTTTTAATTTGGCCTTATTTTATTACTAATTATCTTTTAAAAGCAAGATTGCCATTTTTTAATGTGGCTTTATTTTATTATTAATTATATTTAATTTAATTTAAAAGATAATTATGATTAATAATATCATATGCTAAATAATGTTCAAGGAAAAAAGTTTTAGTACTTGGAAATTAGACTTACTATTCTATATAAATTAATGAAACCCCAATATGCAACCATCATTTTGTTTTGAGTTGCTTAATATATTTAAATTCATCCTCGGAGAAAATGTTGGATTTTTTTAATGCAACAACCCATTTCTATTTTCTTTTTTAAATTGAAAACATGATATTTTCCTCCGGTTTGGATTTTGGTTAATTGAGAGGTTATTTGATTAATTTTATTTAAATAATTTTTACCTTTAAAATAATATTTAATATAAAGACTACCAAAAATGATATTTCTAGTAAAAATTATATTTTGAAAATTTTAAAACATTAAATAAAAATTAATTTCATGTTAATTTCTAAATAAAACTAAACAAAAAAACTATTATAACAAACCTTAGTCTCATCTAATTCATAGAATAGAGGGATGAAAATAGGATTTTAATTCTTCCAATGAAAAAAGTCCATTTGAAAGGATTACCCTCAAAGCTATAATTTTATTTTTATTTTAAGATTTTGGGCAGTATTTGAAAATGATTTTAATAACAATATTTTTTTCTATAATGTTTTGTTGGTAGTACTTTTATCTTAAACTATATAAATCAAATAAATACTTTTGCAATTATATTATGTTTGGCTTAAGAAAAGTACCAAGGAAGTACTTCGGAAAAGAAAAAATATTCGAAACTCATTTTCTAAAATTAGGTTTATCATAGAAAACAAAAAATCAAATTTAAAATTTTCTCAAATATGAATTCATTCATTACTTGAAATATTACATGGAATAATTTTTGATATTTTTAAATAGGTGTTTAAAATTTGTATTTTATAAGCTTAAAGTCTTATTCTGTGATTATTTTCATATACATTTTTTTCTTTCCTTCTATTTGCTTCTCCTGATGGTTGGTCAAGTAACAAAAATATTGTATTTTCCGATACATCATTATGGATTGGATTAGTCTTTCTGGTAGGTATACTTAATTCTCTCATCTCTTGAACCTATTCGTCCCAGATCCAAAAATGAAATGACCCCTCCCTCTAATTTTTTTTGTTTTCTTTATTTTCATGTTGAGGATTTATATTGAATTTGAATGTGTCTCACAACCAGAAAGAATTCGGGGGAGGGATCAAAGTTCTTGAATGAAAAAAAAAATGGAATTTTTTTTTTTGTTAATGTTAATAATGTTAACATTAACAAATTCAATATTTCAATATAATATATATAGAAAGTGAGTTTCTATACATTCATATAAAATAAGAACCCTCTAAAAATAATTCAAATTTCATATACTTACCAATTAAAGTAGTATCTAAAATGGTCACAGATAGTACCTATATCATTAAAAGGTAGTACCTAAATGACCAAAAGTAGTATATTTGACCAAAAAAAGTATAAAATGCTAATTATTTTTAAATAGGTGTTTGAAATTTGTATTTTATAAACTTATAATTCTTATTTTATAATTATTTTCATATAAGTGTATAAACACACACTTTTCTTGATTTCTTTTGCTTATTTGATAGTGCTTGTACTTCTTCCAAATATGATACTTTGTTGAAACAATTATTCATTAGACCTCATAAATGATATTACTAACTAATTTGTAGTTTTCTTAATATTCTACGTATTCCCTTATATTCTAGCTCTAAGCTTCTTGGTTGCACTTGTGGTCCAACATCTTCTATGATAAGCTTACTTCCATATAAACAACACACTTCTACAATGAGCATAAATTTTACCTAAAAAAATTAATCAAGGTAATAACATACCTATATTTATAATAAATTAAATATATTTTAATTTTAATTCATAATTAGATTAAAAATTCCAAATAACATAAAAAACCTAAGTCAAATTAATATTTTCTACGAGTGAAAAATCAAACTATATTAGAATTCCAATCAAATGGCTAAAATTTTCAAATTTCTAATAGGGAGGACTTTGAATTTTCTCATTCAACCTACTTTTGTAATTTGGTTAAAGTAGGAAAAATACATAAAGTCTCTTAAGGGTTGACGAAATTATAGGAACTTTAAATAAGATAAGGGTTTTTTTTTTCAAGAAAATAATTAATGAAAACCAAGTATTAAACCTTTAATTAAATAATTAAATATGAAAAAAATACTTTATCTAAAAATTCTTATTTATAAACATTTTATATATAATTTTTTTTAAAAGGATCAAATTCATTTTCATGTTTTTATTGATCATATTATTATTATTATTACTAATTTATAATAAAAATCTTAATATATGACTATGTTTGGTTCCCGTAAAATAGTAAGGAAATAAAAAAATATTAAAAAAATGATTTTCTCATATTTGATTTCAACATGAAAATATCTGAAAGAAACATCAAATCAAATCAAATTAATTAGAAATTTATATATTTTAAATTATTTAATTTTTATATAAAAGAGAAAAAAGACAAGTGAAATAAGTTTGAAGTAACATATAAAATAATTTATTGATTTTAAATCTATTTTTTATTTTATTCTAATTTTTCTCTCTTTTTTTTTCCTCACATTTTTTGGGAATCAAACATAGCTCCCCCATAGATAATAGATAAAATAACCATTTAAGAGGGATAAAAGAAAGATGACATTGCAAATTTGACCCCTTACTTTTTTTAACAAAAAAGAAAAAAAGAAAAAACCCATTTGAGACAAGAATTCCCTTATTTTTTCTTACAAAAATAATATTTTCTTGCAAACATAATATTTTCTTTTAAAATATATATGTAAATAATGAAAATGTTGAAGGGTATTTATGTAAAAAAATGAGTTATTCTTCAAATTCAAAAAGGGAAGATTTTAATTTTACAAATTTGGATTTTTTCATCATTTTTAATCAATCACTCAATAAAAAGATTCTCATTTTTGGCTTTAACATTACAATAAATAAAATTATAATTTAATTATTACAAAAAATATCCTTTTTTTATCCAATACCAGGAATTTTTATATATATTATTAAATAAAGCTATTATCAGAAAATTCCTCTCAAAGGGATAGATGAAATAACCAATTAAAATGGATAAAAGAAACATGAAATTTCAAATTTGACCTCTCACTTTTTTTAACAAAAAAAGAAAAAAAAACCATTTTGGGCAAGAATACCCTTATTTTTTCTTACAAAAATAATATTTTCTTTTAAAATATATATGTAAATAATGAAAATGTTGAAGGGTATTTATGTAAAAAATGAGTTACTTTTCAAATTCAAAAATGGAAGATGCTGATTTTACAAATTTGGATTCTTTCATTCTTTTTAATCAATCAATCCATAAAAAGATTCTCCTTTTTGGTTTTAACATTGCAATAAATAAAATTATAATTTAATTATTAAAAAAAAATCATTTTTTTATCCGATACCACAAATTTATATATATATATATATATATTATTAAATGAAGCTATTATCAGAAAATTCCTCTAAAAAGGGATAAATGAAATAACCAATTAAAAGGGATAAAAGAAAGATGAAATTGCAAATTTGACCTCTTATTTTTTTTAACAAAAAAAGAAAAAAAAAGAAAAAACCCATTTTGGACAAGACTACCCTTATTTTTTCTTACAAAAATAATATTTTCTTGCAAAAATAATATTTTCTTGCAAAAATAATATTTCCTTTTAAAATATATATGTAAATAATGAAAATGTTGAAGGGTATTTATGTAAAAAATGAGTTACTTTTCAAATTCAAAAATGGAAGATGCTGATTTTACAAATTTGGATTCTTTCATTCTTTTTAATCAATCAATCCACAAAAAGATTCTCCTTTTTGGTTTTAACATTGCAATAAATAAAATTATAATTTAATTATTAAAAAAAATATCATTTTTTTTATCCGATACCACAAATTTATATATATATATATATATATTATTAAATGAAGCTATTATCAGAAAATTCCTCTAAAAAGGGATAAATGAAATAACCAATTAAAAGGGATAAAAGAAAGATGAAATTGCAAATTTGACCTCTTATTTTTTTTAACAAAAAAAGAAAAAAAAGAAAAAACCCATTTTGAACAAGACTACCCTTATTTTTTCTTACAAAAATAATATTTTCTTGCAAAAATAATATTTTCTTGCAAAAATAATATTTTCTTTTAAAATATATATATGTAAATAATGAAAATGTTGAAGGGTATTTATGTAAAAAATGAGTTACTTTTCAAATTCAAAAATGGAAGATGTTGATTTTACAAATTTGGATTCTTTCATTCTTTTTAATCAATCGATCCATAAAAAGATTCTCCTTTTTGGTTTTAACATTGCAATAAATAAAATTATAATTTAATTATTACAAAAAATATCATTTTTTTAATCCGATACCACAAATTTATATATATATTATTAAATGAAGCTATTATTAGAAAATTCCTCTAAAAAGGGATAGATGAAATAACCAATTAAAAGGGATAAAAGAAAGAGGAAATTGTAAATTTGACCTCTTACTTTTTTTAACAAAAAAAAGAAAAAAAGAAAAAACCCATTTTGGACAAGAATACCCTTATTTTTTCTTACAAAAATAATATTTTCTTGCAAAAATAATATTTTCTTTTAAAATATATATGTAAATAATGAAAATGTTGAAGGGCATTTATGTAAAAAATGAATTACTTTTCAAATTCAAAAATGGAATATGTTAATTTTACAAATTTGGATTTTTTTATCCTTTTTAATCCATCAATCCATAAAAGGATTCTCCTTTTTGGGTTTTAACATTGCAATAAATAAAATTATAATTTAATTATTACAAAAAAATATCCTTTTTTTTTTATCCAATACCACGAATTTATATATATTATTAAATGAAGCTATTATCAGAAAATTCCTTTAAAAGGGATAGATGAAATAACCAAGGGGATAAAAGAAAGATGAAATTGCAAATTTGACCTCTCACTTTTTTTAACAAAAAAAAAAAAAAGAAAAGAAAAAACCCATTTTGGGCAAGAATACCCTTATTTTTTCCTTACAAAAATAATATTTTTTTAAAAAATATATATGTAAATAATGAAAATATTGAAGGGTATTTATGTAACTCTTCAAATTAAAAAAAGAAAGATGCTAATTTTACAAATTTGGATTCTTTCATCTTTTTAATCAATCAATCCATAAAAATATTCTCCTTTTTGGGTTTTAACAGTGCAATAAATAAAGTTATAATTTAATTATTACAAAAAATATCTTTTTTATTTATCCAATACCACGAATTTATATATATATTATTAAATGAAGCTATTATCAGAAAATTCTTCTAAAAAGACAAAATAAAATAATGAGAAAAATATATTTATTTTTTTATTAAAAAAATTCAAAATAAAATAAAAAAACGAGAGATTTATGAATCATTTTCCAAGTAAGTCTCAAGGAGCACTATGGTCCACGTTTGGTGTGGTTGCCTTGTCCAAATTAATAGATATCGCAACTTCGGAGAAGCTTCCTCCTCTGCCGGTTTTTCAAATCCCCATTTCTTCACATACCCAGAAGAAGAAGGAGAAGGATCATCCTTAACAACAACTATAACAAAGCCAAGGACACGCAGAGGGAGGTGGGGGCCACGGCTTTCTCTCTGATTTTTTGCGCCTCTTCTTGTGGATCCATACAAAAGAGCACACTTCAGATCAAATTATTTGGTCACAGGTAACCAAAAAAATACCCACTTTATTAGCTTTCTGTTTTCTTACTGTTTCTGCTTGATTTTGGTTTGATCTGTTTTGGGTTGTGGTGTTGATTAGGTTTTGGATTCATATGATTCCATTTGTTGTTGGATAACTGGGTTTTTTTCTTGTGTTTTCAAGAAGTGGGTCAACTCAGTTTGGAGTGTTGCATGTAGGTGTTGTATATTCGGTGTGGTTTTTCCATCTGGGTAACTGGTATTTACACTTGGAAGACGCGTTTTATGCTGGAAAGGAGGTGGTTTTGCTTTGAAAAAGAGGTTTCTATTGATGCCCATGGGAAGCTAAGTCTATTGAAGAAGATGGATGTAGAATCTACCCAATGAATTGGTAGATCTTGTAGGCAAATGGGTTGTAGAAGAAGCCAATTAAATAAGGGTGGTGGTGGAATTCCCTTCAAGCAATGAGTACTGGAGAATTAACGACACCTGCTTGGTTCCAATAGAAATATAATTTCGCCAAGGTGGTGTCTAAGGGGATATTTTATCCTGTTTGACCTGGTTATTTATGGAGTAACCATCAAAGATCAACTTTATCCAGCCTTGTGGAGAAGGCAACTCCCTAATACTAGTGGTAGTGAAGGCATGTCTAATCTTTTATAATGTGCTTCAATGGAATTCCTTTAGGCCTCTTGGTGATTGAAGAAGCCCATAAGGAAGCTGGCAAAACAGTAGTCCCCAAATAATATCCCCTTGGTTGGAGTTATCCTCAGGATTCTGGGGTCTTCTTCCAACTGAATTTTCCAAGTCAAAACCAAGCAAGTAGAAGCCCACATCACTTTGCTTCAATCATCCTGGTATTACCATAGCTAATTTCCTACAAAGATGAGATATTCCAAGGAGGTACCCAAAGATCTAGGATCAAATGGAAATTGAATTTTTGTTTAGGGTAAGTTATAGTTTTGGAACCAATTTGAGTTTGGTTGGATGTAGTTTGGCTCTTTAACAGGATGATTGGAATCTATACATGAGATTACATTATGGAGTACTTTGAGAATTTCAATTTTTGAGGTCATGGTCATGCTACTTCGTCTTATTTGCATTGATCCCTAAAATATAAAAATTATATTGTATAAGGAATTTAGACCCATTAGTTTGTTGATTAGCCTTTGTAAGAACATTGCTTAAGCAGTTTTTTTACAGATTCTTATGAGACTATTTTCCACTTTTGAAGGGACTTATGTCTAGTAAACAGATGTCAGATGTGGTCTTAATAGCCATTGAAGTGGTTGAAGAGTGTGGTAGATTTAATAGGGAAGTTATTGTTCTCATGCTAATACTATGCCGTCATTTAAAATTCTTGAGGAATTTGAGTGATCAAGATCAATTGATGTACCTCCCTTCTCCAATAGTTACAGATGTCTACTTTTCTAATTCCCATTCTGTGAGATGTTGGTGCTCAGAAAGCTTCGTACAAACTTACACTTCCTTTCCAGGGATACTTAACTTCTTGTCTTTATTTGAAATAACTTGATTTGATAAGCCTAGGTGCCTCCCAAGATGGACCTTTGGATTGTTTAGTTGCTTGCATGAGGATAAATACCAAAACCATGCTCCAATTTAAAGGCCAACAGAAGCTTTCCTCCCTGATGTGTGTAACTGTCAAGCATCCCATGTACTGCCCTGTGCTTATCAAAAAAAAAAAGAAAAAAAAGAAACAAACCCATGCCTTACCCTATTTATTCCTTATGGAAGAGATTATTCTCCACATTAGGTGTTATGCGGTTATGCTTTTGGTAATGGTAACATGGGTCAATGGGTTGGAGAAGAATGATATAATCTTAAAGGTAGGTTTTTACAGCAAAGGAGTTACGGGATAGTATGTCTTTCCTTGCATCACTTGGGTAAACAGAGTTTTTGCAGCTATTCCCCTGTGTTTTATCATGTCTCACTCAGTTTATTTTTGTAGTTTGTGAACTTCTAGTTTGGTTATCCAGTGCATGTGGAGATCTCCTCAATTTGAAAACATTGATGACCATTCCTTTAGCAATCCGTGTCAATTTGGCATTTAGATAAATTTTCAGGGATCAACCAAATGTCATGAGTTTTGTCTTATCCTCTTTCAGCAGAGCTGCGCAATATAATCAAGGCAAAGATCCTTGCTTCCACAAAAGGCTAGCATCTTTCTTTGTTATTTCATTTCCTAGTGAGGAAGATCCTTAATTGTTATTGATTGCATTTAATAGGGAAGCTTGGGTCTGCAGCACAATGTTCACCTATTTGAGGAGATCTCAGATCTTGCATAGTTTAACTTGGATGTCAGTGAATGAGTTAGGCAGATGGCTTGTCTGAGAAAGAGGCTATTTCTTTGAGATTTTTGTTAGGGGACTATTATCCTCCATGATGATGGTTTTCTTTATAAAGAAATTGCTCATTGTTTTTCTTGCATGGACTCTTACATTTTTACAGATGATAAAATTTAGCTTCTTGTCAGAAAAGTGTAAAAAATAGATGGGTGTTACTATAAATTACAGGTGCTGATGTAGACTAATTTCTAGATATTACAAATGAATATGGGTCTGATTAACTAATGACTTCCTGCTATAAGGGCCTTGGTTTTTAACTTTGATTTGCTTCACTCTCACGAACTGGGATCTCTTCCTGCAATCTGGAAGTAAGAAAGTAGAAAAAGGGAAGTTTCTTTTCTTTTTGTTATTGTTTTTGTTTTCTGATATCAATTTTTTTTTAACCTTATTTTTCATTTTATTTTTTTGAAAGACTTGCACACTAAAATGGTTTCTTGATTTTTCCTTTTTGCTTTCCATCTTCTAAAGGAAGAATACATGTTTTAGAAGTCCCTCAAAAGAGTCTGAACAATGGATAATAGGAATCAGTGGACATTTATTGATCATTTTTATACATTCAACTTTTCCTGTTATATTCTAATCTTCACGAAGAGTATCAGTTGATGGAATAAAATTGGTGTTTGCAGGTCCATCTTGTTGAATAGGCAATCTTTAGGTGAGGTTCTTACATTAAGTACCGGATCTAGGATTATTCTAATTGCATTAGAAAGTAGTCAATAAGTTTTCATTCTTGCTTGCATTGATTTATACTAGTATCTTGGTTGTTCAATGAGATTATTTATGCTTGCAGATGGGTTCCATTGAGGAGAAGATAGACCTTGAATCAGATGAGGAGATCCCTTTTAGCACATCACAAGGCACAAGAAAAGTTCATTCTTTTGACTTCGAGACATCTCATATTGGGTCTCATGCAGCTCTCTCCACCTCATGGATCTTTAAAAAAATGAGGACTGCTCCTCTAAGAAGTGTTTACATTGTCTTGATTAAAGCGAAGATAAATATGTTGCTACCTTTTGGTCCCTTAGCAATTTTCCTACATTATCTTACTGGAAAGCATGTAAGAATTGCAGCCCCTTTGATTGACATTTTCGCTTCACTTCAATTAAGCAGGGAAAAGTATATGAAAGCACTTGATTAGCAATCTTTGCATTCATTTCATTTTCTGTTGGAACCTGGAATAATGACTTCATGCATAATGTATAGTTTCATGGCAAGTGGCATCTTGTTCAACCATTATTTCTCCCAGCTCATTTTATTTCAAGCCTCAGCAATTAATACCTTATTCGTTGCTGTAATTCTATTTTTGTGTTTTAGGGATGGGTCTTCTTCTTCAGCTTATTAGGTATTACCCCTTTAGCCGAGCGTTTGGGTTTTGCCACCGAGTGAGTGACTGCCTATTGAATTAGAATCTAGCATTCCATTCCTGTGGTTAATAAACTCTTTTCTCTCATTACATACTAAGACACCAGTTCACCTGTCATTTTTATGCAGGCAGCTTGCATTCTACACAGGCGCTACAGGTAGTTACTATTTCTACCTTCCTAGTTATTGTTAAGCGACAATGAAAACTTGAGCATCTTATAGAGGCTAGATACAGAATTTTTGGGATCTGGAACTTTTGTAAATGTTCATGGCATGCACCGTTACACGTGACTCTTTACTAATAAGGGAAGATTCAAATCTTACTAATTGATAGATTATTTTAGATATTGAATGTTCTCACTTTCATTATTAAAGTGGCTTCCGATGAGTTCATGGTTTTCAGCTCCAAAGACAGACTTTTAATACATTTCTTGTAAGGTTGAGCTTGTTGTACTTGTTCATACCTTAATTTGCCTTGAAATTTTTTAACAAGCGAACAAGAAGCTCAAAGTAATGCCTTTATTCAGCCTAAATGTGCTGATGACTCTAAATGCGAGCTCAATTTATGGAATGGATGAAAATGCTACTGTAAGCACCTTTTTAGCACCAGACATGGGAGCTGATGTGGCATAGCCATGCAATTCAAGTGGAAAACTTTTTCTCTCTCTCTTCATCTGTATCAGCAAGGAAATTTCTTGCTCTCTCTCTCTATTTGTCTCTTTTGTCTTGCCATCTCTTCAACAAACACATATCAAATCCCCATTCCTCTACCGCCAAAGATGGGGATGAATATATGAATAGGGACAGGATGACAAGAGAGAAGAAAGAAAAAGAGAGGGAAGGACAGTGATGGAAAAGTAAAAAGAAGCAAGTATATTACCTACTGATGTGAGGGAGACTGAAAGAGAGAGATGTTGTTCACTTATATTATTGTGGTAGTGCTACATCAACTGTCATGTTAGGTGGTAAAAGCATGGTTGAAGTGGGCCTTAGTGACGTACTAACATTTGCCTTGATATATGGAGTTGAAGAACAATTGAGACCTAATTTGCCTCTATTTTTCATATGAAGATGAGCTTATTGGTGATAGTGTGCCATTGATAAGACATTTTTTTCAAGGCTGTTCATTTGAAAAATTATTTAATTTTAAATGAGATGTTCATGCTCAAATCCATGGTTATTCATGAATTATGTCCTATATATACTTGTCACTGCATCTTAGGTATATTTCAATTTCACAATGGCTATCAAGAGATAGTCCTTATATTCCTTTGGTGATAATCAGTTTGTCTATCCAAAATTTTTGTATTGTTTCCTTATCTATCCTTTCCTGGATCTGTCTTCTAATATGAGGTGTTTATTTTTTATTTTTTTTCCCTTGGATCTGCAGTTGGGGGTCTTCTAAATGCTACCTTTGGCAATGCGACAGAAATGATAATTTCAATGTATGCATTGAAGCATGGGATGATAAGAGTTGTTCAGCAATCATTATTGGGCTCCATCTTGTCAAACATGCTTTTGGTTCTTGGATGCGCATTCTTCACTGGCGGGATAAAAAATCACACAAAAGTTCAGGAGTTCAATAAGGTAGATCATCATAACTTTTGTTGTTAAAGTGAACTCTGTCACATTTATATCATCCTGATGTGGTAAGGTTAACATCGAAATGGGATTCCCTTTGGACAGGCAGCTGCCTTGGTGAACTCAGGATTATTGCTTATGGCTGTTATGGGTTTAATGTTTCCAGCGGTGCTTCACTTCACACACACAGAGGTGCACTTTGGGAAATCAGAATTAGCTCTTTCAAGATTTAGCAGCTGTATAATGCTTGTGGCATACGCCAGCTACCTTTTCTTTCAGCTTAAAAGTCAACCGAATCTTTATAGTCCCATTGATGAGGTGAGTTCTCTTTGTTCAATCATATCAGAGGATCCATCATGTGCTTTCTGCTTTCACATGAACATTATAGATCAATTTATGACATCTCTTCTATTAGCTATTTGGGGTTTTATGTTGTTTATTCCCTGACATTTTTCTTCCGGTATCTATGTATTAATGCTCATATTTTCCTACATGGATATGTTCACAAAACCTGTGTATGTTTTTTTTTTTTTTTTTTCCCCGGAATTTTTTTTCCGAAGTAAGAGGAGAACTAATCCTGGAGGTGCTTTAAAGGTATGGATACTTATAGAACTTGGCCTAATCTAATAATTCTTGAGACAAAACATGTTATCAGAGAGACTTATAGAACTTGGCCAACTCATTTGGAGTTTTGTGAAAGATTCTCCCAATTGATGGGAAGTAAAGGCTGTTGGTCCCATATATAATACATGTGATGCTCTAGAGAACATAAACTTTTTTAGCAAACTGCCTTTGCACCAGAGGATCCATATAATACAAGCCAAAGAACATATCAAATAGCAAATTGGGAAACGTGATAGAAAATAAGAACTGAATTTGAAGGATACACTTTCTCAAGGAGCAAAATGTTGATGCTGATGGAGAGGCTGCAAAACTATGGAATTGAGATATCAAATAAAGAGAAAAAAAAAAAAGTGAGGATAGTAGAATACTGTAGGAAATTTTGATGAAACTTGGGAAATATTGCTAATCTCTATTTAGCCTATAATGTTTGGTGGTTGTAAAAGAGATGGGAGGGAGGGATGGACTTGATAAGCCCTAAGTCTTTCATAGGATTCATAAATCATGCCAAACAATAGGAACAATAGGTGAAGAGATGGCATTGGGGAGGAGAATATTTATGATAACACAAATGCTTTGAGATGATTGAAAATGAAGGTATTGAAAGTGAAGTCATTTGGATTACAGAATATTTTGAGGAAACATGAGTTTCATATGGTTCAGGGACGGAGGGGCAGAGTAAATTGCTGATAGTCTAATGATAATCATCAAGGCAACATAGGCCGATTTGGAAGAACTAAATTGCTCTGACAGGGTTATTGATTTCCTGTTAATGAAAAATTGCAAGGAATATTTGTTCAATTCATGATGATGTAGAGGAAAGTTACAAATTCATCATTCTCAGGTGGAAGTTAGAACTTGGCTGAGTATGATTTTCTATAGATTGAGTTTGTTATACACAGAATCCAACCGTAAGTGCAAGGAGAAAATGAATGAAATAGCATATCAAAATCTAGTTGCTGGTTTGATCCCTTGTCAGCCCATTTTACAGATTGAAGAAACCCTCAGTGATAGGCTTGAGTGCAGAGGCAAGGCCTGAATCAAAAAACGAATACAGTAACTTTAGTTAATTCTAATGAGAAAACACTAGAGATCTGTAAGAAGGGTTCGATCTGAGTGGGGAAAACTCACAGAGTCACCTTGGTGCTGAAGGCTCCCAGCATCTATACATTTGACCCTAGTTTCAAAGTGTTTCCAATCTTAGTCTATCTTTCCAATAGTGAAAGATGAAGAATGCTGCAGAGTGGTAATAAATAAGATCTAGGTGGATGCTTAACAAGATGTGCTAAATATTAGAATTGAGAACACTAAAATTTGAAACGGTATTCAGAAATAAATTTCCACCTGCCAAATGTTGTACCATGTTCTAAGAGAAGGTGATGGTGGATGGTGAAAAATGAAGCTTTCAATGTTAACAAAACAGTTTTATGGGTGTATAATGTGGTCCTGTGCTGCAAGGCAACCAAAATATGAACCTTTGTTGTTGCAGCTTCCTTTTTGATGGTGAAAATTGAAAATGTCCATCTTGTACTTGAATTTCAGCCCTCTTTATGGTTCATGCCAGTGAGATGTTTTATTATATCAACATATTTGATATGAATCTTTAGAATGTGGTCACTCTTCATCTACCTATCTTTCCTATATGTGGGAAGATAGGATTAACAGTGGTTTTACAAATATTGAATTCAATTATTTGAGACATTTTTTCTAATAAATGTTCATATATTGCTGTCTATTTTGGTTTATATTTATTTCATAATCCCTACTTTTATTTTTTGTAATATAAATGTATTTAGCAGTGTGCAAAATGATATAACACATGGTACAAAATATCTAGAAAATGATATGTTCTCTCTGTGTGGAGATAGGATTAACAGCAGTTTTATGAATACTGAAATCAATAATTTTCCTAGGAAATGTTCATTTACTTGTCTAATTTGGTTTATATTTATTGCGTAATCTTTTTATTTTTTAATATACATACATATATATATCTATATTGCAAATTATATAAGATTTGGAAACTCTTTGCAACCATAGGATGCATCTCTGATATTACTAATCTTCCACCCTTGAAAATGTTCAGGACACAGAAAAAATTGAAGAAGATTCTGATGAAGACATTCCAGAACTAACTCAATGGGAAGCAATTAGCTGGCTTGCTATTCTCACTCTATGGGTGTCTGTACTCTCTGGATACCTTGTTGATGCTATAGAGGTAAAATCTATTTTGAGTTCTTATTCATTGTGGTTTACTATCATGTGTCTCTTTACATGAGCCTTTGGACCATTTTCATTCGCATTGGTTGGAGCAAAAATGAACGGATATGGGAGAGGTAACCAAATGACTGATATTAATCATTATATATAAAAAAAAAAGTATGCCTATCCTCCGACTCCAAAATAAAAAAGTTCAAACTTTCTTCCTTTGTGTATATAAGATTCATGAAGGATTCGGTTCAAATCCTTGCTTTTTGAGACCTTTCCAATATATCTCATCTGCTTCAACCTCCAAAGTAAAGGCAAGATAAGATATCCAATTGAAGATCTTAAATAGCTTTGGTAAGTTTCATGCAATTTTCTTAAAGGAAAATCAATTAGAACCTATATATTGTGACAGTTTTGGCTGGCTTGCCCTTCTGACTGAAGTATGGGTAGCTTGAACCCTGCCCTAACTTCACAGTGGGCCTGAAGTATGGGCCCTGATTAACCCATCATAAATTAGCCTTGGCTTAGCCTGCCAGCATTCCAAGCTTAAAAGATTTGCTTCAGAGCATGCCATCGCAAAGTTCAGAGTGCTGCTAGTTGATTTTCAATTGCTACCTTAGCTCTCAATTGAATGCTTCCATGAAATTTTTGGGCAACCTTTGCTCTTTGCATATGTTTTTGAGTCTAGTGGTATTCTTTTGGATATATTTGTTTATTATGCTTTCCTTCAACATTAATTTATGTTCTGGAGGTAGAAAGGCTATTGGTTGTGAACAGTTGACAAATCAATTTTTTTCTGGTTTCTTTTCAGGGAGCATCTGAGTCATTAAACATGCCAGTGGCTTTTATTAGTGTCATTCTGCTTCCAATTGTAGGAAATGCTGCTGAGCATGCCAGTGCAATTATGTTTGCCATAAAGAACAAGCTTGTGAGTGCTTAGAAGAATGCAAATGGTTGGTTTTTTTTGCTTATGTTAATTCTGCTGATTGACCTACATTCTTCTATAGGACATCACAATCGGAGTTGCAATTGGTTCATCTACACAAATAGCAATGTTTGTGGTAAGTCTTCAAAATCATCCCCAGAATGTTGTCATCAACTTTTTAAATCTGAAAGGGCATTTAGAACTCTTTTCCATTTTTTTTTCTATTTGGTTTTTGTAATAATGTTTTCTTCACATGATGGTGTTCATTTTTTAATTTTATGTTGCCAAGTAGGGGTCCTTGAGATCAGTTCTATGATAAATATATAGCATGGTGTTTTTCTTATTAGTGAATATTGAGAGGCTTAAGAATCTTGTGCTGTTGATGATTGCAGATTCCCTTCTGTGTGGTTGTTGGTTGGATTATGGGACAACCAATGGACTTGAATTTTCAACTCTTTGAGACTGCCACTCTCTTTATCGCGGTGCTAGTAGTGGCATTTATGTTGCAGGTTTGTTATCAAGTTCCTCATTTCCCTTTTAGTTTTGGTTTTGGTCAATCACCGATATGGACACATATCTTGTTAATTTTGTCTAGGTCTTGTGCATCATATGCATTATGGCAGTGCATTTTTCATATTTCTTTTGTTTATCTTTTGCTATCAAAAAGGAAATCACTATCACATTTAGGACTAGTTCACGAATGTGTTTCCCATCTCATTTATAGCATCATCACTAGCAACATTCCGGTGTACCAT
The DNA here is from genome assembly GCF_030704535.1 of Vitis vinifera. Classification (NCBI taxonomy): domain Eukaryota; kingdom Viridiplantae; phylum Streptophyta; class Magnoliopsida; order Vitales; family Vitaceae; genus Vitis; species Vitis vinifera. The sequence continues at coordinate 20,610,268 of NC_081813.1, read as the reverse complement.
TTTGTCATTTGAGGTAGTCTTAATAGATTTATCAGTAAACTAGTGTATTCAATTAATCATTCAGAAATTGATGCCTAATTAGCCTAATCGTGAGATCCTCTCCAAGCCTAGTAGGAGCACAACAATCCATATTGAAAGGGTCCTCCTGGGAAAGTTTTCAGACCATCAATTCATCTAGAGGTTTCTAGGTTATCCAATATCATTGGATAAATCTTTATTCCAGTCACATCCATTTCAAGGTTTTACACATTTGTAACCTGAAAAAGTAAGAAGCAAAATAGAGTTGCTAGGTCCTAATTCAATGTAAAGGAAAGATCCATGTCTCATGATGCCTGTGAGATTTTTTGGAATGCAAATAGGCTGCTGGGATATTTCTAGCAAGTCTGCATTTCATGATGAGATAAGAGCATGTTGAAGTTGATTGGTGCTTTATCAAGGACTAGTTGATGAGTACATCTTGCTAACAAGCATCCTTCTGGATCTAATTTAATTATGTTGGTTTTCTTTTTGTTGGACCTTCCCGTCAGCAGATTGAGATGTACATAGAGCTTTATCTTCCTAATCAATTTATTTTCCGTGTATAAATTATTTCTTTTTTACCTGATGAATTCATTAATTTTGGCTTTGTATTTGCAGGAAGGGACATCAAACTATTTTAAAGGTTTGATGCTTATTCTATGCTATCTCATAGTTGCAGCCAGCTTTTTTGTACATGTTGACCCTACAAAGGGTAAGTTTGACTGAACTTTATTTCAATTAAAAAACAGACCTTTACATCGTTAATGATATTGTCTAAATTTCATTTCTACAATTGCTCCTGTCTTGAAAGGTTTTATCATTTATACTTTTTTCACTTTCCAGCTCTTGTGGTCCTGTGTGCAAGTATTTCAAGCACTAGATCTAACTGTTTGCACACAGCCCAAACATTTCATGTATTTGTATTTTCTTAGAATCCCACTTACTAAAATACCCCATGCTGAATTTCAGTTTGGTAGAATTTGATGGGTATTGATCATGATTCTTCTATATTGAGTGCAAAATGGGTTAAAGAGAAGCTGCTCTCTACCTTCATCCTCCTAATTTCTTATATATAATCTATTCTCTTGCACAATACTTCCCCTACTACAGGTGATTGGTAAGAGCCTAGCTTGTTCTAACTATAGAATCACAAAAATGCTCATTGAGCACATCCCCTCTAGTTGGGAGAAGATGTCCATGCACAATTTGCATCGTAAAATTGAGATCTGGATATCTTTTGTGACAGCACTTCTGAATTTAGCCAATTTGTGTTGTGGGAATACAAGGCTCTCTTTGTAGCTTTTGATGAAATGTCCATGTCTATGCCCAGCTCGAATGGTACAAAGGTTACTGCTTCCATGTTGTAAAATGATGGTACTGTATCATCTTGCGGTCCTTGTGTATGAAAGGTTAACTCCAGAAGTAGTGAGTTCAGCAGCACAGCTCATCTATGCCTTAGACCGTAGACCTATACTCTTTGTCTTTCTAGACTTTGTAACAAATGCTTGCCTCTTACTCCTTGAAGGAGGTCAAGTTTACATCAAAAGATAGCTGGAAAACTAACTTAGAATGAGACTATGTAATCATTCTGGCCCCGTGTAGATTAAAGAAAGTCTCTACTCTTAATTCCATATGTAGATTGCAAACCCACCCTACTTGGGGGATTTTAGATATCTCCAGATTCTGTGAGCTACCTCAAGATTTTAGTAGTTCTAGGACAAATTTGCAGTTGAAACTCAGTGCATAAGCTATATCAACATGACTGATAAATAAATATAAGAATCAGTGGTTCTAGGTTAGTATGAAATTGCAGTTGAAACTCGGTGCATAAGCTATATCAACATGCCTGATAAATTAATAGATATGTCATAAGTATAAGAGCTGACCAAGATTACGAAGAGCCTAATCTAATTCTTGATTATTGATAGGTAAACCACCCCCATCCCCTTCTTTTTTATGTGGAACTGAACCCGGTACCCCCCATCCCACAGGACCCACACAAAACCTAGTCAACGTCACTATGCATCAAGGTCTCTAACCCTTTTGATTATCCAAGAGATGCTTCTAATTGGCAGGAGCATTGGTTGGACTAAGTACTACGAGCAACTTTGAATTTAATATGCCTCGTATATTCTCATAATCAATCTGTTTTCTTCAACTGGTCCTTTCAGATATTGTCCAAATCCCTATGATGAAAATTACAGTTGGTTAGAAAGTGAAACATCTGTCATTAATGTTGGTTAAATACAATTGTCATGTTTAACACAACCATATCTGGCTTTGCAACTGTTAGTTACATACATTGACATGGCCATGAACAAGTTCATGGTGATCGATATTTTTGCATCTCCTAACATAATCAATGCAAATTCATTTCTCCCAGCCATGTTCACTAAATCCCAGAATGATCCTAGAACCACTTCAAGTATATACCCCATCATGGCATATCCTGACTAGTTTTGGTTTTTAACAGATAATGATTAAACACCTGAGGATCTATCTAGCATTGCGAGCTCCAAAAAGTCCACAGCTTTCATACGCAGGAAAGGCAGACATGGCAGGCAGGTGTGTACACGAACCGGTTCCTTTATTTTTCATCCAAGCAAGCTCACACCCTAGTCATGTTCCATTTCCCAGGTTGTGTCATCATTCATATGCTTTATATTCTCCGCCTAACAACAAGGTTAACTCTTTTTTTGTACTCCTAAACCGTTTTCACAACCATGATGAACTGGGCATGTAATCTTTTCTTGTTTTTTCTTCTTTTCTCATTCTTTATCTACAATTCCCTACAAAACAGCTCTCCACCCTGTACCTGTTCATAAACCTCGATTCTCTGGTTCATTTTTTTTTTTTTTTTAACGTAAACCTTGTGCCTGCATGCATTCAGGCATGCAGCATGATGGTTTCAGATTGAAAAATGAGAAGGGGCATTTGGGCAAAATATGGATGCCCCATATGTATTCAGTTCTTCGGATCAATTGTCAAATAATGATACTCATCCATGTTATAGTAGAGGGAAATATGGAGAACTCTGGGGGAATTTGTAAGATTTTATGAATATGGTGTCATATTTGATCATATTTTCTATGACTTCCTCTCTTCTGAATATCTTCTAACAGAATAGGATTTCCAGCACATCAGTATCTGTATGAGTAGTTTAGCATATGTTCCCAGCAAGATTTGGAGCCACCGTTTGGTGGTGTTTTTAAAAAACACTTTTAGCCTTGACAAATTTTAAAAAATACTTTCAAAAATTTTAAAAATCACATGTAGCGTTGAAAAATCATTTAGTGTTTTTTTGAAGAAATATTTGATAAGTGATTCTCTTGGTGAAAATATTTCACTAAAAACACTTCGAGTACAAAGACACGCTCTTAAGCTATGATTGAAATCTGAGGGTTGGTAACTATTTTAGAAAATAGTTTTTGTAGAATTTGTTTTGAAATTAAGTTGTTTTTTAGAATAAATCTGAGGTTTTTTAAATTTAAAATTTAAAATTTTATGGTTTTTTGCTTGTAGGGTTTTTCGATCAACAATTAGAACCAATAGAGTATTTTAAAGCATTCTCATATTTAAGTTTTTAAATAAAATTTTGGAGAACTATTTTAGAAAATGATGCCAAACAAGCCTGAAGCCTCCATTTGGGTGTCTCTAAGTTGGATTTAGAATTATTAGGAATGTATGGAAGATTTTTCAATTTCTAAAAATAAAAAATTGTATTTAAAATTTTTATAGTGGTACTTCGCTATAGTTCTCTGGAGATGGTTTGGTGAAAAATTGAATCGTTTTCAAAGAACAATTATAGTTTTAGGGTTTGTTTTGTAATTATTTTCAAAATTAGTTTTTAAAAATAATTTTTGAGAATAGTTTTTAAAAATTATCTTTTAATGTTTCGTAAAATAAAAGTCTATTTGAAAATTTAAAATGTTTTTATCTTGTTTTTAATATTTTTAAAAATAATTTTTATCTTTAATATTTTATTTTTAATTATTCGTACAAGTATTTTAAAAAATAAACATTAGAAAGTAAGTGAAAATAACATAAAATGAATAAAAAATGTTTTATGAAAACATCCTATTTTTTGTTTTTAAAAACAGAAAATAAAAACCATTTTTTATTATAAAACGTATTTTGTGGTTTTTTTGTTTTTGTTTTAGAGAATAGAAAACTATTTTAAAAAATAGTTGCCAAATAGGCCCTTTATGTGTTGTCTAGAACACAGGAAAACATGGTGAATGAAAAGATTAAAAATGTTTCATTTTTATTTTATTCTCTTTCCATTATCTAACATCTAAATATGATTTTTATTTAAATTAAATGTGTTTTTTTTTTTTTTAATTTTAAAATTTTTTTCTTAGGTAAATAAATTATAAATCAAGTAAGACATGATAATAAGATTTAAAAATTTTTAAAAATAATTTGAGATTGAAGAAAATGATTTAATTAATACAAGAAAGTTACTCATCAGAATTAATCTTGAATGATTCTTTGGGTTTCTTGTTTTATCATAATTATACTTTTAAAAAAATAAAAAATTGTAACGCAAATGGAATATTCTATGAGATGGATTCTCTTTGATGAATCTAATGACTTTTAAAATTAATTAGAAATTTAAATACTAATCCAATAAATACTAGAAATTCATGAACACAAACTTATCTAAAATGATTTTTGTTGTCTTAGGTATATTTTAAGTAAATTTTAAAAAATGAAATAAAAAAAAACTAATCAAATTACCATCAAAATCAGTTTGCTGCGACTTCTTTGTATATAATTATATTTTTGTGAATTTTTTTATTAGGAAGTGAACTTCGCATTAAGTGAGATTTAATATATAAGATTTGATATTAAATTTAATAATTTAAAAAATATATTTAGAATTCAAAAATAAACTCACTCGATATGAGAAAATAATGTATCAAAACTCGTCTAGAATGAATCATGAATATGCTATTTCTCCTTGCCAGAGCTAGGGGTATGCATAATTTGGTTGGTTCGGTTTTAAGTATTTCAATCAAATTGAACCGATTTAATTGGCATTTATGCATTAGGAATCGAACTAATTGAATTTAAAAATGGAATTAATCTCTTCTGTTCGATTTAATAAAAAAACCTTTTTTTTCTTTTTTTTTTTTGGCTGGTAATTTGGGTCAAAACCAAAAAGTTTGTAAAGGGACATGGTAGAGCAAAAAACTTAAATAATACTACTATAATAAGGTGCCTTATCATCTAATTCTTTCCTATCTTATGATCAAAATTCATTTCAAATTGTATGATTAACCTCTGGACGAGAATAGTTATTGTTATAGCCTTATCATGGGAAAAAAAAAAAGCAAGATAGTTATGGTTTGGGATTTTGTTTGAATATAAAAATAACCCTCTCCAAGGGCATGATGGTCATTTTACACCTTAAACCCGAAAACTCAAAGTACAAATGACTCAAACAATCATCTTGTAACTAGAAGATTACTAATTACTTAATTCTTATTCAGAATAGTAAAACATATTATAATCCTCACAACTTAAAAAAAAATTAACACATCAACCAATGTGCTATTGTCCAAACAACTTCAAACTTAAATAATTCAAATTATAATTAAATTTTAACAATATTCAAAAATAAAAATTTAAACCGAAAATCCTAATAAGGACGAATTTCACCCTAACCATCACTCTTTGCCTGAACTAAAAGTATTTGAAGAAAATTGTCGAAAAGAAAATAAATTCAAAACCTAATAAGGAATATTAACATAGTTTCATGAATTAAACATTTTTGGGAAAGTTAGGTTTTGGGTTGTTGATGTGGAAAATATACGGTTTTGAAACCCAAATATATAGAATATGAGATTCAACTATTAATAAATAAAATAATATTCAAAATGTGCACTATGTCCTATTTACTTTTCCTCTTCTCAGTTTGCCCCTAAATTTTTCCATGTCATCAACAAATCCTCCCGTCAGCAAAACAATTTGAAACTATTAAGCTGAAACACAAAGAAACCCGACCCGAGAATTGTCGGCGAAGATTGGAATTGCCTTGTCGAAAGAGAGAGAGAGAGAAAGAGAGAGGGAGGGAGAGAAGGGGAAGTAGTCGCCTGCTCCACGCTGCAAATCCACTGCAGATTGCTGCCTCTTCTCTTTCCATATGGCATCTCTTTTTCCCATTTCATTGAAGTAGCGATAGGGTTTCTCTCCTTGTACGAGATCCAGATCTCCATTTCCGAATTAAGATTCTTGTTTTGGTTTTGTGGTTTGTTTATGCTTTTTGAGGATTCTGCTTGATTTCCACTGGTTTTTATTTGGGTTTGCTTAAACTGATGTTTGTGTTTACAAGCTGCAGTTTTTCACCTTTTCACTTGTTGGTTTTGCCCTTCATGTTCATAATGATGGGTCTTCGTTAGGCAGCAATGGCATTATGCGAAGGGTTGCTGTCCTTAAAATTCAATGTTGCTTTTCAATTCAAGTGCTTTTGTTTGTAAATGTACAGAAATGGGTTGGTATCCTATCCTTTTGGTGAAGGGGTTCCTAAGATTTTAAGGCAAGCGTGGTTATTTGCCTTCAAGAGTCTAGATTTAATAATATTATTTAAGATGAATTTATTATACTATTTTGCTCTTTATTATAGAAATATGGATATTGACATCTTTGTAAAATAATAATTTGTTTTTTTTATTAAAAATTAATAATAATATTTTAAAAATAAGAATGATTAATGGCATTATTTAAAATAAATTTTAAAATAAATAAATTCAACACAAAATATTGTTTGATTTGAAGTTTATTTTTCTAGTGAAAGAAATTATAAAAATTTAACTTTGTTCATAAATAAATAATAGAATAGATCAATTTTTATCCAAAAATTTATGATATTAATTGGTTCACTATTTGATTTTTAAATTACTTTTTAAAATTACTTAGACTTGTTAATAAATCCAACACATTAAATTTTATTTAATTTGAAGGTTATTTTTTTAGTAAACAAAATTTAAAAAATATATATATGATTTTATATAGAAAATAAACAATAAAGTTATTAATTTTTGTTCATAGATTTCTTACATTAATTTGATCACTATTCGAGTTTAACTTATTTTTAAAAATTACTAGATCAGTTATAGAATCCAATGCACAAAGTCTAGCTTGATTTAGAGTTTATTTGCCAAATAATTTTTTTTTTCAAAAATATAATTATATATAAAGAAGAAACTAGTGAAGTCATTCAAAATGAATTTTAATTTATGATTTTTTTAATATTATTTTGTTGAATTCCATGATTTTCTATGTTATTCAAATAAAAAAGTACCTTAAATTGTTTTTTGAGTTTCAAAGTATTTTTAAAAATTAATAATTTGATTTAAAATTTATATATTTAATAATATGTTTTAGAGAAATTAAGGGAAATTCTAAAAAACAAACATGTGCAATTTAAAATAATATCATATTTTAAAATACAAAGTACTAGTAATGATAAACTATAAATTTTAAAATATAACAAGTAATGTTCGGGATTGAAGGTCAGAGGCTTGAGAAAGGTAGAACTCAACTTTAACTAAGGTAGTACCTGAGGTCCCTTAAGGTAGTACCTAAGATAGATTAAGGTGGTACCTAAGGGCTATTAAGGTAGTACCTAAGATATAGTCCCAAAAAACCAAAGGTGAACCACTTGACCACACAAGAGAATACATAATAGCATGGTCTAAGGGTCACAAAGGAAGGTCTGAGGCTTGGGAAAGGTAGAACCTAACTTTAACTAAGGTAATACCTAAGGTCCTTTAAGGTAGTACCTAAGGTACATTAAGGTAGTACCTTAGGACTATTAAGGTAGTACCTAAGGTACAACCCCAAAAAACCAAAGGTGAACCACTTAACCACACAAGAGAATCACATAATGGGATGGTCTAAGGGTCACAAAGGAAGGTCCAAGGCTTGGGAAAGGTAAAACTCAACTTTAACTAAGGTAGTACCTAAGGTCCCTTAAGGTAGTACCTAAGGTACATTAAGTTAGTACCTTAGGGCTATTAAGGTAGTACCTAAGGTACAGTCCCAAAAAACCAAAGGTGAACCACTTGACCATACAAGAGAATCACATAATGGCATGGTCTAAGAGTCAGAAAGGAAGGTCCGAGGCTTGGGAAAGGTAGAACTCAACTTTACCTAAGGTTCCTTAAGATAGCACCTAAGGTACATTAAGATAGTACCTCAGGGCTATTAAGGTAGTACATAAGGTATAGTCCTAAAAAACCAAATGTGAACCACTTGACCACACAAGAGAATCACATAATGGCATGGTCTAAGGGTCACAAAGGAAGGTCCGAGGCTTAGGAAAGGTAGAACTCAAATTTAACTAAGGTAGTACCTAAGGTCCCTGTGGACCCTCACCCGATCCACCGGACCGACACGACTCGCTTTTAAAAGAAAAGAAAGAAATGAAAAAGTTGGTGTTTTCCAGTTTTGAAAAACCCGCCCCTGGTGAGGAATGGTGTTGTTTGGAGTCACCACTTACTTTTTATTTTTGTTTTTAAAATGAGGAAAATTAAGTAAGAACAAAAACCCCTAATGACCCCAGTATGGAAAAAGCGGTCTACGAAAACTAGATTCTAGGTCCGGGGATCAGGTTACCCGTTAGGAAGGTACCTCATGCGAGGTAGCACCCCTCTAGGCCTGAAACTCGGTCTCTACTAATGAATTGGGTATGTGGGAGCATATGGGTCAAAGGTCAAATGAAACTCTAGGCTAAATAGATGTCATGAATCACACAATCCTAATTGGTATTTGGCATGCATATGAATTCAACCAAACAAAACAATGGGTGCGTACCTGTGGTCCCTAGCCAAGCGCTGCATAAAAGGTCAGCCAAACACAGATAAACACATAACAAACATTCAAGATTAAGCACCATGCATGCATATGAATTCAACAACCAAAGCCAACGATGCGTACTTGTGGTCCCTAGCCAAGCGCTGCAGTAGAGGGTGAGTCAATCACGCAACATGTATTCAAAATGAAGCATCAAAGCTTGTGCCAAAAAGGAAGATAGCTGGTTGAAATGAGGTAAGGGACTCCCCAAATGTCATACAAATCGAACTAGACTCATCTAGACCACACCACCCATAACTTCAAAATTGCCCATACTAACTAAAATCAAACACTGACTTAAACCTTCAAGATGGCTCACAAGTGCCCTATAGCAAATGGGTTTGAGCCCCCATGGATAAGGGCTCGAAAAATGCCAAAATCGAGGGCTATCTAAAGTCCTCCAGCAGAACAGGTTGAACTAGTTCTCAACTGGTACAACCTATGGAGAAGAATTCCCAAATTTTTCTAGAAAACTCCTAAATAAGTGATGATTCAAACAAAAGAAACAACACTTAATCCCGAGCCTGGATGAGTGAGAACCAAACAAAGAAAGGCAGGTGTTCCTCATGGCTGATAGAGGCAGCTAACTATGGTGTTGAACCGGTTCCCAACCAGTTCATCCGGTTGATAAAAAATCCCAAATTCGGTCAGAAAGTTTCTAAGTGATTAAGGAAGCAAACGAAAGAAACGGTTCTCAATTCCGAGCCCGGATGAGTGAGAACCAGACAAAGAAAGGCAAGTGTTCCTCATGGCTGACAGAGGCTGCCAGCCATGGTTCTGAACCGGTTGAACCGGTTTCCAACTGGTTCAGCCGATTGGTAAAAAATCCCAAATTCAGTTAGGAAGTTCCTAAGTAATTAAGGAAGCAAACAAAAGAAACGGTTCTCAATTCCGACCCCCGATGAGTGAGAACCAGACAAAGAAAGGCAAGTGTTCCTCATGGCTGACAGAGGCTGCCAGCTATGGTGCTGAACCGGTTGAACCGGTTCCCAACCGGTTCAGCCGGTTGGTAAAAAATCCCAAATTCGGTCAGGAAGTTTCTAAGTGATTAAGGAAGCAAACAAAAGAAACGGTTCTCAATTCTTACCCCCGATGAGTAAGAACCAGACAAAGAAAGGCAAGTGTTCCTCATGGCTGACAGAGGTTGCCAGCTATGGTGCTGAACCGGTTCCAAACCGGTTCAGCCGGTTGGTAAAAAATCCCAAATTCAGTCAGGAAGTTCCTAAGTGATTAAGAAAGCAAACAAAAGAAACGGTTCTCAATTACGACCCTGGATGAGTGAGAACCAGACAAAGAAAGGCAAGTGTTCCTCATGGCTGACAGAGGCTGCCAACTATGGTGCTGAACCGGTTGAACCGGTTCCAAACCGGTTCAGCCGGTTGGTAAAAAATCCCAAATTCGGTCAGAAAATTCCTAAGTGATTAAGGAAGCAAACAACAACAATCATGTGTGGCCCTTATTGTCCACACCCAAGCAATACAATCTTCATATCAAAGGGAAGAAAAGATGATGAGGAAGGAGAAAAAGCATATGAAGACGAGGAAGATAAGCTGTAAGTAAAGAAAATTCAGCATGCTTACCTCAGAAACTCCACCAAATATGATCCATGTATGCAAATGATGACTTCCAAAACTGAGATGCTGTCACTCTCCTCTTCAAAAAAACCACAGTGCTGAAGCTTTCCCCCACACTCTCAACTCAGAAGATGCTACTGACCTTTTGTTTTTCTCACCAGCAAAATTTTCTCTCTCCAAAATGTTCCCTCCTCCCCTTTGCTCTCCTATCCTCTCACCTTTTATACTCATCCCCTCTTAGCATTTGAGCCTCCTGGATTCCTTCCCCTTCAGCACCGAAATCCCCTTCATCAGCATGGGAACCACACCCCTCATTACTTCTCTTAAACTTACAAGGCCAGCTCATTCCTTCAGTTTTCAGCTTGCTTCACCACCAAGAATCCATATGGATTCGTGGTGGGCTGCAAGGAACCCAAACCAAGGCCCAAAATGGACCCACAACATTGCCCAAAACCGATCTGGAGCTTACGGGCCTGAGCCATGTAGGATTTGGGCCTCAAAATTACTAGAATTAGTGTTTTACCTCAGCTGACTCAATGAACCTGCTGAACTGGCCGAACCGGATGCCAACTGGTCGACTCGATGGAAAAAAATTCTGAAAATTTGACAGAATGTTCCTAGTAGAGTAAGGAATCCATTAAAAAAAATGGTGCGTGATTCCAAGTTTGGAAGAGGGAGATATGATCAAAACAATTACCAAAAATCAGTGTTCTACACCGGCTGACCTGATGAACCGGCCGAACCGGCTGAACCGGCTGCCAACCAGCCGACCGGTTGCAAAATTTTTTGAAAATTTAACAGAATGTTCCTGGAAGAATAAGGAATCCATAAAAAGAAACGGTTCTTGATTCCAAGTTTGGATGAGGGAGATACGATCAAAACAAGCCCGAGTGCTTCGAATCTCAACATGCCCCTATAAACTCCAACTAAGCTAAAACATCGGGATGACCCCACTTCCTTCCTATAGCGTGATGTGAACAACTAGGAAAATGGCCATGGTGACCCTCCAAAATGAACCACATATGCACCACAGACAAACCCACACGAGGGTCGGACACCGACTAAGCCCAAAAAGGGCCCTAATGGTGCCATATGTGAACGATGGGTGGATGTGACACCCGAAGGATAAATGCCAGTGTCGAGGGACAAAATTGAGGGTCTACAGTCCCTTAAGGTAGTACCTAAGGTACAGTCCCAAAAAACCAAAGGTGAACCACTTGACCACACAAGAGAATCACATAATGGCATGGTCTAAGGGTCACAAAGGAAGGTTCGAGGCTTGGGAAATGTAGAACTCAACTTTAACTAAAGTAGTACCTAAAGTCCCTTAAGGTAGTACCTAAGGTACATTAAGGTAGTATCTCAGGGCTATTAAGGTAGTACCTAAGGTACAGTCCTAAAAAACCAAAGGTGAACCACTTGATCATACAAAAGAATTAAGTTCTAAAACTGTTTCCCTTCAAATGTATGACTAAATCTCCAATTTCTTGAAACAACATTGTAGGAGGTGAGTGTTTTTCCACTACTGGTTGTCACCTCAAAAGATAGAGGTTGTCCTTCAAGGTTAATATTGCATTGCCATATTTGTCCCCAATTCCTTGCCATGGGTATCTACCCTATTCTTGATCCCTTCATTTTCACTATTACAACTTCCCCATTCAACCCAACATTGGAGTATTTGGTGGACTTGAACTTTTGTGTTGGGTTGTGGGAACCATATTATTCCTAAATAACCATATGACCCACAAGTCGTATTGAATCCATATGGAACTTACAACATATTTGGTTGTAAGTTGCATTGTTATTTTGCGGATTTTACCTTAGGTACTACCTTAATAGCCCTTAGGTACTACCTTAATGTGATTCTCTTGTGTGGTTAAGTGGTTCACCTTTGGTTTTTTGGGATTGTACCTTAGGTACTACCTTAGTTAAATTTGGGGTTTACCTTTCCCAATCCTCGAACCTTCCTTTGTGACTCTTAGACCATGCCATTATGCGATTCTCTTGTGTGGTCAAGTGGTTTACCTTTGGTTTTTTAGGACTATACCTTAGGTACTACCTTAATATCCCTAAGGTACTACCTTAATGTACTAGGTACTACCTTAAGGGACCTTAGGTACTACCTTAGTTAAAGTTGAGTTCTACCTTTCCCAAGCCTCGGTCCTTCCTTTGTGACCCTTAGACCATGCCATTATGTGATTCTCTTGTGTGGTCAAGTGGTTCACCTTTGGTTTTTTAGGACTGTACCTTAAGTACTACCTTAATAGGGACCTTAGGTACTACCTTAGTTAAACTTGGGTTCTACATTTCCCAAGCCTCGAACCTTCCTTTGTGACCCTTAGACCATGCCATTATGAGATTCTCTTGTGTGGTCAAATGGTTAACCTTTGGTTTTTTGGGACTGTACCTTAGGTACTACCTTAATAGCCCTGAGGTACTACCTTAATGTACCTTAGGTACTACCTTAGTTAAAGTTGGGGTCTACTTTTTCCAAGCCTCGGACCTTCCTTTGTGACCCTTAGACCATGCCATTATGTGATTCTCTTGTGTGGTCAAGTAGTTCACTTTTGGTTTTTTGGGACTATACCTTAGGTATTACCTTAATAGCCCTGAGGTACTACCTTAATGTACCTTAGGTACTACCTTAAGGGACCTTAGGTACTACCTTAGTTAAAGTTGGGTTCTACCTTTCCCAAGCCTCGGTCTTTCCTTTGTAACCCTTATACCATGCCATTATGTGATTCTTTTGTGTGGTCAAGTGTTTCACCTTTGGTTTTTAGGGACTGTACCTTAGGTACTATCTTAATAGCCCTTAGGTACCATCTTAATCTACTTTAGGTACTACCTTAAGGGATCTCAAGCACTACCTTAGTTAAAGTTGGGTTCTACCTTTCCCAAGCCTTTGACCTTCAATCCCGAACATTACTTGTTATATTTTAAAATTTGTAGTTTATCATTACTAATACTTTGTATTTTAAAATATGATATTATTTTAAATTGCACATGTTTGTTTTTTTAAAAATTCCCTTAATTTCTCTAAAACATATTATTAAGTATATAAATTTTAAATCAAATTATTAATTTTTAAAAATACTTTGAAACTCAAAAAACAATTTAAGGTACTTTTTTATATTTGAATAACATAGAAAATCATGGAATTCAACAAAATAAAATTAAAAAAAAATCATAAATTAAAATTCATTTTGAATGACTTCACTAGTTTCTTCTTTATATATAATTATATGTTTGAAAATTTTTTATTTGGCAAATAAACTCTAAATCAAGCAAGACTTTGTGCATTGGATTCTTAAACTGATATAGTAATTTTTAAAAATAAGTTAAACTCGAATAGTGATCAAATTAATATAAGAAATCTATGAACAAAAATTAATAACTTTGTTGTTTATTTTCTATATAAAATCATATATATATATATATATATTAATTTTGTTTAGTAAAAAAATAAACTTCAAAATAAATAAAATTTAATGTGTTGGATTTATTAACAAGTCTTAAGTAATTTTAAAAAGTAATTTAAAAATCAAATAGTGAACCAATTAATATCATAAATTTTTGGATAAAAATTGATCTATTCTATTATTTATTTATGAACAAAGTTATATTTTTATAATTTCTTTCACTAGAAAAATAAACTTCAAATCAAACAATATTTTGTGTTGAATTTATTTATTTTAAAAAATACTATTAATCATTCTTATTTTTAAAATATTATTATTAATTTTTAATAAAAAACAAATTATTATTGTACAAAGAAGTCAATATCCATATTTCTATAATAAAGAGCAAAATAGTATAATAAATTCAATTTAAATTCATTTTAAATAATATTATTAAATCTAGACTCTTGAAGGCAAATAACCACGCTTGCCTTAAAGATCTCAGGAACCCCTTCACCAAAATGATAGGATACCAACCCATTTCTGTACATTTACAAACAAAAACACTTGAATTGAAAAGCAACATTGAATTTTAAGGACAACAACCCTTCACATAATGCCATTGTTGCCTAATGAAGACCCATTACTATGAACATAAAGGGCAAAACCAACAAGTGAAAAGGTGAAAAACTGCAGCTCGTAAACACGAACATTAGTTTAAGCAAACCCAAATAAAAACTAGTGGAAATCAAGCAGAATCCTTAAAAATCATAAACAAACCACAAAACCAAAACGAGAATCTTAATTCGGAAATGGAGATCTGGATCTCGTACAAGGAGAGAAACCCTATCATTGTTTCAATGAGAGGGGAAGAAGAGATGCCATATGGAAAGAGAAGAGGCAATAATCTATAGTGGATTTGCAGTGTGGAGTAGGCGACCGCTCCTGTTGGGAATTGTCCCAAATTCCTAATTAGTAAATATTCCTTTTTGTAAAGAATATTGTATAGAATATTTCTAGGTTGATATATTATTGTAATATTAGACTTCCTTATAGAATAAGGAAGGTTGTTGGAAATATCTCTATAAATATTCTAGGTCATGAGGGGAAAAAGTTATGAGATGGAGATGGGCCTATAGAGACTATACGAGGTGGATAGAGATGTGAGGAAGAACGGGAGGTACCTGGTGGAGCGAGAGGGCTCGTAGTAAGGTATGGATACAAGGAGTGGGGAAACATGGGATGTTTCGGGAACCCAAAAGTTGTATCTGGTTTTATCCTCTGTAATATTCTCTATTGTATAGTGGAATTATTCTCTCTCATCCGTGGACGTAGGCATGGTTGGCCGAACCACGTTAAAACCTCGTGTACCGTATGTGTGATTGTTTTATCTTTGTGTTCTTGAACTAACATTGTTGGCATCAAAGCTTTCGCTGGCACTACAACTCCCCCTTCTCTCTCTCTCTCTCTCTCTCTCTCTCTCTCTCTCTCTTCCGATGCGACAATTCCAATCTTCGCCGGCAATTCTCAGGTCGGGTTTCTTTGTGTTTCGACTAAAAAGTTTCAAATTGTTATGCTAACATGGGAGGATTTGATGATGACATGGAAAAATTTAGGGGCAAACTGGGAAGAGGAAAAGTAAACAGGACATAGTGCATGTTTTGGATATTATTTTATCTATTAATAGTTGTATCTCGTATTCTATACATTTGGGTTTTCAAAACCATATATTTTCCACATCAACAACCCAAAACCTAACTTTCCCAACATTTTTAATTATAATTACAAAGAAGAGATAGAATGTATAATTCTTCTCAGAGTTCAAACATGCTAATGCATCCAAAACTTTTTAACCAAAGATTTTCATATTTATGTCAATGATAATTTCATATTAAATAAAAATCAAATGCATTCAAAACATTTTTACTCTAATTATCAAATCACAAATGATGCCCAATTAGGTGAGACTTTATAAATGGGTGACTAACATCAAATTTATCCTTATAAGGTGAATGAAACTAAACACTACTAGTACTAGTAACCTCTAACCAAACCCTTGAAGGTTAGGGTTTAAATGAATTACATTCCCTACCAAGAAATATAAAGGTTAACAATTATATCTCATTGATTAGGACTAAAAAATGTCAACAATTGTATCTTGTTGACTAGGGTCAAACAAACCAAAGTCAAACATTTTTATTTATTTATTTCAAACTTATAAAAACATAGAGCCTGTTTGGCAGAGTTTTTAAAAATAGTTTTCTGTTTTTAAAAATATAAAACAATTTTTAAAAATTCATAACATTGATTGGTTATTGATCTCTATTTCCAGTTTTTAAAAACAAAGGGAAATAGAGAACAACTTTTAGAGAACAATTAAAAGTTGTTTTCATCCGTTTTTAAAAACAATAGAAAAACATATACACTCTATTATTTCTCTTCTACATAGAATTATTATTTTTCAATTTTTTTGGCTAGGCATATTAACTCCAAATTAAACAAGACATAATGTGTTGGATTTGTTAATAAGTCTATTAATTTTTAAAAATAATTTAAAAATTAAATAATAAACTCATTAATACCAAATATTTATTCATATAATAAAATATTTTTTTTCTAACATATAATAAATTAGTATATTTTCTACTAAAAATATAATTTATGATTTTATTATAATATTACTATTTATGTTTTACCAAAAACTATATATTTTTTAATTTATTTATAATTACAAAATTATTTTCATTTTCAATAAGACTTCAATTAAATTAATTAATTAATATCATATAAATTGAATTTAAAATGTTTTTAAAAAATCAAAATAATTTTTTTTTTTAAAAAGAATTTATCCGAACAAGTCTTTTTGTTTTTTGTTTTTTACTTTTAAAATCCTGTTATAATAATAACTTACCAAACATCCTTAGTTTTATAAAACATTAAAAAACATTTTTTGAGTCTTTAACTTTAAAAAAGTTTCTAAAAAAGGCATAAGAAAGAAATCATGATCAAATAAAAAAATTTTAAAAATAAATTAAAGTACGTAATTGATTTGTATTAAAAATAAATATTAAAATTATTTTTATCTTAAATAAATTTTTGTTTCACTACAATAAAAAAATTGTTTCATTATTAAAAAAACTATATTTATCTTTAACTCATATATAATTGTGGATTCAATTTTTATTTTTTAATAAGACTTAACTTGAATTTGATTTCATATTATTATAAATTAATTTTATAAATTTTTTATAAAATAAAACAATACAAATTCTTTCATCCAAACAAGTTTCTTGTTTTTTGTTTTAAAAAACTATTTTTTAAAACATCTTGCCAAACACTCTAGTTTTTTTAAAAAAAATTCTAAAAAACTGATTTTTGTTCTCTATTTTGAAAACAATTTTTAAAAGCAAATTTTAAAAAACACCGCCAAACGGGCCCATAATATCTTCATATTTTCTGTTATAAACAAAAGAAAATATTCTGACATTTTTTTCATATAAAATGTATTCGATCCATGAAGTGAAACAAAAATAACATTTTACATAATTCAAAATAACGTAAAAAAAGAAAATATTTTCTTTTAGGGAACTTGTATCAACTTCTCTTACCTCAAAAAGCATTCAAAGTCCTTGAAGAATTTATTGTTGAAGAAATTAATCCTCGCCTAAAATAACGTAAAAATCAATTATTATTATTGACTAATTCTCTAAAATTATGGATTGACATTCCTAAAAATTTTATGTATTAATATTTTATACTCGAATTACCAACATGAAATTAAAGCTCTTTCCCAAATTTGATTTCTAGGAATATACTAATTTGATTTGGTTAAACTAAAATTTTATTTCATTTATTATAACTTAAAACTAAATATTATTATTACGGTTATTTTTATTTTTAATCAATTTCAATTTGATTAATTAATTTTCTAAATTTTTATTTATGTAAAATTCTTATTCCCAAAGTTTTTTTTAGAATCTTCCATTTTTACTTATTTTCTTAAACTAGATTTCTTCAAAAAAAAAAAAAAAAACTCATTCATTTTATTTAAACAAATATATTTTCCTATTATTATTATTATTATTTTAATATTATGTTATCTTTTTAAAAAAATTTAAAACCACAATCATCACATCCTTATTCCATTTCTTTCTCATTTTTTTTTCTTTTCTTCACACAACACTTTATAGAGAATATATGATCACTTTAAGATCTCACTCATATGTCAAAGTCATTGTTAACTTTGGCATGATTACTACTCAAAAAGTACTATTTGATAGCTTGTAATTAACTCTTTTAAACACTTTTGAGTAGTAGTTATCACCTTTTAACCCAATTAACATATTAAGGACCCTTGCAATCAATTCTAATCAAATTGTGTTAAGTTTTGGTGTTTTGATAGCTTTTTGATCACCAAAGCAATCTGAGATTGAGGAGAGTTCTTTGGAATCCATGGCAAAGATGTCCGGATAGGGCGTTCGAACACACCATTGGAGGGCGGCGGAACGTGGGCTGTGGCAGGCTCTCGGAATGAAGTAGCAAGGCTTGCTCACTTTACTCAATGATTCGGACAAACATATCCGGATAGGATATGCTATTGTCCGGGGTGTGATGTTCACGAGTGTCATGTGCTTCTCCCTGAGGGAGTCCAGATAGGGGAGCACGCCACGTGTTCTCTTAGGGAATCCGAATGGAGTTACTCCGGATAGCGATGCGCGCTCCGTGTCATCAGGGGGAGGGGTTCCTACACCTTGCACAAGCAGATGGTCCCCCTTGCGACGCGCGACATAACTCATTCCACCCAGGAAAGAATTCTGTCCGGCCGACATTCCACCTTCTCCGGATATTTCACATCCGACACCTGACGCCGGATGGGAGAGCAGGGCATTTCAACTTCCCCGGTCAGACATGTCCGGATCCTCTGATAGTGCTTACCCGTAGCCATTTTGCATAGTGCCGCGGTATTCTCCTAAAGCTTCCCGATATGTGCGACCGACATTTTGAGATATTTTTCTTTAGATATTTGATGTCTAAATCCCCAAACTCTCCTTGTAATCCACCTATCATAGGATTCCTTAGTCTTTAAGTAAGAACAAAGGGTGAATAACCTCTTATATATAGTTTGTAATTTCCTTTACGAAGGAGGATCATCATCATGGATATCATCATCATCATGGACATCGATATGTAATCCGACGAGAGAAAGAAATATATCTATAGAACACTTGCTCTGCTTTTCATATATATTTTTGTTTTCTTGTTATTTTTCTTTCTAGCCAATCAAACTCTGAGGATTTTTCCTTAGAGGATGAGAGGCTAGGCTCTTCGTCTCTTGGAGTGAAGAAAGCCGGGTAAGTTTCCTCATGCATAAATTGAAAGTTTTGTTGTTTTAGTTTTTAATGAAAAGAAAGTGTAACCCGTTAATGGTTTTTATCTTTTTAGTTAACTTAAAATGCCTTCAATTCACCTGGGCCAACACTTGGTAAGGCAAGTGGCCTCCGTCCATTGAGATGCACTAGTTTACCTCTTGCGAGCCTTTGGGAGGTGGTTTGAAGGTAGGATTTTCTAGAATAGCCAACACTTGGTAAGCTTTTGAACTCCAAGGAGACATCCATTAGTTATCTCTTGCGAGCTTTTGACGGGTAATCCAAGGTTAAAGATCACCTTGAATGGAAAATGCTAGGTGAGAGGCACGAGCCATTGCAAGTTGCATCAGTGAGAGGGATTTAGTGTTTGAACCCATTAAAGGGAAGCATCTATACCACACCGGTTAGAGAATTAACTATATGTTAATTCTCTAATGCGAGAAAAAGAAACAACTGACCGGAACTCTCCTTTTTCTATGAGGAACTTGAGCCTAGTGATCTAAACTACAAAAACGCTTTTCTTTGTAATTAAAATCAGTTACTATTTTTGGTTAGTTTAAAACCAAACCTTTTTCACTCAAACATCTTTATGTTTTCTTTTAAAGCTAACCTTGAAATGAAAATGCACCAATTCAACTTTGAATTAATATCAATTGTGAAGTGAAAACCCATCCCAATGAACGACCCTAGAGCCACTATGCTATGCTAGCTAAGGCTATCCTAGTACATGGTGTAATAGGTTATAAATTTTGTTAATTACTCCCTGAGGACCAAAATCAAGGGACACCAGCTGGACACGAATCAAATGGCACCACTGTCAGGGACCATTGAGAGGACATGAATCAGCTGAGACACCAATTGGGAACGAATCATGGCACAAGCTCAATATTTTCACAAGATTGAGAGACAATATAATGTAGCAGCTTGGTGAGGTCATGACTACCAAATAGCCTTTTATCATAACTCAATGTAAGTTATGTCAAATGTGTAACCATACACACTAATGCACTCACCATGGGAAACTCATTCTATGCCCAAGACTAGTTATCCTTAAGGTAGTGTACTACCTCTAATAGGTTGCTTGGGTTCATGAATTGACTTTGAATAAATCATGACTTGAATATTTCATGCAACTCTTAATGTACCAAAATTACGTATAATACAAGAGATGCAGGTCAAAGTGCTCATAAGGCACAATGCATGGAATGAGGATAGATTAAAGTGAAATTGAAACTTTATTAATAAATAATGAATTCTAAATTTGTTACATCATATCACATTTTTAAGGGTTCTATCCTAACAATGGTTTTCTCATAGCCGAAACCAAGTTTCTAACTATAATACTTCATTACAAGCCTAACCTTATATGTCTCAACCTTTCCATCTACTCCTTTCTTCCTCTTGTAAAACCACTTGTATCCTATGGGTTTTATTCCTTCAAGTGCTTCTATAAGCTTCCAAACTTAACTAGAATACATAGATTCTAATTCTGCCTCTATAGCCTTTTACTAAAGATGTGCATTCACATCACTCATTGCTTCGTCATAATCCATAGAATCGAGCTCATGTTCCTTTAGAATGGCCTCAAAGGACTCTCTCAAATATATAAATTGGTTTGATTGTATAACAACCTTTCCACTACGATAAGACACCAATGTACTTGAAATAGGAATGGTTGGTATTAGACTCATAGTTTTTTTTTTTGTTATTGTGGGAGTCTCATCTAGTACTCTTAAATTGAGCTCACTCTTAGCCTTATTACTCATCATATAGTCATCTTCCATAAATTTGTCATTTATACTCACAAACACTTTCTGATCAATGTGATTATAAAAGTCATAATCCTTAGTTCCTTTTGGATACCCAACCAATTGACAAACGTCTAATCTTGGTTTCAACTTATCTACCTTTGGTTTCAACACAAGTGTTGGACAACCCCATTTGCGAACATGGTGTAAACTAGGTTTATGTCTTGTCCACATCTCCATAGGAGTCAAAGATCCTGATTTAGATGAGACTAGATTAAGAAGGCATATTACAATTTCTAAGGCCTATCCCTAAAAAGATGTAGGAAGTGATGAAAAAATCATCATGGATCTTACCATGTCAAATAGAGTTCAATTTATTCTTTCACTATATTTCTTTATAAAGTTCTAGGAGTAGTTAATGGGGATATAATCTTATGTGTCTTAAGGAAAAAATTAAACTCACTTGACATGTATTCTCCACCTTAATAAGATTGAAGTATCTTGATGTGTTCTGATTACTACTCAAAAAGTGCTATTTGATAGCTTGTAATTAACTCTTTTAAATACTTTTGAGTAGTAGTTATCACCTTTTAACCCAATTAACATATTAAGGACCCTTGCAATCAATTCTAAATCAAATTGTGTTAAGTTTTGGTGTTTTGATAACTTTTTGATCACCAAAGCAATCTGAGATTGAGGGGAGTTCTTTGGAATCCATGGCAAAGATGTCCAGACAGACACACCATTGGAGAGCGGCGGAACGTGGGCTGTAGCAAGGCTTGCTCACTGTAGTCAATGATCCGGACAACATATCCGGATAGGATATGCTATCATCCGAAGTGTGATGTTCACAAGTGCCGGATAGCATGGCGGCGCGTATCCTCTTGGGGAATCCGGATGGAGTTGAGCCGGATAGCATGGCGGTGCATGTCCTCTTGGGGAATTCGGATGGAGTTGAGTCGGATGGGTCCCTACACCTTACACACGTAGACGGTCCCCTTTGCGGCTCGCAGGTATAGCTTATTCCACCCGGGTAGGAATTCCGTCCGGCCGATGATTCCATCTTCTCCGGATATTTCACATCTGGATCCCCTGACGCCGGATGGGAGAGGAGGCGTTTCAACTTCCCCGGACAAATATGTCTGGATCCTCTGATAGCGCTTACCTGGAGAGCATCCGCGACCGACATTTCAGATTACCCGGATTTTGCACAGTGCCGCGGTGTTCTCTTGAAGCTTCCCGATATTTGCCACCGACTAAGTTAGATTTTTTCTCTCAAGATATGTTATGTAAATTTCTATTTTCTCCTTGTAATCTGTCAAAGATATTATTGGGATATTTCTTAGAAAATATCTTCTCTATATATATATCTTTGAACCAATATCATATAGATCATCTTGTAATATATATATCGTTATGTAATCAAATATATCATATATGAAACCGACGAACAGAGCACTTGCTTTGTTTTTCATATTTTTGTCTTCTCGTTCTTCTTTTTTCTAGCCAATCAAACTCTGAGGATTTTTCCTCAGAGGATGAGAGGCTAGGCTCTTTGTCTCTTGGAGTGAAGAAAGCCGGGTAAGTTTTCTCATGCATAAATTGGAAGTTTTTTGTTTTAGTTTTTAATAAAGAGAAAGTGTGACCCGTTAATGGTTTTTATCTTTTTAGTTAACTTAAAACGCCTTTAAATCACCTGGGCCAACACTTGGTAAGGCAAGTGATCTCCATCCATTGAGATGCACTAGTTTATCTCTTGCGAGCCTTTGGGAAGTGGTTTGAAGGTAAGATTTTCTAGAATAGCCAACACTTGGTAAGCTTTTAGACTCCAAGGAGACATCCATTAGTTATCTCTTGCGATCTTTTGACGGGTAATCCAAGGTTAAAGATCACCTTGAATGGCAAATGCTAGGTGAGAGGCACGAGCCATTGCAAGTTGCATCAGTGAGAGGGATTTAGTGTTTGAAACCATTAAAGGGAAGCATCTGTACCGCACCGGTTAGAGAATTAACTATATGTTAATTCTCTAATGCGAGGAAAAGAAACAAGTGACTGGAACTCTCTTTTTGTATGAGGAATCTGAGCCTAGTGATCTGAAACTCTAAGAAACACTTTTCTTTGTAAGTAAAATTAGTTACTATTTTTGGTTAGCTTAAAACCAAT